>NC_034592.1:106166549-106199538 GCF_900095145.1 Mus pahari
AGAGAGAGAGAGAGAGAGAGAGAGAGAGAGAGAGAGAGGAGAAACAAAATGGTGGCTGGAGTAATTGGTTTCCTCTTGGCTTTTTCTTAGACTGGAAAGCGACCCAAGGCTAACATCATCTTTAACACAGCTCTAGGAACAATTTTTGGAGTTAAGAAGTACGCAGATGCCTTGCAGGAGATCATTCGGGAGAGGAACCTCTCTGTCAACTATAAGCACAACCTTATTGAGGTCCGAGCTGACAAACAGGAGGCTGTATTTGAGATCCTGGACAAGCCTGGGGAGACGCACGTGATTCCTGTGAGTGGCAGGTTAAGCTGGTTGCCTGGAGCCTTATCTGCTGCTCTGAGCTGGAGACAGTAGGGCACCCCGCCTCCCCCCCCACCATTGCTACTTGCTGGGGAAGGCTGCTGCTGCTGACAGAAGCAAAGGGAACTGAAAAGGGCAAGATGGGAGAGACTGTGTCAGCAGGGAGCACGGTGGGCTGGGCTGCAGTGCTTTTTTTTGGCCTTTAACTTCTCTTTCTCTGACACTCAAACTGTTTCACTTCAAATGCCCTGTGAATGTCTAAACCTTTGGTGTGTGAGACACAGCCCTGCTTGTGAACTGGAAGGGAGCTGTGGGTTGCTCACTACACAGAGGAGTGTTTGTTTTACATGCGTGGAAGAAGCTGTCTTTACACATCTTTCACCTGTGCAAACACCCAACCCTTAACTTCCTTCTTAAGGGACTTGGCAGAGTCACCACCTTCCTTGGAAAGATTTCAGCCTGTGTTGTGGGCTCTGGGTCTTGGGCATCTGTGTCTTTTCCCAAGAGTGAGAATTCTATGTTTATGGAAGAATTATGAAGATTAAGCACAAGATGCAATGGTAATGGAGAATATTTGTCCATACTATTTTGGTAAGAGCTGTCAGCAGCGAGAAAGCATGCCCCACTCACGTTGTGCTCTGTATTTAATGACAATGAGTTCAATAAAAAGGAATTTTGAGTGAACCAAAGATTAGTCTTCTAGACATCAAAAAATTAAATAAGAACCTTTTCAGTTTAAGCATTTTCTAAAACTCACTGCACCCATTTTTATTTTTTTGTTCTTAAGCAGAATATATTAAATATCATTAAAATGTTACTGATGGCTCAGGGGCATACTTTAAAAATCCTTTACTTGAAAATATTCTCAAACTTAGAGAAGTTCTAAAAACAAAAATAGCAGAAATAAAATTGTGCACGTCTTTAGCTGGATTCATATACAGAATCTTACAGCCTTGCTTTAGCTTTATTATTTGATTTCCTCAAATACAGGCGACAGTCATCATGCATTATTCTCCTTATCTCTAGATAATTTTTCTAGATAAACTTCCTAAGATAAGGGTACTTTATTATGTAACCCCAGTAGTTAAATTGCTAGTTACTATGTGCCTAGTAAATTTGGAACACACATATTTTAACAACGACATGTATGCAATTTTGATGACTGACCCAATAGCTCTGCAACACTTCCACGTCCTTCACAGTTAGTCTGATGTCTCTTTAGCCTCCTTCAATCAGAGACCTTTCCACAGCATTCCTTTATCTTCTGTGACACTGACATTTTGGTACAACATAGCCTTCCCTTCTGTACTTTCTCAAAAATGGAATTTTCCTCACCTCTGGTGATGAGTTTTGCTTTATGAGCATAAGTACCCTGTAGTTCAAGGAGTTCATTGCAAGCACACAGGAGGTCTGTTCTGGACTCTAGTTCAGATAAGGCTTAGTTTCTCCGCTGAATTACTATCCTTTCCCCTTCTCTTTAGAGAGGCCCTTTCAGATCAAGCAAACACTCTATTCTTTAACGTAACACCGAGACTTGGTACCCACTGAGGAGACTCATCTGCTCTGCTTTCAGTGTGATGATTACAAAATGATTTTTTTTTTTGACTCTAGAATTTCATCCACACTTAGCAGGAAGCCCTTGGCATTTTATTAGCAAGTTCCTTTTCTTTCATGTTTATCAATTAATCACTGGTATGAACTCATGGCTGCTCATCGTCCCTAATATTTTGTCATTAATTAATGCTCGTATAGTTATTTTTGTTATCAAATTGCCCCAGATTTGCTCAGAAGCTCCAAACTGGCTTCACTGGCCTTGTGACACAGCTCTTTCTTCTTTTCCCTAGCATTTCCCTGGTGTGTCTGCTCATCTGGTTCTGTCCCCCCAACTCTCACCCCCAGATCAGGGTCCTCACTGTGAACAGCTCTCAAGTAGCTGTGCCTAAAGGAGCCCAAGTGGAGTCTTTGAATGGACACTAGTTATCATTTTACACAAGTTGTTGTCAATATTGGTTTTTGCTTTCTAGCTTTCGGCCTGTCACAGTCCAGAGGCTTGGTAGGTCCTCCCTCCTCTAGATTTTTAAACTTGCTGCTCCTAATCTATTTTTTTCCTGAAAAACAAGTGAGCCAAAATTGTGAATTTTAGGCAAAGTAGAAGTGAATGGACTGTGAGTGGTGAATGGACTGTGAGTGGCTGAATGTCCAAAGCAAACTCCTCCGAGAAAAGTGTGAGCTTGAGCAAAGAACCTTGTTTTTGCGATGTTTTAAAAATGTGGCTTCCGGCTGAGCTCCGGGAGCTCTGGAGGTTGCAGGCAGAGAGCTGGATGGATGAGAGGAGATTTTCCTTTACTAAACTTGTAAAGGGGTGTGTGTGTGCGGTATTTTGTGTCACCTCTGAGTGATAAGATTTCAGCTCAGATATTTCAATTAAGCTCTTAGACTAAGAATACCAAAAGGCCCACTGAAGACTTTCAAGGAACTGCTACCAGTGCTAGATTTGCCCAGAGAGCTTTTGAAATGTGCTGATTCCTGGGTATCCGTAACACACATTTCGATTAATTGGCCTGGAGTGTGGACTGAGGAACACTGAATTTCAAAAATTACCCTAATGATCCTCATGTTCAAATGAGACTGGGAACAGTCATGTAAGGAATTATATATATCCTAAAGCCTAGTGGTTTTGGATACCTTATTATAGAGAGTGCGTGAACTGGTCCAGACTTCTCCATGCTCATTAACAAACAGACCTGCTGTCAGGGACTCACGCCCCCAAAAGGCCCCTCAAAGGGTATAATGTTCAAGAGCACTAAGCATACGCAACTCCTTCCTGAGGTTAAATAAGCCTATAACTCAGAGTTTGAATAAATAAAACTCAGTGTTTTGATTTCTGGACCCTCAGTGATTGTTGAGTCTCACAGGACACTAGAGGCTATTGGCATCCCCTTTATAGAGAGCTTTACACAAGGTTGAGATGGCCTTAACATATAAACACTTTTACCCTCCTGAAACATGAATAATGAGTAAATGTGTCCTGAAGTAGACCCGGCAAGACACTGAAGTTGCTACATGGGATTGTAAAATAAAACGAATAAAAGACGGTCTCCAAAAGGAGGAAGAAAATTACACAAATAAAAACTGAACGAGTGGATGAGACCTCAGCAGGGGCCATCAGGGACAGGCTTTACTTATGTGTCTGGGAAAAGGAAACCCATCTTTGTGTTCAACACTACTTCATACACCGAATGCGAGACAAGATCTCTCTTTACTTCTCCAGGATGTTGTTAGAGAATTTTATCCCTCACTTTGTCCTCTCAAATTGGTGACTTGGAACTTTTCTTTATGCATTTTTAGAGTTGAGTCCCTTGGAGAGGTGATGTTTTAACATCATCTTTACAAGTTTCAGGGCTCTAAACATCTTCCAGAATACAACTGAAGAACCAAACCCAGACAGCACTAAGTTGACAGTGGAGGGTCAGAGAAAGTTATAAACAATATATGCCACTCCTCAATTTTTACCAAGAATGGTAGCATCGATGGAATATTTCAGAACACTAGTGACTTCTACTTCAAAATATTGGGTTCCCCATCTCTCCTATTGAAGGTACTTGGGCTCAGTATAGTCAGATCATAGAAACCTGAGAGGACATCTGTTTAGTTTCTCATTATCCTCCACTGTAGCCCTTAAAGTCTTAGAGAACATATGGATTGACACATTCACTAGTGCGTAATGCTCCCTGCTGCCATTATGAAATACAAAACAAGAAAGACACAGAGAGAAAGAGAGTCTTGTAGACACACTGAAAAGATGTAAATGTGCACGCTCTTGTTTTGTGTAGTATGAAATGCTTCATGTCACACCACCTATGAGCGCACCAGATGTCCTCAAGAGGAGTCCCGTGGCTGACTCTGCTGGCTGGGTGGACGTGGATAAAGAGACTCTGCAGCATAAGAAATACCCCAATGTGTTTGGCATCGGGGACTGCACCAACCTCCCAACTTCAAAGACTGCTGCTGCAGTAGGTAGGTTACCACCTCTGATTCTCCTCAAAGTTCCAGAAAAACCCAGAAAACCAGAAGTTTAACACAGACTTTTGTAATTCAATGATTTGAATAATATTCTATTTATAATGGGTAAAACCTTTTGTGACCTAAAAATGACTTTGGTTTCCCCAAGGCAGGCAGAATCAAGTCCTCAATGAACTGTGTGTTTTATGGAGAAGAAAATAGCTTTTAAGGGCTTTATCAAATTACCAAAAGAGTGTGTCCTTACCTGTCACAGGGCAATAAAGAGGTGCTCGCTCCCAGCTCTGTAAGCAGTAAGTTTTGTGACTGCCATGCTTACATCTCTGCTACTCTTGGTCCTTGGTACCGGGCAGCTTGGCTGTTTTTCTTCTGCCTGAAACACTGCAGAGTTTGGGAGACATTTGCTTCTCTAGGAAACACATGCAAGTCAATGAAAGCTTGCAGACCAGAAAATTGTTTTGTATAGACAAGCACAGTGGAGCGTGCCCTGATTGGTACACGATTAAGGCCTCAGCCTGGAAAACTAAATCCTTTACCTGGATGTTCTGCACTAGCAGTGATGGGGAGAATTGCCTTTTAGATTCTGTCCTCTACAGTCAGGAGCTGTCTTCTGTGGACGCCATAAAACATGGGCCTCTCTGCTGATGGCCAGATAGCATTTTATGTGAATCGGATACCTTTCTATGAGATCTACCAAATGTCTTTTTCATTATCAACAATATTTATCTCCCATCTCTTTAATTTCAAAAATCTCAACCAATGAAAAATTTGAAAAAATACATATTTGATTTATTACTCTTTACACTTTTATATGTTTTTAATGAGTCATTTGAAGGTAGTTGAGGCATCATGATACTTTTGTGTCTTAATTAACTTAAACCTGCCTCTCCTAGAAAGGACACATCCTTCCATATCTACAGAACCTTTATTATGACCAAGAAACTTAACACTGTATAATAAATCTGTCTCACATTCAGTACAACTCATATCTTCTAAAAACATTCTTGTAGCTTTGAGGTGAGTTTACATTGTATTTGGTAAGCCTGGAGTTCATTAGTTGGTTAGGTGGGTCATGCCTGCTGCATTTATGTAATTACATTTATTTATTTGTTTATTGGTATGAACTCACAGAGGTCAGAGGACAGCTTGGAGTGGGTTCTTTCTGCTCATCCTGTGGATGCTGGGAATTGAACTCAACTCCTCACTCTTGGTGGCAAGCACCTCTGCCTGCTGAGTCCTTAGCCTGTTTTCTTTTGGTAACAAATGGATAGTGTGTGAGACAGTACCTTTAATTTATATCCACATTACATGCATTGCTGTGGTAGAAAGACCTAATATGAGATGTCAGATTGCCTAGCTTTTAGCCTATGCCAGACAAAGAAAAATTAATTCAGTGCTTCAGATATAGTTTTAAGTATGATCAAACAATAGTTATCAAGTGAAGCCTTCCTTCCGGCTCTGCCATCTGGCTGGCATCTACATTCCTCAGAGTGTAAACAGTGTCTCCATTGTTATCACATTTGCCCTTTTACAAACCATGTCTTATTACGTGATTGCTTCAAATCTTTCTGGAAAGCCTTACTTGTATCTGATTTGTTTTCACCCATTTTATTTCACAGCACTGCCGCGAATGTTCCACTGTGTCACTTCTTACGGATACTTGCTTGTGTCCTTCGCGTCTAAGTCACAATGTCCAGCTTTCCCTCAACGTTTCTCACTGTCTTCCCTACCCCAAGCTCCCTGAATGTCCCACCCAATACCTGCACATATCCATCCCTCTTTGGCTCTGCTTGCCTCCCAGCCTCTGTCCAGACCATTGTGAGCAAAGCATGTTACCATGCTGAATACAGCATCCCTGTGGTTTAGACCTCTTTCCTTGCTTCTCTGCCAAGAGACTCTTGGGCAAAACAGGAGATTGTAGTAGAGGGAAGAAACCCAGCTAGGGGTTGGCCACACCCACACACTCTTTACATCTTGCTGTTGTCCATGACTGCTTTCAGGCCTAGTCTCTCTGCAGTGGCACCTAGAGGCAGTTTTTCTCCTTTGACAATGAGGTTGGCACCCTGAGACAGGGCTTCCTCATATCTTTTCAGTGCAGTTTCTTTATGCCCTCCGTGATATCTAATTCCCCAAAGTGGGGCAGAATCTTTGCAGATACTACTTTGTTACCAGTGAGGACAGCCATTCAGTAGTTTCATTCAATTGTCCTGTTTACTTCTAGAGCAAACGAAATCATTTTTTATTTGAGTGCCAGTAAACTATAGATTTCAGGCAAAATTAGTCTGTGGCTTGTATTTGAATGACTGGTTAAGAATGGCTTCTGCAGGGGAACATTTGTTCAGTTCAATGGTAGTTCCTCACTATTTCTTTTACTCAATCTCAAAAATATTCCATTGTTCTACTAATGAGAACTAGTAGACTCACATCATAAATATTCTTTGAATTGTATCGATAAGACTTTTTGTGGAATGTTTTTTTCTATACTCTTGCCATATATACATGTACAAACACATCTATAAAGACTCTATCTATCTATCTATCTATCTATCTATCTATCTATCTATCTATCTATCTATCTATCTGGTTTGGTCTCAGCCAGGCAATATTATAGAGAGGAAAGCCCAGTAATTTGCCTTAGTGGTTATGACTGGGGCTACCAATCTAGGCTCTCTGTGAGTGGGGATACAAGGTGCTGTACAACATGGAACCCAGACCAAACCTGGAGTGGGAGGAGTGGGATTTGGGTAGGGCCACCCTTATCATCCTGTGGGAGAGAGCTGGATCCTTAATTTCAAGCTAAGAGTGACAACTGTGTGGTCTTTGATGAATTGAGGGCTAGTCAGAACTTCAAGTAAAAGGAGGAGTCATGATCTACACACAATCTAAAGGGGTGTGGATGGAATCATCATTATCTCGTTTATATTAATGTTATATACAAATGAGTTTTCTTGGGAAACCTGATGCTTAGACTTTCTGTTCTCTTTTAGCTGCCCAGTCTGGAATCCTTGATAGAACAATGTCTCTGATTATGAAGAACCAAAGACCCATAAAAAAGGTTTGTATACCTATAGGGGTTACGGCATCGTTTATCACCTCACCTGCATGAAGGCAGTGTTCTTCCATAATTCTGGCACTTTCTTATTAGCTTACACCATAAGAATTTAATTTGTCTATAGTATTATTACATAATTTTCATTTTCACAGTCCAACAACCTAGAAACTAGGACGCACACACAGACACAGACACAGAGACACACACACACACACACACACACACACACACACACCAATTTCAGTCACTCAGCAAATAATAAATTATGACAGAAAGTACTTTCTTGCTTATTCTCACAATTTCAGTATGATGGCTATACCTCGTGCCCACTGGTAACCGGCTACAACCGTGTGATTCTTGCTGAGTTTGATTACACAGCTCAGCCTCTGGAAACCTTCCCTTTCGATCAGGGTAAAGAGCGAATTTCTATGTACCTCATGAAGGCTGACATGATGCCGTTCCTGTACTGGAATATGATGCTGAGGTGGGTATGCCGAGGGCACTGACGTGCTTGGGGGTGGGCTGTTTGAGAGGGTCCTTGTACCATCCACTCAAAGCAGGACTTGATAATGAGACCTATTCTCCTGCACCATTTCTCAAGAATTAATGGTAGCCCTTGAAGAACTCCTGAGCCTCATCCATATTTGGGAAAGAGGGCTGCCCTAGATAAGGGGGAGGTTTGCAATATCTCCATCTTGTGGGGGTGCCTACTCTTCTCTTCATTCTTGGGAAGAACTGAGTCTTCTGTTTTCCATTCTCTATTTCTTTTTTCTTTTTTCTTTTTTTGTTCCCAGATGAATTAGATAAATAATAATAATGTTAACAATAATACTATAATAAAAATTCTTTTACATGCCAGGTGCTTTCTCATCTGCCTTCCTTTGGTTTTACTATGTTTGAGAAACATTAAAAGTAATTAAGAGAACAGAGATAGACTCAAGCTCTGACCTAATTTTGAATAACGTTTCTACCATTTACTAGCTGAGCAAGTTGATTAGACTATGTTTAGTTTATTATCCCAAAATTAAAAATAACATTAAAGAGATAATACAGAGTCAGACAATGGTAGGTATTTAATACACACACTAATAACTCCCTTATGCTTAAAAAAAAGTACTGTTTCAGTTTTCCAGACACATATGAGATTGATTAGTTAGGATATCCACACAAGTGATCCCCAATCCAGAATGATTTGGGAGACATTTGTCAGTATTTGGAGACATTTTTGGCTGTTATCACTGGAAGGATGCTGTTGATATGTAGTGAGCAGAGGTGTGGGATACTGCAGTGCACAGGGCATCCCATGATAAGGAGCTGCTGGGTCCTAAATGTCAATAAGGTTGAGAGACCCTTCCCTCCTTTGAAGTAAGCAGGTAGCAGTATGCAGGTAGCAGTATGCAGGTAGCAGCAGCTTGGTGAGTGTATGCCGAGTTTAGTCAGTGCGCGGGGCTCACACAGCAAATTCAGTATCAAAGCTACAACTCATCGTAGGTCGTTTCAGTCACGACATCCTTTCCACTTCAATAGACATGCCTTGCCTTATGTGCTGGTAGGCATCCCTAGCGACTTTTTATAACATGATGTCACCTCATCTCCGTTGTCTCCATGGCTTCTCTGTGTTATTTCTTACAGAGGCTACTGGGGAGGTCCAGCCTTCTTGCGAAAGCTCTTTCATCTGGGCATGAATTAAAGATGGCTCAGAGCTTGCTCTTCTTGGATAGCTTCTGGACCCAAATCGCAGTTACTGATTGACATGACAGATACAAAGGACTCAGAACATCACCCTTTAAGGAGTTTGGACATGGTGACCTTTCTAGGCCTCTGAATAGCTGTCATGTGGACAACCCAGAATGAATCTTTGGAAACATCCAAATGAAATAATAAAACTCTATTTTCTAAGTAAAACTTGGTCATTGATTTACTTATTTGAGAAAATATCTTGACTAGCAGCAATGGGAAGTTGTAGTTGAGAAGAAGCTGGTATTGGGGCGATGGCTTTCTTGTTGTCTATCTGGTGTGTTCAACTTACAGCTGGCCCTACTTTCTAGAGACTGAGTCACTGAACAAAACTGTCCAATGACATTATTTCAAAGACTGTGTTGCAGCCTTACACAGGGCTGCTTAGAACTCCTGCTGCAGGTGATGGGATGGAGATTCTAGAGCCCATGTGCCTCCCCTTGGGTGACTCAGGGACACCGAGCTGAGCCTGTGCTTTTCGAGCCAGAGACAGGCACTATGGGTGACTAATCTCTGCCAGTTCCAGGTCCTCTGCTGGGCAATTTTGACTCTGGGAGCCCTACAAACTTGGCTGAACCTAAGATTTTTCTTTTCTCTATATTCCATCAGGGATACCACCCATGTCACAATCTGAAGTTCAGTCCTCCCCCCTTCCCCTTCAGTCTTTATCTTGCAGGGCATTTCCCATACTCAATTTGTTAACCTAATTCTGTCATTTCCCAGAGAATTTACACAAACACAGTGGCGTTGGAGCTGAAGAACTCCAGTGGCTGTGTTGTCTCAAGTCATCCCCAGTTTGGCCAATAGTGTTGAGTGAGTTTGGACTGGAAACAGCTCCAGTTTGCTTAAAGTTCAATAGTAGCTCCAACATAATTCACTCCCAGTCAGTTGATGGCGGAAGTTTAGCTTCAGGCAGTCTAGAAGTTTAAAGGCATGTATATTTCATATTCATAAAAGACTTTGATTTTTTTATAACATTTTAGAATTCAAACCCTTTAATGTGTTAACAAATCTCTCTGGGTTCATAGAATTCTCCTTATGACTCTAGAAGACATATATGCATTCAATGACTACTTACCAGACACCAACTAACAGCTACATTCAGCCTGGGGGATACAGTGAGAAACCAGAATATGTTTTTTATTTTATTTTTGTTTTTGTTTTGTGTGAGTGTGTCCCTTGTGCTAGCTTCTTTCCTGGGAGGGGACAGGGGAGCTTACTGAGTTAGACATGGGTTGATTGGGAGGACACTTTCCTTTCAGCTCTGGGATAAAGTTGAGCACCTAGCAGGAGGCCCTATACTGAGGAGAATGGAAGACTTTCCCTGAACTGATCCTGCATCATGGACTGGACTTGATTAACACCTGTTCCTGACCAGGTAGCAGCAGCAGCAGTCCTTTCTGTCTCCAGGATGCCCCTGTTTAGACAATAGCCCGTGACTCCTTCCTCATCCTGCTCCCAGGATGCAAAGCCATGCTACACATGGCGCTCATATTGGGCTGGCCGCTCACCTTCAGGTGGTACACAGAAAACAACTAGCTGAAGTCAGAGAAGCCCTGTACCCTCCTGGAATCCCTGCAGCCTGCCTCTGTACTCCTGCAGGATTATAGCTTCACTCCATGTGATCCTTCTCTACAGGCCCCAGGAAGAATCCAGAAAGGAGTGGCTTCCTGGGAGTGAAAAGAAATACTAGAAAGAATGGGGTGTCCTTGTAACCTCTGAGCCTCTTGGTGGAGGGAATTTGAAATCCTTTGCAGACTTAACACAGCCTTCTGGGTCTGCTTGTGCTAATGCATTCTGGAACTCACTCTGTAGACCAGGCTGGCCTCAAACTCAGAAATCCACCTGCCTCTGCCTCCCGAGTGCTGGGATTAAAGGCATGCGCCACCCCTGCCCTGCTGTGCTAATGCATTCTGAATAAAACCTCCAAGCCGACAGCTGCTTCAGAGATTATGCATAGGAGTGTGACTTATTGCCACTGCCCTGGGAGCAGTGACCCTCCTGGTCTGCACATTGCTCTCCAGATTTCAGTTTCTCCAGCTGGAGAAGATAACAAGTGTGCTCAATTCTAGTAACACTTAGCCTTTGAAACCTCCTCACTTTATTCATTAGTATGGGGCTGGGTGGTCAAAGGAGAGGGCATTTTTGGAGTTCTTTGAATCAGGAGTAGGGTGCAGGAAGAGGAGTGTGAGGCTTGGCACAGGACAGGGGTGCAAGTTTCTCTCAAGGCAGAGTCTTTGGACTGAGTCACAGGTTCTGTTGGTAGACATATGCCTCAGATATACTCCCTCAGAATCCAAGAATCCAGAAGTGACAGGCTGGGCCTGCCGCACTGGGGAGTCCTTTGTGCCTGCAGCTATCTTCGCCTTCAGAGGTTCTTCCTTCTGATTTCCTAGAGCAGGGCTTAGAGATGTTATGAACCACCGTGTGAGTGCCGGGAACAGAATCTGGTTGCTACCCGTCCTGGTGTGTAAAGTGACACATTTAGGTCACAGTGTAGGGAGCATTGGGATAGAGACAGGAGGCTGACCTTAAGCCAGCGAGGGATGGCCAAGGTTTGAGATTTAGATGTTTTCTTTTGTGTAATGTATGAGAAAGTTTTTCTTCTGTTTAAATTTTGTAGAAAATGTAGAAAGCAGAGACAAAAGTGATCATTTAATCCAACATCAAGTAAAGACAGAAAATAGCAGGTAGATGTCTCTTTTTCAGCTTAATATTACAAATAATGTTCAGACTGAACAGGCTATATTTAGGAATATATATATATATATATATATATATATATATATGCACATTTGTGCATGCAATAGCAATTAGTGAAAAAAGAGGCCATGAATTTGAAGGAGTGCAACCAGGGAGGGGCATATGAGAGGTTTTGGAGGGAGCAAAGGGAAGGGAGAAATGATGTAATTAAATTATAATCTCAAAATAAATTTCAAAACAAATTATTCCTCTTTTTGAGGAAAGTGGCTTTTGTAATGCAATATGTAAAAGCAGTTCATGTTATTAAAAATGTATTGGAGAGCTCTGATCTGATTTAATTTTTTTTCCCTGTAGTTCTGGGAATTGAAGCCAGGGCCTTGTGCATGTCAAGTAAACTCTACCACAGTAAGCTCCATCCCCAGCTCCCTGATCTGATTTTCTCCTTCATGCCTTAAAGCCACAGGGCTTTCATCCAATATAGACCTACTTTGATTATCTCAGGGAAGGAAGAAACAAGAAAAATGTTTGGGTAAGATGAGGCATTACGATTAGGTTAATAAAAATGAGATATGCCTTGTTTGCTTAACTGCCTAGGAGCTAAGGGAGGTGCTTGACCACACAATGGGAGAACTTGAGGTCAGTATCATGTAGCCAAAATACCCCACGAGGTGGAGAAAAGGAGAGGGAGATAGTTTTCTATCCCAGTATTGACTTTTTAAAAAAATATTTATTAACGTGTTTCTATATGTGTGGGTGTGAGTGCCATGGAACACACGTGGAGCAGAGGGTAACTCACAGGAATCAGGTTTCTCTTTCTGGCACTTGGGGCCTGGAGATCACACTCAGGTGGGCAAGCTTGGCAGCAAGCACTTTATCCACTGAGCCAACTTACCAGTGTATTCACTAAACTGCTCTTCTGACCTGTACGTTCATGCTGTGGCACATGTGTGCACATGCTATGCCACACATGCACACATGCACACATGCTTGCTCCCGTGTGTGCTCTCACTCTCTTCCCACCCTCTGCCCAAGGAACCCATCAAGTGTAATCTGTATCAGTGGTCTCTTCTGGTGCCTGTTTTATGGTTGGGTTTGACCCCTCAGTGGTGGTGAGAGAAGACAGTGGGATGAGGAAAGACAGGGAGTCAGTTGGCCCTTCGTTCCTCTGATCCCGCCCCTTGACTCTTGACCCCACAATGAGATTAAAAACAAAAATTAAGACTGTACATTCATGAAGTTTTATGACAGTTTTATATAGATTTTCACCTAATCTAATGGTTTAAAGAAATTGAGCTTGCATGTAGTATATAATTTTCAACCTCATTTTTCTAATCAACTTATTATTGTTGATTAGTGAACAGAAAACCCACAAACCTGATCTTTCAGCATCGATTGTTGGCCAAGGCCTGCTGTGGGTCCTGGTACTGCTCTCTGCCTTCTGATGGACTGGGTGCCAGACACAATGCATAACTGCAAATCCCGAGTGACATCATTGAGCCCATGCCTGTGTCTCCCCTCCATCAGAGTGAAATGCACTTCTGCCATGGTGCATCAGCCATCTTGAATTGTTCCAGTTAGACTCCTTGTTTGCCCTTTATTGGGACCCAACTGTCACTAGGAAAACCTAAAGCAAGGCGGTGATGCTGACAAAAATGTATGGAGGGATGACCAGAGATTGTGGAATCACAATGACTGTGCACTAAAGGGAGGCTGAGAGAGAGAGAGAGAGAGAGAGAGAGAGAGAGAGAGAGAGAGAGAGAGAGAACTAACTTCAACATGACTAGGGCTTGAGCCAAGGTCATGCCACCAAACAAGCAGGGGTGCTCGAAACTCACACATACTTGGGCTAGGTGTCATATCAGCAGGACTGCAGAAACCACTGTATGACAAGCATAAGCAGAAAACCTAAATACTGTGGCAGAGATGAAATTATAATCTGTGACATACACAGCCTACTATCTATTTTTAAAAGAACATAACAATTTCTTGGAATATGGTTTTATGTGATGATTACAGGTGTACTTATACTATATAGGCATAGCTGGGTAGTCATGAGAGAGTCCACGTGTGGTCTGCAAATCCTGAAATATATATAGTCTAGCTCTGGAGAAGAAGTTTGAGGACTCTTGGCTCATGGAGAGCAAGTGATCAAGAACTCTGGACACAAGAACCTGGAATGATGCTGGGTTTCAGAAGGTTGTGGAGCTGCAGAAATTGCCAGGGTTCTGGCCCCAGAGGTCCTGGCTGTTGACCACATCAAAATAGGCAATTGCAAGTCCTGGGAGATGGTCTAAACCTTACAGTTTCTAGGCTGGTGTGGATGCCCTCACAAACATTCTAAATGAATCTAGATGTGTGTGTGTGTGTGTGTGTGTGTGTGTGTGTGTGACACTTCAGATGATGAAGAGATGACAGGAGATGGGTGGGGAAGGCTTTTTCTTTTTCTTCTGTTGGCTGCTTCCTCCTGCAGGTCATAATGGGCTATAGATATCATGTTCTGCACTGTTGATCACTTTCCCGAATTGATCAAGGATCCATTCTTGGGGAAGGGTTCTGAGCTGGCTTTGAATGGGGGCTGTAAGACCTAAGGATGGAGCTCATCTTCAATGAGAGACATGTTATGAGGACAGGAAGCTGATGATGACCTGTTTGCCCAGTTAACAGTGCTTGCTTTTCCAATTGTTTTGAAGTTATGAACTGTATGGGTCTTGGTTGGCTGTTGGAGGTTCTTAGGTAATTCAGATGAGAACCAGTCTTGGAGAAAGTGGGAGGCGCCTGTGGTTTAAGAGGAATCCAGCTTCTCAGGGAAGGAGCCTGTGGACCTCATCTGGCATCCTCCTGGCCAGGCAGAAGGAGTAAGGCATCTGCAGGGAGGTTGGGATTCTGCCTGCTGGCACCTTGCTTCCAGGAAGCACCTGTTTATGCTATGACATGGTCACAGGAGCTTCTGGTGGGCTTTCTGCCCAAACCAGTGACATAATGGTCTAAAGAGGAGGAGGAAAGGCCAGCAACCTCTCTGCTTATTTCTGTTACCTGGCAGTGAGCACTCCCTGCCAGAAACTGCAGGCAGAGCCTGTTCAGAAATCTGCTTGGCCATTATTCTTCCTGATCCACTTTCATGAACTCTGCTGAGCAACGCCTTATTGGATGGACACACACCATGCCAGGCTGCTCATCTCAGCTGTTTTTCCTGGTTGACTTGAAGTTCCATGAGTGCTGCACAAAGGAGCCTGGCCACCAAATACCCCAGCCCATCTTCCCAGGCCTCCCTCCCCATAATGCACGAGGACCTGCGTCTCCAGATGTGCAGTATGCTTTTGTTTCTTCACCTTTCAGCTGTCAGTATGCTTGATCCCTTCTGTGTGGCAAGATCCCACTGATTGTTTAAGACTCTTTTCAAGAGGTAATTATAGGCAAGAAAGATGCCTTTGTCTACATCCTCAGGACATCATCCTTAAAGCATTACTCATTTTGATTCTGGTCCTGAGAGCACGGGCTTTGCTTCTCTATAGTTACTCCTTACACAAAGGGGTGTGTAAGTGAGAGGATGCAAGGGTTAGTGATCACCACCTCCCAAATGGTCACCAAAGCCTCATACTTACAGATAAGGCATTTATGGTAACCTGACTAGCACAGATGTCCAAGTTTTCTTCTATGGTAAGACATGATGTTTGGGAGATGAAATTCTAAGTCTGTAAGCTAGAATTGTGCCCAGGGAACTAGTAGGAGCAAAACCAACTTGTTAAGTGGGACTGTTTTGGTTAAGTCCTGCTGGTGCTGTAAGGAGGGCAATGTGGGTTCTTGCAAAGCTCAGCTTGCTAAGTCTTAATCACAGTGAGTTGAGATGGATGGGCAGGCTCTATGAAGCATACTGCTCACCAGGAGCTTTGCGTACAATGTCTTATCTCATCCCCAGGACCTCAGTAAGGGAAAGCCTGTGTTTTAGAGAGGATCCCTGGCTAAAAGGAAGTAACTTGCCTGGGTCATGTGACTATGAAGTGATGAGGGCCTTTTTCTAGTCTCTAGTGGAAAAGCCTTTGATGACACACCTTCGCTCTCCTTTCCTCCTCGGCTTGTTTAAGTCAGAGGGCTGGCAACACTGAGAGCTGGATGGGGGCACTTCTAGAACTGGAAATCATACCACTTCCTGTCTAACAGGAAGAGTCCACTGAAGAGTCTTATAGAAAGCTGGGTTGTCATCCGAAACAGATGGAGGCTGATGCTCTGATGCTCAGGGCCAGGCGCCTTTGTAAGCTGTGGTTGGCAGGTCACAAGGTGGTGTGTGTGTGTGTGTGTGTGTGTGTGTGTGTGTGTGTGTGTGTGTATGTGTGTGTACGTACATACGTATAAGCCTGCACAGTTAACTAGAACACACCCCAGGCCTATACTGGGTTCTCCCTGGGATTGATATCATTTAGCCCCAAGCCTCATTCCCTTCCACTTGTTTGCTCCCTGTGTGTGTCCCCAGTGCTGTTTGTCCCCATTCAACCCCTTTCCACAGAGTGTCAGCTTTGGCTGATTCTGTCTGTGACTAGCCACTCTCCACTCTGATGAGCAGTTTGTTAAAAAAATGATGGCTTTCAAACTTGCTTTCTGTTTTTGTTTTAACTTTATCATTTTTTCCCCATACAATAGATTTTAATCATATTATTTTCCTCCCCAACCCTTCCCACCCAATTTTATTATCTCTCTTTAAAACAAAACAAAAACAAAGAAGAAAATCAAACCAACAATAGACCAATAAGACAAAAGAATACCAAACCAAAATAAAATATAACAAAACATGAAATCCATTTTGTGTTTCATTAAAGCCACTTTAAATACTTTAACTGTCCCACCAAATTTTAGACATTTGGAGGACAGAGCCCCTGTCTCCCTCCGGGGTAGAATCCTTCACTGTGCCTGTGTTCGATGACTCCCTACCCATGCTTCTAAATGTGGTAGCCATAGTGTTTTGTAAAATATTAAAAAACGCAATCCATGCTATCACTGGCAAGGCACCAGCAGGCCTTGTTCTCATCTTTGGTGGACTCTCTGACATGGAGCTCAGAAATCATGCCACCTGGCTCACTAAGTTCCCATGGTGGGTCACGGCTACGCCAGCCCCACGTTTCCAAATTCCCATGTCTGGCTGGGGTGCCCCTCCATCGTACCTTTCCTCTGGAACTCGGTCAAGTCACTGTGTTAAGGAAAACACCACACAGTCTTAGTTTAGAATCAAAAGGCAACACAATTGCTAGGCACAGCAACTAGCATCCTAATAGTAAGCTATTCTAAGTTAAATCCTTTGGCAGGATCCAAGCAGATCTGCCACCTGAAACTGCGGTGACCTTCGCTACCTACATTTTCACCTCCATGCTCCCATATGGAAGCCTGTCCTTCCCTTCTCCTTCTCCACAGTCCCTGTCCCACCCGGAAGTCTTGCCTACTCACCCGGTAATTCATTTCCTTAAAATCTTTATTCATTAGAAGAGTCTTATGAAGTCCTGAGTACATGATTCACTCCTCATCCTAGGCTGCCCCTCTTAGGGAAGTGGAATTAGCATCAAAATACAAACAGTACCAGGACTATTCGCCACAGCATATCCCAACAAGCTTGCTGTCATCAGACCTGTGTAATGTGTACCAGTGGCTGCCATCCACAGGCATCTATCTCTGCATGGAAGCCTCATATCATGCCCCTCTGCTCATACTATGGCTTCCAGGGCAGGCGCGGGGCACCTTTGAAACTTTGGAAAAAGCTTGGGTCTGTCAGCAGGACCAGCACTGCTTTTCTCTTGAGTGACTTTGAAGGATGATATAAGGAAATTCACCACTGTGGGGAGAACTGTGGGTCTATGAGCCAGATATTTCCATGTCTGTTCAGTATGCAGGAGGTGGGGCTGGAAAAGCTGTGTTCTAAAAGCTCTTTTGGTGAGGTGAGTTGGTGCTCTCCCAGGCTTAGAAGCCACTTGGGGTGGAAGGAGGTGCAACATGAAGGAGAAGGAGCCACATGTGAGTCCTGGGGCCACAGTATTCTGTCACAGAGCCAAGAGTGAGTCCTGGGACCATAGCATCCCTTCACAGGCAGGAGTGAGCCCTGGGGCCACAGTATCCCATCACAGAGCTGAGTGAGCCCTGGGGCCACAGCATCCCACCACAGAGCCAGGAGTGAGTCCTGGGACCACAGCATCCCTTCACAGGCAGGAGTGAGCCCTGGGGCCNCAGGAGTGAGTCCTGGGACCACAGCATCCCTTCACAGGCAGGAGTGAGCCCTGGGGCCACAGCATCCCACCACAGAGCCAGGAGTGAGTCCTGGGGCCACAGCATCCCATCACAGGCAGGAGTGAGTCCTGGGGCCACAGCATCCCATCAGAGCCAGGAGTGAGGCTCATCATGATTGGCTTGCTTACTCTTAACTATTTTCTCATTCATAAACTTGAGGTCAAGTATCAAATGGGGTAAGTGTAGGAACCATTATGGAATGTGTTAATATATGTAAGGCATGTAAAGTAGTGTCTGAATTTCACAAGAGCATTGTAAAACATTAGCCATGTTTATGCAAATGATATTGTCATTGTTAACAGTATTAGAAAGCAGCAGCAGGGAGATCAAAGGAGGTGTCTAATTTTTTTTTTTTTTTTTGTATCCATTGGATCTTCCAGTCACCTATTGGAGATGTGACTCCTTCTTTCTCCCCATCTTCTGGCATCTGAAAGTTACAATAAACTGTAAACTTGATATAGCACAAAGAACAACTTCACTCAGATTTACCTATTGGGACACTTCATTTGATGCCCTTACCTGCTGGTTCATTTGACTGACCCAATAATGACATCTTTGAAGGGTACATGATTTCCTTCTTTCTAATTTGTTGTTATAAATCATTATTTTATTTTATGTTGTTTTTAGACGGAATGTCTCTAGTCACCCTGAGCTGGCTTAGTGGGAGTGGGTGGGTAGGGGAGCAGGGTGGGAGGAGGGTATAGGGGACATTCGGGATAGCATTTGAAATGTAAATGAAGAAAATATCTAATAAAATAATTTTAAAAAAGGAAAGAGAAAAAAATCTGGAGTGGTGTAATTACAGGCATGTGCTACCATGTCTGATGGTCCCCCTAATTTTTATATAGGTATTTGGACATTATGATAGGTTCCTACTGTGCTTTTGGCCACTACACACTGTAGTCTGGCATCCTATTGGGCAGGGATGTCATTTCCCATCAGATATAATCCATAGCTGCATTTGGTCCTCTGGCCTGGAACCGGAGGGAAAGTCAGGGAAGCCAGAGTGGGTGCAAAGCTACAACCATCGGGGAATCCTGAACACTGGCTTTTTAAAACCATATAACTGCACAGGCAGAAATAAATGAGAAATCAAGTCACTAAAACCAATCTGATCAGTGCCATCCCAGGGTTAAAACCAGCCGCACATTTCTGATTTTGAACAATGACATTCACAGGCTATAGAATAGATAGGGTTGGCTTCTACATATTCCAGCCCAGAATTTCTATCTTTATATGCATCTTAAAATGAGAGAGTAGGATTGGAGGGGCAGAGAATTATGAGCAAGGCCCCATAATAATCACCAGAGCTAGAGTCAGAGTCCAAGCTTGCCTGAATGCCTGGGAGGGGAGGGGC
Organism: Mus pahari; assembly: GCF_900095145.1. Lineage (NCBI taxonomy): Eukaryota > Metazoa > Chordata > Mammalia > Rodentia > Muridae > Mus > Mus pahari. Next base: position 106,185,992 of record NC_034592.1, read on the forward strand.
AATTCTTTATATAAAAATTTCCACTGTTAGTTTGAGGACAAGGGCCTGTCCAGTGAAGCCCTGCTAAACACTGACTGTCCAGAGTCACTAAATCCCTTGCCTCTTTTTAACTCTTGATAAACCACTGTGAAATGTCTTGGGTTTAGAGGTTGTTACTTATGGAAGACCTGTTTAAACCAACCTCACAGTCTGCACTGCACTCGGTTTGCACACTGCTTTCTGGTTGCCAGAACTGTGTTTGCTAACTTCAGCTCAAGAACTTGTTCTTGGGTAACTGTCTTAGTCAGGGTTTCTATTCCTGTACACAACATCACGACCAAGAAGCAAGTAGAGGAGGGAAGGGTTTATTCAGCTTGCACTTCCACACCATTGTTTATCACCAAAGGAAGTCAGGACTGGAACTCAAGCAAGTCAGGAAGCAGCAGTTGATGCAGAGGCCATGGAGGGATGTTTCTTACTGGCTTGCTCAGCTTGCTTTCTTATAGAACCCAAGACTATCAGCCCAGAGATGGTACCACCCACAAGGGGTCCTCTCCCCTTGATCACTAATTGAGAAAATGCCTTAAAGCTGGATCTCATGGAGGTATTTCCTCACCTGAAGCTCCTTTCTCTGTGATAACTCCAACTTGTGTCAAGTTGATATAAAACCAGTCAATGCAGGTAACTGTACTATATTGGAAGAAGGTTTCAGAAAAAAGAATGGCATGGGTGAAAATGTAGAGGTAGAAACTAGATGGTTGGCCCCTGTACTGAAATTCACATAGCCTACTCCTTGGACTGTGGACGTCAGGAGGACCTGTTCTAAATTGTATGTGTGCAAAATCCTAGAATTTTCCTTTAGGCATGAGAGAAGCCTCTGTGGTCCAGAGAATATCAGGGTGCGTGGTTTGTATGTATATGAGTACTAGTTTGTTTCTCTGTCTGCAAAGGTGAAACATCATTTTAATTATTACTTATTTAGCACTACTCTGAGGGCCCAGCACTGCCATTTCATCTAGATAACAACCACAACAATAACATACAAATACCAGCAATAATAGTGATAATTGCTTGTTTCATTGGAGTGCTATGGGGGTAAATGAGGTAGATTATGGCTCCCAAAGTCCTGTGGCATTTGGAAAGAACTATCATTGTACTTGCGTGTTGCTAAGTATCTGTTGTAATTGCTACTAACCAGCCACTGGGGCTTGGTTATCACAAGAGCTTCACCCTCTTATGATGGAAAGAGAAGCAGATTCAAGCCTTAGCATTTTCTTCCTCTCTGGAAGAGATAACTAACTGGTAGTGTGGACTGACCCTGTGCAAGGTGACTTCATACACTATCTTCTATAATTATTGTTATTATATATAGTTATTATTATTATTTCTGTTTTAAAATGAGATATGTTAGGGCAAACTTCAGACATGATGCTGCAACCTTTTTAAATATGCCAGGTAGGCATTCCCGAGTGGGCAAATTTTCTAAATAACTACCATACAGTCCTTTGAATAAAACAATAAACAATGTTGGTACTTTTCCATCTGTTGTGTGATACCATTCCTGGGGTGACATGAACAAATGTCTACTTACTCTGGCTAGGAACCAAAGACAGGCCAAAGTAAGGATACTGCCAAGGTCCAACCAGTGAGTTTTATTCAGGTTATTTACAGGAAGGAATATGGGTGAGGGGTTACTTACTGGAGCAGAAATGACTAAGACAGCTACATTACCAAAAGACCAACCCAGGTTGGGTGACACACAGCATGAAAGTCGGAGACCTGGAGTTCACTGCACAATCTGCAGGCAGCCTAACATGTTGGAGAGTGTCATCCTGGAAGCTCTGCAACTCTCTGCTTCTTCCAGGCATCTCAGCTTGTGTGGGAGCCTGAGCACGTAGTGCTGATATAAGCTTGGAGAGGGAGGGCCCCAGTGAATTTGGTCAGTACCAAGGACTCCCTGAAGCTTTTGCATTGTTTACTTCCTTCAAAAAGCAGGACAGAGTGTTTCACCTTGTTTTAGAACACACCATGTCTTAATCTGCTCCAAGACTATCCACAACCATCTAGTCTTCAGATCAGTAGACACAACTTTCCCAACAATGGCATGTTTGCCATTCTGGTATAAGATCTAGCACCACATTTCCTTGGTTAGTTGTCACATCTCCTTAGTTTCCTGCAGCCTGGAATGCCTTCTCAGCATATCTTGCATGGTCTAGAAAAGCTTAGAATGATGGCCTTTCATTCTGAAGGCCTACCTGGGCCTGCCAGGTATACCCCTCTGGCTAGTGCTAGCTGTGTATTCTTAGGAGTCACAGAGATGACACTGTGCTCACACTGGGAGGCACATGATGCCAACCCCTCCCTTGGTTCTCTCCGTGGCACTTAGTCAATTGGATTCTATCACATTTCTTCACTGTAATCACTTTTTCCCACTGTGATCACTAGTGTGTGTGGCTCTCCATTCACCAGCCTTATCAATTGCTGGAGACTTCCTTTATGATGGCTTCAGAGGGTGGATTCCTCTCCCCGCCGTTCCGTCTGCATTTGTTAGTTGGCACTAACAAATCACTGGGAAGAAGAGCTCTCCCCTCGCATCTCTTGATTAGCCTGTTTCTTCAATGTCTCGTGGATTTTTACTCTATGCAACGAGTAAACCATCACTATCAGTGTTTTCTTTAAAGTTTAATATTTCAAAGTTTGGTTAGTGGAACCCCTTTCCGGCTGGTTTCAGGTCCTTTTGACAGGTGTCCATTGTTTTGTGAGCACTTCCACACTTTCAGACAGAAGACATTCTAGACTTAATTTGTCCATATCTTTAAGATCTCAGAGTTACATTTTATTGGATGGCATGACCCATCACTATCAGCATGTGACACAGAGCAATTGTTTCTTTCATATGCAGTCATATGATTAAGCGTTGACGGCCTAGGCATAGCCATTGTTATTATCTTTTGAGCAACTTGGAGGAAACAGAAATTGTCCCAATCTTCTTGTCCAGCATTAGGGATCTTTCCATCTCTCTAGGCCATCTACTTGTATGACTCCTGTTTCTTGGAGGATGTTTAAGGCCTTTGCTTCCTCCCACTTTCCCTTCCAGCTCTCTTCCGTAGAAGAAATTAGACTTTATCTGGAAGTTAGAGTACCATCCTGTAAGCTGGCCACTGAGAAGATCAGTGAGCATAAGAACGGCAGGGCGATCCTGCTCCTGTGTAGCTTGTCACGGGGAGGGAGAAAGTGAGCATGCAGACACATGGAAATCAGGTGATGGTAAATGTTGTGCGAAGAACATACGAGGGGGACAGAGCAGAGCAGTGTTTGATCGTACCCGTGCCTCTGACTGGTGTGTGTGTGTGTGTGTGTGTGCATGCACCATTTTACATAGCACACAGCTAGCACTTCTCCACCTCCACAACTTTGCTTATATCATCTCTTCTGTTGGCTGCATGATTATTCTCCATCAACATTTGAGCTTGAACCTGAAGTCAGATTTCCCACTCATTATGAAGTCTTCTTTGACTGCTTCATATCTTTTCNTTCTCTGAGCAAGTAAGAGTTGATAGAAAACATGGGTCTGTGCATTACAGTTTGATTATAATGCGGTGACAGGATAAGGCTTGGCATTACACGTTCTGAAAGGCAGGAATTCCTCTTTGTGTTCCTTTTCTTCTTTTGATCTTTTTTTCTCCCTCTGGGCTTAATAGTAGGAGCTTGTTCAGTTTGACAACACACACACCAACACACACATACACACAACCCCCCCAAACACACACACACATCCCAAGATACACACTCATACACCAACACACACACACACACACACACATACACACAAACTCCCCAAACACACACACACACACACACACTCAAATCCCAGTGAGGGTAGTCTTCAGACAGAGGAGGAACTGGTGGGAAGGTGACTGCAGAGTCCTTTTCAGAACTCTCAGCTGTGACCACACCCAACATCACCTTCTGCAATGTTGAGGATTCATTCTATGCCTCTGAGCTTCTTTAGTAATTTCAGCGAAGGGAGATGAACGACTCTTTGTTACACATCATATTTCAATGTCAAATGCTCTTGACAATCATGTCTGATTGATTGTACATCTTGGTGACTTCTTGAAACAGGTCTTGGAGGAAAAACCACCATGTTTTTAGAAGCTGTTAACAAATTCCCCAAACTATATAATCAATCAGGCATATAACCCATGAGCGACAAAACCTCCTTCTTGCTGTAATTCTCCACCCTCACACATCCCCCAAATAAACAAAATACCTGTTAATCTTAAGAGGCTCGCTGCTCTCCAGGGCAGCCTTTGAACATGGCCGTGATGAGTTGCTCCTAGAGAGCTGTAGGTGGCGCTGTGAGCTCGGCGCATGGTCTTCCAGGCATCTTTTAAGTTTTCCAGGAGAAGAGAAGGCATCTGGCATCTTTTCAGTTAAATTTCATCCTATCTGCTCAGCTTCTGCAAAGCAAGTCTGAGAAACAGATTAGCCGATTTCTGACCCTAAACGGAAGGTCAGCCGTTCTGTGCTCAAATGTAGCATTTCACCGCAGGCTGGATCATGTCCTGGACTGGGCTTTGGAATTCTGCCCATAAGCTACGAAAATGACCCCAAGGTGTTTCTTAGAGCATTTCTTTGCCTGGGAGGCCTTTCTTGGTTTTGTACTTGAAAGCACAAACCACATTAGCATCCCGTTTTGGGCCTGTATATAAGGGGGTGTGGTTGGGGGTGGGGTGAGGGATTGTTTTGTAGGCTTCAAGGCTACTTGTTATTTTCCATCACTTTCTGAATCCAGTTTTTTAAAAGCGGGCCCCTGCTTGAGTGGGGCCTTTGTTACCCGCACCTGGTCCTCAACCCAAGTCTCTGGGAATTATTCTTTGTTGCCAAGCTCTGTGGCTGTAGTGCCTATCCACTTAATAGCAGAAAATTGGGCGCTAACTGTATCATTTGTCAGCCACGCTGTGGGATTTCAGAATCCTTAATTAAAGTTGCGTGTTTCAGATTTCATAAAGTGAATCTGTGTTTTATGTTCATAGGATGTGAATGTGTAGAATGGAGAGAATGGGACCTTAATGACCTCCTGGACGGATACAATTCAAATTCCCTAACCACATTTACTAAAGGCAAGGCTGACTTTCAATGCCTGGTAGATTTCCTAGTGGTGAAGGGAATGAGGTGACACTTCCCATCACATTTCTATAATGAAGTTATTAGGGTTGAATTTATTTTTGTTTTCCCCCATATTCACTGTTTTTAGACGAACACTTTTGTTTGTTTCTTTACTGATAACCAGTAGATGGCTCTGTGGCATTTCTAGAGTTGACAATTGTTAGTTTGGTGCCTCTTAATATATGAGAGTAATTTACTTTCCCTCTGGCCTGCGGGGAAATCTTGAGCTGTTCCATTCAGCCCCACGGATGAGGAGAACAGCTGATGAAGGTTCTTTTTCTCTCTCAGTTGTTAGGAAATTGTGTGTGTGTGTGTATGTGTGTGTGTGTGTGTGTGTGTGTGTGTGTGTATGTGTCTCCTACTGGAGTAGCCAGATAATTACCAACTGTGGGTACAAGACCTTTGGGATGGGCAGTGTGCAGTATGTTGGCCACTGCTGCATATAGATTCTACCCAGATGCCAGAAGGTAACAGAGCCTGCACATGGCTCCTAAACATCAGCTGTTGGAGCTCCCACTGTCAGTGGGAAGGGATGGGGACTTTCATCGCTGACTTAGTTTCCATTTCTGTCTCCAGGGAACTGGGGATCATTGCCCAAACACAGGTAAAGCAGGCAGGCACACCCCTGGATGCTGTCTTCTGTGTCTCAGTCTACCCGGTGCCTCCAAATGAGTGCTGTTTACCAATTTCTCCCAGTACTTTTTGTTCTGCCTTCTCTATCACTCACTGTAGGATGGGGATTGTGAAGACTGTATGCCCAGTCACAGGTTATTTGTTCTCCATCTTCTTGTCTTGCCTTCTGAAGCTGAGATGGTGAGTGATTGCTCATGCCTGATTCTTCTCTCCTTCCAGGTACACTTGGAGCTGAAGGGTTTTAGAACCTCTTATCAATTAGGTGTCTTCTAGTCAGTAAAATTTAAATAGGACCCTAGGATGTTATGAACTGAATTGTTCGCTCCTTGCTGAGGTTGGACTCTTAGTACCCAATGGGACTATATTTGGAGATGAGGCCTTTGAGGGGAAAATGAAGGTTAAATGATGTTGTAATAATGGGGTCCTAGTCCAATGTGTCTGATGCCATTAGAAGAGGGAGAAACACTAGGGGTGTGTACACACAGAGAAGGGACCAATGAAGACAGAGAAAGGACAGTCACCTGCAAGCCAAAGAGAGATGCCTTAGCAGCAACTGAGTCTGCTAACACCTTGATCTTGAACTCCTGGTTTCCAGACCCCTGTACAATAAATTTCTATTGTTGAGTCAAGCCTTCAGTAGTTTGCTATGACAGCTGTAACAGACTGATATATAAGCTAAGCATTTAAAAGTGTAAGCTATCCATTTTCTCTTCTGCCTATTGACCTTCACTGTATGTTCCTGAGGATGTTGCTAAAAGACAGAGAGCTGATCCCAAATAATTTGTCTTAAGCCAAGCCACTGATGGTTCTGATTCAATTTTGCTGCACTGTGCATGGTCTGACATTAATCAGGCAGCCCAATCCAACCTGAACTTTGCCTCTTGAAGGCAAAAGCCAAGCATTTGACCATTTGGTTTTGCCCTTGTGTGGGATGAATCCTCTTGGTGGAATGGATGCCTCATGCCTAGATAAAGGGATGGGGTTGGCTTATAAGATAACTGGGATCATGGAACTGAGTAAGGTTGGTTAATTGATCACACTATACTGCTGTAAGAGCATAAGGCTCCAAGGGATAGCAGAGGTTTCCATTTGGTTTCAGACTGAGCCCTCAAGATTTCAGAAAGCAGCTGAGATGGTTCAGGTTGGGGTGGGAAGGAAGGGACCTCTGGCATGTTCTCTCTTGAATGAGAGAATTGTATTTTTATATGTGTGGGGTTTTGTGTGTACTTTAATTAGATGAATGACTGTGTTGCTAAAAAATTTAAACTCACACTTAAGATTGCACAGTTGATAAAATACAAAATTAAAAAATAATTGTGTGTGTGTGTGTGTGTGTGTGTGTGTATGTGAATTTTTTCACGAATGTATATAAGAAGCTCTTGGAGTTTGAAGTTAAGTCTGATTCAGCCAAATATTTTTTTTACTGATGGATTTATGGTCATAAGCCTTGCTTCAGATCAGTTTCTTCACTTTCTAGCTTAGTCTGCAAAATATCTGTGGGGGCAGAGAGATGGCTTAGTAGACAAAGCAAAACAAAACAAAGTTATTCTTTCTGAGGACTCAGGCTTGAACCCAGCACACACATGGTAGTTCACAACCACCTGTAACTCCTGTTCCAGCACCCCTCATGACTTCCATGGTCAGCAGACACACATGCAGACAAAGTATCCCTCATACACTTAAAATAAAAAAATATTTTAAAAGAAAGGAAACGTGTAGATTTGAACAAAGTTCAAGAGTTGTAGGTGTTCAAATGTTAATTTATATTTAAAGAAATTTATAGAAAATATTGACAGCATACAATTTTGTGACCGTGACTGAGAAACCATGGACTGAAGTCTCACATACAGTTTTCAATGCCTGTCAGGAGTGTTTCAACTCCTGTCCTAGGCAGACATTGCTAATTAATTACATAACTAATTTCCACAGAGCTTAGATATCTTCATTTAATTTTTGGAGTTAGATGATAAAAGGAGACCATTTTTATCATCTTTATGCATAATCTCTGCCCATTTGGGATTCACTTATATATGACTCTGAGCATCCTTTAGAACTGTAGTGAGTTTGGTGACTGAATACTGGGTGCCAGTGAGCCAAATGGCAGAGGGGCATTTTGTCTTTCCTTCTGTACAGGGCTTCTTGTTCTCTAGGCCCTCTCCACTGGTCTTAAGATCCTTAGGGTGTTTTTCTCAAGGGAGTAGTACATTCAAATGGTGGCTGGCTTCTTACTGGCAGGGAGTAGAAGTTCCCAGGAAGGCTGAAGGCTGTGTCAGAAATGCGCACAGTTACTCATTTGTATTTACTGATCAAGAAATCACGGGGATTGCCTGTGTCCAGGCAGGAGTCCAGACTATATCTCTTGGTGGTACCATAGCAGCTCACTCTACAGAAGAGCAGGAGGCATGAGGAGATGTTGCTTCTAATGTTGCTAACACTCTCCATGCATTCTCCCAGCCTTTGCTTCATTTAGGAGATAGTTTTAGTTCTTTCACAGAGTTCAGTTTTAATTTCACTTATTATGCTTGTCTTGTGTGCCCCACACAGTGCTAACAGTTGAAATGCAGGATGCCCTCCATTCCTTGCATCACCCCCCGGGGTAGACAGTACTACCTCCATGTCCATGACGAGGAAGGGGAAGTGGCAAGAGGGCGATTGTCTTGCTGCAGGTCAACAGGTGGCAATCCTGTGTCAGAGGGACTTATGATGATTAAAAATATACAAAATGCCACACAGTAGTTTGAAATTAGCAGGTAAGAGGATTGCTGTTGTGAGAAATATAGGGTACAGTGAAGGGAGAGGGTAGTGTGAGTGAGGGTAGTGTGAGTGCTGCCCGCTGTCAGGTCTGGCCCAGGGGATGTGCTTGGGAGTTGGCTACCTGGTCCACTTTGAGCTCTCTAGTACCTAGTACAGTCTGGGGATATGAGCAGTGTGTACCAGAGGTGGAACCTAGGTTAGCACTTCCTCCTGTTCCTGAGGGCAAACTCAGAAAAGTGTTCCTTTCATGGTCTTGAAAGAATTTAACATCCCCATTTTTAAACTACTTGCTGCTTCATTTCATTGGGATAAAAAAAAAATACACTTCAATGTTGACAGAAGTTTGGGGATATCCACAAAACCAAAACAGGACCCCAAAGGTGAATTTAAAGACATATCCAAGGCATATAACATGAGGTGTCAGGAAGCAATGTCCTCTACCAAACTTAGCATTGTCTCAACAGCCCATCAGCACCACTCGGATGATGCCTCTCTGGAGATGGGGATCTTGTAAGTCTATTTGGAAGGCAGAACACTAGCCCGTGAGGTATAGAGGTTGGATCATCACAGGAATTGTATCTTACTCTGTCTGGGAGAAAATGGGAGTTTTCCTGTTTTTCCTGCTAGAAAAATCTAAGACCAATAATAAAAAATAAAGATGTATGAGAAGAAAGGAAGGAAATGAAACTTAAGTAAAATAAGAAAATCAATAAAGGTTAAGGAAATGTTAAAGATAAAACATTGAGATGTGATTAAAAATTAAAATGCAAAGAACAGACTAGAAAAGAGTAAAGGCCCAGTTCAGAAAAATGTAAAAGAACAGAGACAGATAAATAAAATTCAGGTGAAGGGATTAGATAAAGAGTGTGAGGTTTGTTAAAGAAAGTGGGAGAATGGAAAAGCTGCAACTAAAATCAGTTAAAAAATGAAGCCAGGAAGCTGTCAATAAAATATAAGATAAAAATAAGAACCAAGAATTACAAGTCACAATAACATAACAAACAAGACTTAAGATCAGTATTAAAAATGAAAACTAAGGAAGTAAAAGGTTACCTCCATCAAAGTGAAAGAGATAAGAGATTAAGAGGCCAACAGACTAAAACCCACGGGGAAATGGTGAAAAGACACAGGAGATGGTTTGAAGCTGACTTGCAAGATTAAGGCATTAGGAGTGTTCTTTTTGAGTGTTAATACTTTGAAAAAGAGGATTACAAAAAATACTTTCAAAAGAAAATAAAAGAAGTTCGAATGCATAGGAATAGATCATTAAAGCAAAGAATAAAGGAAAGAGAAGTTAAAATTGGCACAAGCCAAGACAAAATTTGTCAGTAATAACAGAAACAAAAATTAAAATTCTAAATAGAAATCCCTGAACGTTTCCCTGGTAAACAAATACTAAATTAAAAAACAACACAACACAACACATCACAACACCTATCTGATACAAACTCAAGTGTCTCCTGGGTCTCTTGGCTGGAGAATCCTGTTACAACCTCAAGAAGAGCCCTGAGAAGGCAGAGAACATTGTGAAATGGCCTCCTAGACATCACCAGAGAAGCTTCCTCCTGCAGCAGATGGGAACAAATACAGAGACTACAGCCAGACACTATGGAGAGAGAGAGAGAGAGAGAGAGAGAGAGAGAGAGAGAGGAGAACGATACAGCGTTAAACAAGATGTCTCCATCAAGTCCCTCCATTAGAGCTCAGGAAACCCCATGGAAGAGGAGTTGGGGAGACAGAGGGGACAGAGGATACCAGGAGAGCAAGGTCATCTAAAGCCACCAAGCAAAGGTCATATGAGCTCACAGAGACTGAAGCAGTAAGCACAGAGGCTGCACAGGTTCGCACCAGGTTCTGTGCATACAAACTATAGCTTTTAGTTTAGTGTGTTTATGGGACTCCTGAATGTGTGACTGTGTGGGTCTCTGATTCTTGTGCCTGCTCTTGGGGTTCTTTTACTTTACTGTGTGCTTGTCTAACTTTGATTTTTATTTCATCTTATTATATTTTGCCATGTTTGGTTGTTATGTCCTAGATGTCTGTCTTTTCTAATGAGAGACAGATAAGGAGTAAATCTGGGTAGGAGAAGGGGTGGGAAAGCGTGAGAGGGGGAGGGGAAAGGGAATTTAGATTATATTGTATGAGAGAAGAAAAATATGTTAAATAAAATGGGGAAAATAAGTGGAGGTAGTGAACCAGATGGAGGATGTCAGGATACTGTAGAGTTGTGGGTCCCACATCTGCTCAACCACAGGACACAGCTGCTTCAGGAATAGGACTTGGGGAGTTTGACTGCGTTTACTCAGCTCTGGGGGTGGAGAAGAGCAGTTTGAGATGTGGGAAAGCTGAAGTTGGTTTGGGGGTCCTTGGGCTTGCAATGAGGTCTTGGGGTTCTCAGGCTCTTGGGCATCCAGGCACCACTGGGAGTTGCAGAAGAGCTGAGAATACAGTGGAGGCCCTTGGGCTGGGGTTGGGAGCTCCTGCTGGCCCCACAGGGAGAGTCCTTGGGTTGACAGTGGCAGGCTTGGCAGTTGTGTTGGGAATGCAAAGAGGCATTCTATGGGAGACTAGGCTGTGGCTCTGTAGGTGAAGACGTCTGTAGCTCCCCAAAGTGGATCTCGGTGAAAAGAGGCAGCCCATGGTTCTAAGGCATTTATCGTCATGGCAGAAAGTGGATATGTAAAACCGTACCCCACTTCTCAGGGAGGGCCTGAGATTAAATAGCATTTTCAGGGAGGAATGTCTGGGGAGGAAATCTTACTGGCAGTGCTCGTTGGGCCTCTAGGTACCTCACTAGCAAGGAGAACTCTATTTTGAGCCTACTTGACTGTGGTCATGTCTCTTTGTCTATTGTCTTGGTCTGAGATGTTAGGGATGCCTCATCTACATGTGGAAGGGGTTGGGGCATTGCCCTTATGGTGACTTATGGCCACAAATCTATGGGGGCTGCGGCCATGTGACAGGGGCCTGGTTCCCTGGTAGCAGGTGAAGCTCGTACCTTCCCTTTAGAGTCTCCGGGGCTTCAAACCTTTAGCTCAACGGAGAACCAGACCTCTTCTCTCCCTACAGATACCTGAATCTTTTTACTTGAATCCTGGAATTGCAGCAAGAGGCAGCAAGGTAAGAAAGGAAAGTAGCTGTGAGTAAAGGAGACATAGTGGAAGGGCAGGTGAAGTTGGGGGAGGGGAGGAGGGAAGGAGGTAGGGTGGAAGCAGGGAGGGGGAAGGAGGCCGGTGCAGATGAGGCCAGGGAGGGAGGCAGAAGCACTCAGTTTCTCTTATGATGAGTGTGGTGTCGGAGAAGGTCTTCTTCAGCCTGGACAGATAGAAGTCTACTGTGGAACCGGGCTACAGGCAGCCTGAAAAGCGAATATGTGAATGGATCTAAACCTATGACAGCCTGTGGGTCATGTTAGATGTGGAGATGACTAGCCAGACTCTGAGGGTGTCGGGAGAGGGACAGACATGTAGGCAGCACTGAGGGCATTTGTTAGTTTGCAGTTTGTGGGGAAACATGATCTCCAAATCCCATGAAGATAAAGCCACCAAAAAGTCAGCTGAGTGCTTTGTGCCAATCACTGATGCTGGCACTTAACTAAATTAGAAATCCCAGGTATGCCGGGTGGTGGTGGTGCACGCCTTTAATCCCAGCACTCGGGAGGCAGAGACAGGCGGATTTCTGANTTTAAGGCCAGCCTGGTCTACAAAGTGAGTTCCAGGACAGCCAGGGCTATGCAGAGAAACCCTGTCTCGAAAAACAAAAACAAAAACAAAAACAAAAACAAACAAACAAACAAACAAACAAAGAAATCCCAGGTATGTTCAAATCCTCTGCGGGCTATGTTTGCCTAGCCCAGCCCTGCCCTCCTGCCTCTAGGTGTGGAGGACTTTCTGTTGCCTCTGACACACTTCTGTGGCCAAGCTTCTAATTATTCCTGATTTGCTCACCTGTCTCTTTGGCTTCCTAGCATGTTCTGCCTTTGGCAGTCAGTTCCCATGTCCTAGATGTTTTCAAAATGTCACTGGGCAACCTAATATAACTTATCTCATTCCAAGGTTTTGGAGAACTTTTCTTATTTCTTGGTAACTGAGGACAGGGATTTTATTGTTGTGGTGTTGTTGTTGTTGTTGTTTTTAGGGGTGCAGGTGTGCAGTAGATAGAGGTTGGGAGGGGAGGCCATTCAACACCCACTCTCTGGTTCTGTCTATGATTTACAGATACCCATGGAACCAAAAATGAATGGTAAAAATTTAGAACAGAAGAGTAATTAGAAAGCATACAGATTTGAGACTTAGAATGCCCTATAGTATTAGAGTTGAATTGCAAACAGCACTGCCAAATGCACACTGTCCTGGCGTATTAGACAATAGATATAAAATACTCCTGTGTGTCTGAAAAACCATTCCCAGGAAATAGCTGCTGGCGACTCTTCTGCAGGTAATTGCAACACCAGTCCTCACACATCTGCTTAGTGGATGGCCCATCAGTGATGCTTAACGATGATTTGTGTCTGGTTGGATGTGTTCAATAGTCAGCTATCACACATTCTATGTGTGAGACTGCCGAGAGAGATGTGATTGCAAGGGCTTTCTCAAAGCACGTCCTCCTCAGGAACAGCTCAACACCCTGTGCATGATCCAGCATCCATTTCTGCGAGGCAGAGAGAATCGGGAACATCACTTTGAATACCAATTAAATGGCTTAAAATGCCCTGGTAAATGCATTGATCTCATACAATCTGGCTCCAGAAGCCTTTGATTACTATGGGAACTTAAATGCCAGGATAGATGACTGCCTGGCGAGGGTGCCTGGATGATTTGCAGTTATTAGAAAAAAGGGTAAATGACCTCTTTTGACCTTAGGCTCCTAAGGGGCCAATTAGAGAGGGAGGGTTAGACTAGATTTTTAAAAATCCAAGTAATAGAACAAGAGTTATATAATTAGTCCTCACTTTAAGCAACATTTGAATGTTTTTATCTTCTTTTCTAGCCCTCTCTTCCTTCCTTCCT
>NC_034592.1:106200233-106214729 GCF_900095145.1 Mus pahari
TGTATGTATGTATGTATGTATGTATATGTGTGTGTTTGTGTGTGTATGTATGCATGCACTCAAATGACGATGGCTTCCTTTCTTACTTGCTTTCTTGCTCTTTTATTCCAAGGAAAACCAATGGAAAATAGCTGAAGGAGGCCTTGGTTGGTGAGTGTGGTGGTTTGATGGAGAAATGTCCCCCAGTGGCTCATGTGTTTGAATATTTGGTACATAGTTTACAGTGCTGTTTGGGGAGTTAGAGAAGAAATAACACCAAGAAAGAATAAAGGGAAAGAAATAAACAAACTCAGGGCTCAAATAAATGAAATAGAATCAACCAACCAACCAACCAACAACCAACCAAAATGCCAATACAAAGAGTAATGAGATACATGATAGTTCTTTGAAAAAAAAAATCAACAAAATTAGCAAACATTTAGCCAAATCAACTAAAAGAAAAAGAGGGAGGATCCACATGGATAAAATTAGAACTGAGAAGGGAAATATTACAACAGAGAGCATGGAAATTCAGAGAATAATAAGGATGTGCTTTAAAAAATTCTATATTCCACTAAGGTAGAAAACCTAAAAGAAATGGACAAATTTCTTGATTTATAGAGTACCTACTAAAGTTAAACCAAGATATAATAAACAACATAAACAGACTAAAAGACAATAGTGAAACAGAAGCAACAATTAAAAAATCTCCCAACTGAAAAGATCCCAGGACCAGATGGGTTTAGTGCAGAATTCTATTAGACCTTCATAAAAGAACTAAAGACAACACTCCTCAAGTTATTCCTCAAAAAAGAAAGTGAAGAGACATTTCCAGATTCTTTTCATGAAATCACTATTACTCTGATCAATATCCCTTATGAACACAGATGTAAAAGTTCTCAATAAAATACTTACAAACCAAGTTCAAGTACACCATGATAACATTGGCTTCATCCCAGAGATGCGGGGATGGTTCAACATACATAAATTGATAAGCATAATCTATCACATGAAACACTAAAAGACTCGTGAACATTTCATTAGATACAGAAAACGCCTTTGACAAAATCCATCATCCCTTCACAATGATAGTCCTAGAGAGGCAAAGGATATGAGGGATATAGCTCAGCATAATAAAGCAATTCATAGTCAACTCACAGACAGCATCATTCTAAATGGAGAGAAACTCAAAGAGTTTCTACTAAAATCAGGAACAAGACAAGGATGTCTGCTCTCTCCATACATATTTGATGTAGCACTTATCACTTAGCTGAAGTGATAAGGCAACTGAAGGAGATTAAGGGGGTACATATGAGCAAAGAGGAAGTCTAAGTATTTTTATTTGCAGATGATATGACTGTATACATAAATAACCCTAAAAGTTCCACCAGGAAACTTCTACAGCTGCTAAACACATTCAATAAAGTAGCAGGATATAATATTAACAAACAAAAACCAGTAGCTTTCCCATGAGTGACAAACACACCGAGGGAAGAAAGCCACAAAAGCAGTGCCCTTCACCATAGCCTCCACAGATCTCCTGGGATAACTGTAACTAAGCACAGGAAAGACTTGTATAATGAAAACTTTAAGACATTGAAGAAAGAAGTGGAAGAAGACACAAGAAGATGGAAATGCCTCTTATACTCATGGATAGGTAGGATTAATATTGTGAAAACATCCATCCTACCAAAAGATTAAGGTACTCTTTGGAGGTCGAGCCTTGCTGGAAAAAGTAATTAGTTTTTGAAATTTACAATTTGACCCCACTTGTTTTCTCTCTCTCTGTTTCCTGTGTAGATAAAATGCGACCTTTCTGCTTCCTGCCTTCATGCCTTCCCCACCATTACCGATTTTACCTCTCTTAAGTCATAAGCCAAAATAAATCAATTTTTCTTAACTTGCTTTTTTGTTAGGGATTTAATCACAGTCACAGAAAAGTAACTAATACAGTGAGGCACTAAGAGCCTTAGTCCAGCAACCCTCAAGGAACGAGATCCAAGAGACATTGGTGTGAGCTTGGGAGTGGATCCTCTTTCAGTCAAGATGATGGTTGCCATTTAAGAGATCCTAGGCAAGAAAAGTCAGATAACCTGTTCTTGGAGTCTTGGCTCACAGAAACTGTGAGATAATAAATGTGTGAGTTTTTCACACTGCTAAAACTTTGATCAATTTGTTGTACGGTACTAGGCAACTAATACAGAGTCTTATTTGCTCATCTCTCTTGTTGGAAAGCTTCAATAGAATTGTGGGCCCTGACCTTCCTCCTCAAGTTAGTGTTTTTAGAACTATAAGCTACCCCCTAATGTAATATTTTTATATGGGTGTGAATTTATCTTTGGATCGTTTTACTGTTTAATATTTGGCCCTCATATGACTCTGTTAGCTAACAACATTCATGATCTTGTGTCTCTCGAGTTCTGAGGTGATACAATGTTTACAGAGAAGCATATGAGGCACACTAGGAATAATGAATTTTATCCAAAGCTACTGGCATTAATGGATCACCTTTCCTGTCAACATAGCTTGCTTATTTTGCAACTCACAGGACTTTGAGCACATGTAAGTTGGATATGATGTCTCATTAATTTGCACATGGTCCTGGGAACACTAGGACATTCCTAATCCCTTTGATTTGCCATCTATCCACTTAGACACTCGGAAGCAAGCCATCCCAGATGCTGCACTGTTCAGTCATGTGAAGAGCAGACTCAGAATGATGTGCTGGGGCATTCAGCCCTAGTGTCAGCATTATCATGGTATCCATGTAGAAGAACTGTTTCTGAAATTGATTCTCAGAACATGGACAAGCTGCAACCAGAGCTTGATAATCACCTACAAGAGTGGGATTATGTAAAAAAGAGATGTCTATGGTTTAATGTCTTTGAGTCAATGGGATATGCAAACATCCGATGTTATGGGATGGGGAAAAAGGAAAGAGATGCCTTGCTGTGTACATCAGCACCAAAATTTTGGTTTTATCATTTGCTAGCATGGGATTTGAGCATATCTACAATGGTAGACAAATAGGATAGAAGTTGAGATGCCCTTACTTAGAGATGACATAATTCTATACATAAGAAACTCTAATGTCGCCACCAGAAAACTCTGAGTTGATAAACACTTTCAGCAAAACAGTAGGGTACAAATTAATATACAGAAATCAGTAGCCATCCTGTATAAAAATAATACACACACTAGAAAGCGAATTGTAGAAATGATCAGAGCTTTCACTTGCAGCAGATGGGAACATAGACATATAAAACACAGGGACTGAGAGAGCTCTGAACACTCTACACTAAATAAAATGTCTCCATCAAATCTATCTTCTTAGGGCTCAGGGAAGCTGGCAGAAGTGGAGGCGGTAAGAATGCAAGAGCCAGAGTGGATGAAGGACACCAGGAAATCAAAGGGCTATGAATCAACTGATCAAAGCTCATATGAACTCAGAGACTGGGGCACCATGCACAGGGCCTGTGCAGGTCTGCACCAGGTCCTTTGTGTATAATCATGACTTCCAGCTTAGTGCTTTTATGGGATTTCTGTGCAAAACAGTGGGTCTCTATTTCTTGTGTCTTCTTTTGGACTCTCTAACTCCAATATGTTAGTTTTTTTTGTTTTTGTTTGTTTTTTTTTTGCTTTATCATTTATTTTATAGCAAAAAAACAAAAGAATTGCTTTTCTGAGTTGAAAGACACTCAGAACATTCACTTACTACTGAATACTTGTATGAATTTCCTAAGGACAGAAGTTTCTTAAATTCTAGAACCAACATATGGGTTTTTGGTTTATCATAGTCAGCCTTCCAAATAATGTATTGCTTCACTTATAGAGTAATTAACATAAAACTGCATGTTCCACTTCTGTCTCTGGTCTTTTGTGAAATTTTCATTCCCCTTTACTTCTATGTTGTAAGTACCACAAAGCATTGTTAGGATTAACTGAATAGTCAAAAGACAAAAGCACCCACATATATACTTATTATGTATTCTCTTATTTTGTGTAGATTTGGATTTACATTTGACATTATTTAACATTTTCTTTCATGCAGATCTTCTGATGTGATGAGTTCTCTCAGCTTTTTCTTGAAAACATTATTTTCACCTTTTTTTTGGATCTGAATATAAAATTCTGGGTTGACAAGTTTTAGCACTTAAAAGGCATTCCACTTTCTCCGAGGTTTTTATAGCTTCTGGCTAGAAGTTAATATCTCCTAGTGTCTTTGTGTCTGCTGTATTCTCCCTCTGAGTATTATAAAATGGTTAAGTTATTTCATTGCACATATTTATTATGGTATTGTATTATATAAGGTTATTTTCATATGAGTGTATTCCATATACTTCATGTAGAGTGTATTCCATACACTGCATATAGAGTGTATTTCATATACTGTATTTTGAGTGTATTTCCCCTATAAACTCCCCCTTTGCACTTCACCTCTCTTTATCCTCTTTGTTCTGCCTCAACTTTTCATATCATTTTGTATCATTTTGATTTTATGTATTTGTATAAACTTTATGACCCACACATAAGAGAAAACATGATAATGTGTTTTTGAAACATTTTATTCACACCTCCAATTGTATCCATATCCCTATTTTCTATGGCTGAAAAAATTTATTGTAAATATATATTGTATTTTCTATTTTTATTTTCTTAAAGAAATCATTAAGTTATTTTATTGCTGTTGTCAGGTCTATGTGGCAAGCATCCCTACCTGATGAACCATTCCCACTGGCTCATACCACATTTTATTTATCAGTTGCCCTATTATTGGACATTTAGGTTGATTCTATCAGTTAGTTCTTGTGAAGAGTACAGTGATCAGCATGACTCTGCAACGTCTCTGAGATATGGTGACTTGGGTTCTTTAGGGTAAATATCTAAGGGTAGATAATTACCCTTAAATATAAGGGTAGGTAGACCTATTCTTAGTTTAGTTTTTTTTTTGGGGGGGGAGGTAAGGGATTCTTCTATCTCCCACTCCTATCTCACTATGAGAGCGCTAGGATTACAGATGTGCACCATGTGATTGGTCTTAAATGGATTCTAGGAATCCAAACTCAGATTCTTACACTCGGGCAAATGCTTTTACCCATTGAACCAGTGAGCTTTGCCTCAGCCCCATTTTTGGGTTTTTGATGATCTGCCTTACAGACTTCCACAGTTCCTGGGATAGTGCCCACTCCCAGGAGTTGCATCCTAACCAACATTTGTTGTTATTTGTTTTCTTGATGACTGACATTTTGACGTGGAAAGAGATGGAATATCAATGTAGATTTAATTCTCGTTTCTTTGATGGAATTGAGTTAAACAGTTTTTCAAAAGTTCATCAATTATTTGCAGCTTATCTCTTGAACACTTTTCATTCAATAACTCAAGTTATTGGTTGATTTCTTGTTTAATTTTAAGTTATTTGTGTATTCTAAGTTATCGTCTATCAGCCATATGGTGGTTAGTAAAGAATTCTCTCCCACTCTGTGGGCTGTCTCTTCATTCAATTATTTCCTTCTTTTGTATGGAAATTTTATTTATTTAATCCTCCAAGGTGCCATTAATGAGCAGTTGTCATTAGTGCCTAAGTGACCAGAGTCCTATTCAGAAGGTCCTTGGCTATGCCAAAGTTTGAAGTGTTTCTCCGCTCTTTTCTCTTACATTTTCAGAGTTTCAGATCTTATGTTGAGGTCTTTGATATTATTCGTTTTTGGACAGGACTGCCCATCTTTTGTGCTTTCATGTATCTGAATCTATCTATCTATCTGTCTGTCTATCTATCTATCTATCTATCTATCTATCTATCTATCTATCTAATATATGTATATATGTATGTATGTATGTATGTATGTATGTATGTATGTATTTATTTATTTATATAAAGAATGGACTGCAATTTTGGTGAAGACTGAATTGAATCCATAGATTGCTTTAGGCAGCACAGCTCTTCACAATATTGGTTCTTCCCTAGTCCATTAGCATGAAAGGCCTTTCCATTTTCTTATGTCTTCTTCAATTTTGTTTTTAGTGTTTCAGAGTTTTCATTGTTGAAGTTTCACTTCCTTGGTTGAGCTTATCCTAAGTTATTTGTTTGAGGCATTTATGAATGAGATTGTTTTCTACAATTTGCTTTCCAGAATGTTTATTATTTTTGTACAGGATGACTACTGATTTTTGAATGTTAATTTGTATCCTGTTGTTTTGCTAAAGTGTTTATCAACTCAGAGTTTTCTGGTGGTGTCATTCGAGTTTCTTATGTATGGAAATTATGTCATCTATAAGTAAGGGCATCTCAACTTCTATCTTACTCGTCTGACTTTGTTTCCTTCTCTATTCTTTTTGCTTTAGTTAGACTTTAGGCACTATTTTGAACAGGAATGTGAACAGTGAATGTCACTGGCTCCTGAATTTAATGGAAACAGTGGGTTTTACCTATTTACTGTGATACTGGCTTTGGCACTCTCATATAATCTTTATTATTCTGAGGCATGGCTTCTGTGCATAGACTCTTCAAGGCTTTTTATCATGAACCCTTTTGGGGTTCATCAAAACCCTTTTATGCACCTATGGAGATAATTACATGTTTTCAGACCACAATTCCATTTATATATATATTTGATTTTTGTATGTTGAACTATAAGTATTTGGGATGGAATTAATCATGGTAAATTATATTTTCTCTGTGTTATCAGATTTGGTTTGCCAAATTTAGTTCATGTCATTTTATTGCCAACATTTGCATCTAGGTTTATGAAGGAGATTGGTGTGCTTATTTTCTTTTTTTTTGATTGTTGTATCTTGTACTGGATAGTTTTGTGTCAACTTGACACAGCTGGAGTTATCCCAGAGAAAGGAGCTTCAGTTGGGGAAATGCCTCCATGAGATCCAGCTGTAAGGCATTTTCTCAATTAGTGATCAAGGGGGGAGGTTCCCTTGTGGGTGGTGCCATCTCTGGGCTGGTAGTCTTGGGTTCTATAAGAAAGCAAGTTGAGCAAGCCAGGGGAAGCAAGCCAGTAAAGAACATCCCTCCATGGCTTCTACATCAGCTCCCGCTTTCTGACCTGCTTGAGTTCCAGTCCTGCATCCTTTGGTGATCAACAGCAGTATGGAAATGTAAGCTGAATAAACCCTTTCCTCCCCAACTTGCTTCTTGGTCATGATGTTTGTGCAGGAATAGAAACCCTGACTAAGACATATCTTTATCTGGTTTTGGTATCAGATTGATTTTGAATTAATCAAAAAATTCAGGTAGCATTTTTCCTTTTCTATCTTAGAGAATATATTGAGACACAGTGTTAGCTCTTCTTTTAAGATCTAGTAGCTCTTAAAAAATCTGGTAGATTTGGTGTACTAGAACTTTTTTTTAGTGGAATTAAAATATTTATTTATTTATTTATTTATTTATTATTTATTCATTTATGTGTACGTGTGTACGTGCATGCACGTATGATGTGGTGTATAGAGAGGTATATTTTGTGGCAGAGGATAATTTGTGGCAGTTAGACTTTTTGTTTTCTCTGTATAGGTGTGGGAGCTCAAATTTAGGTAGTCAGGCTTTGGGCCAAGTACCTTTACCCACTAAATCATCTTGCTAATTCCTACTAGGATTAAAAAAATACTGCTTCAGTATCATTGTCTAGCTGGGAGTGGTGGCACACGCTTTTAATCCCAGCACTTGGGAAGCAGAGGCAGGCAGATTTCTGAGTTTGAGGCCAGCCTGGTCTACAAAGTGAGTTTCAGGACAGCCAGGGCTACACAGAGAAACTCTGTCTCAAAAAACCAAAAAAAAAAAAAAATCATTTTCTACTGTTTAAAGAGATTATAATACATTTGTTTAATTTTGGTGGATCATTTGCATCTAGATTTCCATTTACTTTTTATGTTTTTCATTTTAGTGGAATATAAAATTTAAAGGTATATCATAATGATTTTATGAGTTTATTGGTATTTTATAATGTCTTTCATCTTTAATTTTAACAATTTGGGCCTACTCATTCTTTTGATTAGTTGGATCAGGACTTATCAAAATTTTCAGAAAAGCAAATGTTGGGGTTTTTAAAATTTTTTTGTATTGTGTTGCATTTTTCTTTCATCGATTTCTGAACTATTCCATTCTATCGACTGATTTTGAGTTTGCTAGTCCTTTTCCCCAAGGCCTTAAGGCAAATTGTTGTTTATTTGAGATCTCTCTGATATCGTCAACTAAGGCACTTGTAACTATACACTTCCCTCTCAGGATGGTGTTCACTCTAGTGCATAGGTCTTTGGCACTTTTTGAAGATTATTTTTATTTTTCTGTATATGTGTGTTTTTGTTTGCATCTATGTGTGTGTACTATGTGCATGCCTGGTTCCCTCAGAGGCCAGAAGAGGCTGCTTCATCTCTTGGAAGTGAGGTTACAGATTATTGAGATATGTGCTGGGAACTGAACCTGGGTCCTCTGCAAGAGCAACAAGTTATCTTCTACATTGAGCTATCTCTCCAGCCCTGATATAACTGGGACATACTTCATTCATTCATTCATTCATTGTTGAGGTGTGTCTATTGTTGCAAATGGGGCATTGGAGGCACCATTATTATTATATTGGGATTAATCAGTGTCATCACATTTGGTAGCATTGTTTTATGAAATTGGATTCATTTAGATTCAGTGAGTATATATTTAAAATGATAACACCCTCCTGATGTGTTACTCCATTAATAAGTATGAAGGCTTCTTTACCTTTTCTGCCTAATTATGGTGTGAAGTCTGCTTTGTCACATGCATGCTTGCTTGTTTTCTAGTTTTGTTTGGTTCGGATGTCATTTTCTATTCTTTCAGTCTAAGCAGCGTCTGTCTTTGATAATTAAGTGCATTTCTTGGAGGAAACAAATAGATGGATCGTATTTTTAGATCCAATCTTCTAGTTTGTGTCTTTGTTTATAGACTTTGGAACATTAATATTCAGAGTTATTATTAAAATGATGTAACAATTCCTGTCTTTTGAGAGTTTTGAAACAGTTGCTGTTCTCTGTTTCCTCATGTGCTTAAGTACTCTAGTAATGTGGTGGTTGGCTCCTTCCTGTACAGTACAGATGTGCCCATCTCTCCCTGCAATCCTCAGGATCCCTTTAAACACCTTCTGTAGAACTTCTTTTGAAGACGGTACTTAGCAGCTGTCAATTCTTTGAGGCTTTTTATCAAAAAAGTTTTCCTTTCTCCTTCAATTACAACAAATGAATTGATTGTATATAGTCCAAGTACGTACTGTGTACAGTAGTCTGGTCTTCCAGTTGTGTGTCATAGTTTCACATACATTTTTTCCAAACCCCAGTTGGATATTAGCATTTCCATCAAGATATTTGCTATTATTTTATGGCCTTGTCTTTATATATGACTTGCTTCTTTTAGTATATTTCTTTTTCCCTCCTGTACTCTAGGTATTTTGACTATAACACAACATGGGAAAGTTCTTTTCTTGCCTTTCTTGTTTGTTGTTTTAAATGTCTCCTGTGGTAGGGCATGCATCTATTTTCCTTGATGTCAGTAATTTCCTGCTATTACTTGAAACTTTTTTGTGTGCTTTTAGCATGAAAAATTTCTCCTCTTTCCATATCTATTATTCATAGATTTGTTCTTTTCATAGTTTGTCATAACTGTTGAACATTTTGTTTGAGGCTTCTTGTCCTGGTTTGTTTTTCTGTTCCTATGATAGAACATTATGACCAAGCCAACTTGAGGAGGAAAAGGTTTATTTTATCTTACAAGTAAAAGTCCTTCATAAAGGTTGTCAAAGCATGAACTACAGCAGAAAATATGGAGGGATTCTACTAACAGGCTTTGCTCCTCATGGATGGCTTATCTAACTGTCTTTTTAGTCCAGGCCTACCTGCCTTGGGGTAGTCGGATGACCTTTCTCCATCAGTTAGTAATTAAGAAAAAGCCTCATAGGCATGCTCCCAGGACAGTTCTCTGATCTAGGAAGTTCTTTAGATGTGTTGTCCTCTTCCCAGGTGACTCTTGGTTTCTGCCAAGCTGACTGCTGATGATAACAATGACATTTCTTATTAACTTATCTTTGTGTGGATATTCTAATACCTCCACCTTTCGTCAAGCTCCAATTTCCTGCCCACCCTTAATGTACCTGGGTAAGGTTTATGACGAGCTCTGTGATTGGCTTATTGGTACTTACTTATTGGCTTTCATTTCTGGTACTTCCCCCACTCCCAGTGTTTCTGTCTCTTTGCTAATTTTCACTTTCATGTCCTATATTGACTTCCTTACTTCAGTGAGCTCTTTTTTTTTTTTTATTTTGGGGAGTATGCAGGGGTTTATTTGTTTCCTATTTGTGTTCTTTAAATAGTTATAATCATTCCTTTAAATTCTTTGTCTGGGGTGATTTTATCTGGTTCATTCTCATTAGAATCTGTCAGCATGGGACTAATAATTTGTGGAAGAGTTATGCTGCCTTAGTTTTTTTGTTTCTTGTGTTGTATGTATAAAGTTTATTTCTTGGTTAAATAAAAAATAACCCATTTTTGGTGAATTTGTTTGCAATGTTCAAGAGGTTATAGGTTTTAGGAAATTTGAGAAATAATTTTTATCTGCTAAACTGATGTTCAGGGAGCCAGGTTCAGCCCTGAGCACTCTGCTAAAAGTTCATGCTGACCGTAACAACAATCACGGGAAGAGGATAGGTTCCCTCTGAATCCACGGTATAGTCAAACAGCAGCAAATCACCCTTAAATGCCCATCCTTTAGGGAGTAAAGGAATCTCAGCCAAACAGTGTGCATCAAGGTATTAGTTACAGTTGTTACCAGTGCAGAGGAAGAAGACTGGTGGTTACTGTTGGCTTGATAGAGAGGTTGAGGAGGGGAGGGCAAATAGAAGGGGTGAAAAGTAAGGAGAAGGGGTGAGAAGGGGCAGCTTTGAATAAAGGTAGAATGAAAAAGAGGGGAAAAGAAAGACAATCAGACACCATACAGAGTCCTACATGACAGAAGGCTGGAATATGTGGACCTCAAAATCTAAGCTGGCCTATGTCTGTTGGGACAGAATGTCAGAAGGAAAGTGACTCCAGGTGAGTCCAGAGGTTTCTAAACAATACAGCTTATTAACCCACGCAAACTAGAATGTAAGGTCCTATTGCTGAAGATACCGCATTCTTTGATTATATGACATTATAAAAAGAAAAGAGAGGAGAGATAGAGAGATAGAGATGGATAGATGATAGAGATATAAACACAGACACAGACACACAGACACACAGACACACACAGACACCCCCACACACCAACACACCGAGAGAGAGAGAGAGAGAGAGAGAGAGAGAGAGAGAGAGAGAGAGAGAGACTTGGATTGATCTTACTCTTTCTTCTGGAATCCCCAGATGTTGGCAAATTCCTGGAAAGTCCTTCATGAGGTTGAGTGCCAGATGATAGTCACAACTGTATTGGTTTGGCCTGAGGCTGCTTGCATTTTAATGCTAATATTGGTTCCTCAAGACTGGTTGCCCCAGAGATGAAGAGTCCACACATAGCTGCTAAGTGACCTTGCCCTCAAATTATTTCTGATTAATAAATAAAGATGCTGACAACCTATTGGCAAAAGAAACACAGCAGCGTTTAAGGTTCCCAGGCTTGGGGCTCAGAAGAGAATCACAAGGGGAGAAGAAGGTGGAGAAGGAAGGAGAAGCCACAGTGGGGTAGGTGAGTCATGAAAACGTGGCCCTGAGGGCTGGCCAGCTGGAGATAAGAGCAGTCCAGATGAAACATAGTAAGTAATAACTGGGGGTTATTGATAGAAAATTAGATTCTAACAGTGTAGAGTGTAGTATCTGCCCAGCTCTTGTGCTATTTAAGCACATGATAAATATAAAGGTTGTGTTGTCTTTTATTGGGGAACTAAATAGCCAAAGGAGGAATAGAAACCCCAGATTGGGATTAAACATTTCTCCAACACTTAACTGCAGACCATCCTTTAGGGATCTGGCTGTGAATGCTGGTTGCACCCCTGGGCAGCCCTTCTCACGGCTTGGAACCTGCCTGTATTCCCCTTTAGACTCTGCCTCTGACCAGGTTTCCAGACTTCCATCTTGCTGAATACTGCATGAAGCTCTGAATCAAGTTTTCTTCCCATGACATATATTTTGACAAATATGTATGTTATCAAAACACTCAATTTATTTCCAGCAATCTTGGTGGTTCCTGTTTCTTATTTTAGGTATTTGTTTGTTTTTTACAAAGAGACATTTCTATCACAAAGTAATGGTCTCCACTGAGCAGTCCTGTCCAGTCTGTCTTTTTATTAGCACATATTAATTACATGCAAATAATACGCATTGACCTTCCTCTGTCAGTGTGGCACTTTTAATTTAAATTACCCTGATCATGGACTTAGTTCAAGAACGCTGATTGTGAGCATGTATGCCTTCTGTCTTTGTTCTTTTCCTCCAAGCATTATCCTGTTTCCATTCTCTTTCCCTGTTCTTATGCTTCAGCTTTCAGCTTCTCTGAGTGATTTACACAGTGAGAAAGCTTCTAAAGGATTCAAATTGCATTAGGAGTTTTTGTGAGGTTGTGATAAAATTCCAGACAAAAGCATTTTAAGGATGGAAAGGTTCGTTTTAGTTCATGGTTCGGAGGGATATAGTCCGTCAGGGTGGGAAAACATGGCCTGGTGTAGGGAGCAGAAATCTGGCTAATTACATTTTCATTCAAACACAAGAAGTGGGGGTGGATGGGAGGGGTGGGTGTGGGGGGTGGGTGTGTGGGACAGAGTATAATTCCTCCAAGCCCGCCCCCAGTGACATACTTCCTGCAACAAGACTCCACCTCTTAAATGTTCCGTAACCTTCTGAAACAGTATTTCCAACTGGACACTAAGTTTTCAGATACAGGAGCATGGGGAGAGCATTTAGTATTCAAACCACCACACTAGCTAGGACCATCTTTTCTGATTTTGCTGTCAAGCCTCTGAAATTGCTGAGCTGGCTATTTCAAGAAACAACTGTCACTCAGACACATCTCCAGCTCGTTCTGAGGCACTGTCAACTGCACTACACAACACTTCCGTGCAGCACCTGTTATTTTGGCTTCTCTTTCTTTCTTGAAGGTAATTGGTTTCCAGTCTGCATATAATATTGTAATTTGTATGTACAGGAAGTCTTTCTGTTTCTTCTTCAGTTCGTTCTCACTGATCTTGGTGTCTTTATAAGGTAGGCAGCGCTTCTCAAAGCCTCACATGGTGTCTGCCTATGGCTGTCTGTCTCATCCTGCAAGGCAATCCCTACACCCAGCTGAGGGTCCCGGTTATCTCTCCTGATTTGCAGCCATCACTTTTTGGAGATGGCCCGATTCCTGACAACATCTGAAATCTCTAGGCAGTTAGTCAATCAGCCTGGAGATTGAAGATAAGGGCAAAGACTGGCCTCAGGACAGGCCTTGGCCTAGCTGGGCAGTTTATGGGGTCAGAGGCAGCTCTTTGCTCTCAGAGGCAGTGCATCAGCAGCCATCCCAGATCACCCTTAAGGCTAGAATCAAAGGGCATCTCTTTCCCTCTCTGCCCCAAACAATAGAAAATACAAAGTATTGCCAGCAGGAAAGGCCACATGAAGGGCAGTAGCTCTTTCCCTGCTATTTTTTGTCTTCAAATAACTCTCTACCCCTGGTATTCCTCTGTAAAACTTAATTTCCTTTGTTAAATCTAAACTTTAAAATTTTGATTTAAAATTTAAAATTCCCTTTCCTTCCCATTATTTTAGAATGACCACTGATTCTAACAGAACTGAGCTATCATGCACTTCATTCTGAAAGGAAATGGTACAACAGCTTAAAATAATGAATTTATGGTCACTGCAGAAAGCAAAAATAGTTACAACTGTTGGTATATATCCCTTTGCAACTAGACTTAATTTTTTTTTTTAAAAAGCTTTAAAGTTCTATTACAATTGAATGGTAAGAGCAGACAGAAAACTCCCACGAAAGCCTGATCCAGCTTATACAGAGAACCCTGCACTAGGAGCAGGGCATCTGTGACAACTGATGAATTTGTGTTGATATATTATAATCTTCAGAGGCTGATAGGATATATTGTGGGTCTTCACCCGTGTTGAATGTCCTATGTCTAGTGATGTGTACCCACCATCAGAGAGTCAGCCAATGTGTTGTCCCTGCCATGCGCATCCACTGTGCTGGGCCATTCATCCCTGGGTACCCTGCACAGGTGGATTCACTCACTCAGGAACACGGGTTTACGGTTCACACCCGTGCTCCCCAGAAGCTGCTTCCTCCTGGGCTCTGAGAACTAGAGCTCTAGGGTATTTTACCATTCCTGGAACACGAGAATGGATTCTGGAGTCACAGACAACCTTAAGCAAACTTAAAGACAAATCGAAAGTGTGGCCTTAGCCTTCACTCTTCTCACGTGCAGGAATAGACAGAGGAAGGGAGACTGCAGTCAAGCTCACATAGTGTTGTGAAGATTCAGTGAAGTAAAGCACAGAAGGGAGCTGATACAGCCTGTAACACAGAAGGGAGCTGAT
>NC_034592.1:106214969-106235915 GCF_900095145.1 Mus pahari
CAGAGGCAGGAGGATTTCTGAGTTCGAGGCCAGCCTGGTCTACAGAGTGAGTTCCAGGACAGCCAGGGCTACACAGAGAAACCCTGTCTCGAAAAACCATGGGGAAAAAAAAAAAAGATGTGTTCATCGCAAAGGCAAGGCCTAGCAGGAAAAGACAACAGCTATCGCAGTAGCTGATCAAAATTAACAATAATGAAACAATGTAACAGCAAGCAGCTGCTCATGTGATAGACTTTTATTATAGTTTAACCAAAAATTCCTGCCTGGAATATCCTATAAAGCCAAAATGAGGGACAATCTCAATGCCTGGTCCTAGTCCTCAAAACCATAAGGAACAAAGTATGATAAATTGCTTCTTAGTTAGAAAAAAGAGACACAGAAATTGAATTTAATGCATGATCCCAGATAAACCCTAGACCAGAGAAAACAGTAGCTATAAGGAACATTATTGAGATAATTGCTGAATTTTTAATGTAGAGAGGATATTGGTAATAAAATTGCAACATTATATTTCAGCAAATTTTCATTTGATCATAACTGTGGCTATACAAAAGAATATACTTGGAAATACAATATGCCAGATGACATGAAGGCACATCACTGGGGTTCCAGAAAGGAAGTACAGACATAGTGTTGTGTGGACAGCAGACTGTCTCTGGGCGGCTCAGATCCCCTCTTTGCTCAACTGGCCTGTTGCAAACACAGAACTCGTGGAACCTTGGATAAGATGAAGATAGCAGACATTCACTCAAAACAAACAAATAAACCAAAAAAATAAAAACAAAACAAAAAACTCTCAAAACCCCTCAAAAAACAAACAATCCTTTCTTCTATGTTATATCTTCTCCCACAATTCTTAATGGTAATTTTGATTTGCTACTTATTATTGTTTCTAAGTAAAGAAAAACTGAAATTATAAATAGCACAAACTCATGGCTCAATTTTATACTGGGCCATGACAACTTTGAATGCAAATATAATCATAGTAAGTGCATACACAGAATCACAAAAATTACACAACTCATATTTCATAGAGCATGTATGCATGTATATTATATTCTTGTTAGAAAATGAAAACCCTGCACAAAATGAGCTCATTTCTTGTATTCCCAGTTGTGCTTTAACTTTGCTGATGGTAAGGAAGGATGTGAAGTCAAGGAGGCATAGATGACGCTGTCTCTTTTTCTCTTGCTTCTATTTTTCACATTATGCTGTTCAGGCAAAGTGGCTGGAACAACTTACAGTAACACAAGCAGTTGCCAAGAGACATGATTGATGGGACTTGCTTTGTCATTTGGCTTTTTTAGAACACCACTGCTTTCTTTCTGTGGGGAGAAAGTTCTGGTTTGAAGACCAAGTGTGACCTCTTGGGGATGTCAGGCTACTGTGCATTCAAATGTTAGAAATGCCAGGCTCATCTTGTTGTTGTTTGGAGTCTTGTTGACTTCTGTCCACTGGAATCCCGTATCAGGTGTTGAGAATGCTCTACTGGGAAGGTAAGAATAATGGAGGCATGCACAACGAACATATTGCCTCTGTCGTAGGCAAGGTACATTTTCCACTGGATTTTGCTTACAAAACAACAAGTTCAAAGACAGAATAAAGAATGTCTGTGCAGAAATAGCAAATACAAGGCCTTCTGAGGGCAGCTCTGTGTGACTACCTTGGTTGTGCATCTGTGATGCTGGTCCTGTCAAAAACGATGGGTTGGGAATGGCAGCGCTGATTTGTCACCAAGAATAATTTCATTCTGGTTTTATTTTAATTTAGGTTTTTAAAACCGAGAGGCTTGTTTTTATTTAGAAGTGTTATCGCTTCTGTAATTAACCTCATATTACAAGCTGAATCACTTCCTGCCTAGACTAATTTGAGCAGGGGAATAGAGAGACGGATGAGAAGCAGGATTAGAAGCTGGGGAAGTCAGAAATCCCTGGAAAGCTGTCAATCAGGCTCATTGGATGTTGCAGAGGGAAAAGGCAAACACTTATTTATCAGAACTGGAACGCCAGCTCTGGTTGCTGGGGAACCAGTGATAAGGCCATTTAGGAGGGAGCAGAGTACAGCAAAGAGGGCAAGGCAGACAGTAACTCTGGGGTGGTCCAGTGGGGATCAGACGCAACCACCATGGCTAGTGGGCTGAAGGTGACACCAGGAGAGCCTCAAGACCATCCAGGCTGGTGCACCTCAGCCACTGACCTCAGTACTGGCAGTAAGTTTGAAGGATAGGACCTATTCCTGAGGGATCAGCATAACTGGTCAGGTGACATGGATTCTGGGTCCCTGAAGAACTAGCAGACACAAAGGCAAGGGATTGGGAGCTGAGAATGACAAGGACACCAGCAGACAGGGAAAGCTTTTGTTTTAACAAAGCAAGGCAAGAAGGTGGCTTGGACACAGATCTGGGGTTCACAGATCTGGGTGAGGGGCATCTCCAGGTTCAACAGATGGTCCTCTGATTTCCCTGGCAGTCCATTAGTTACAGAGCTGATGGTGGACCAGAGGCTCCCAGCTGTGGGTTTGAAAAATGCAGAGGTGGGAGCCACTGTATGTGTACCAGGTTTGTGTGTGTGTGTGTGTGTATGTATGTATGTATGTGCTTGTGTGCATGTGCATGTGGAGGCCACAGAACAAACTTGGGAATTGTCCCTCCGTCTCTGTCCACCTATTTTCTTTTTTCTTTCTGAGAGAGAGTCGGTCACCAGCCTAGAGCTTATCAGGTAGGCTTAGGTTGCTGGCCTCTGCCTCCCAAGAGTTAGAATTAGAAGCTTATCTCACTGTGACCAGCCTTTTTACATGGGTTCTGGGAACTAAACTCAGGCTCTCATGCTTCTGACTGAGCCATCTCCCAACCCTACAGCCATCACTTCTACTTGAATACATTCATATCCTCTTACAAGTATATTTCGCATGCGGGGAAACCACACCGACTCTCCTTTTCTCTAAAAGAAATGACCCTGGAATGTCTATCATGTCAAGCAATTCTAGGGGCTCAGAATTCACATTGCACTGGTCTCCCCCAACCCTCACAGGAGTTCCAGTACAAAAAAAAAATCACAAGAAAAAAACTGTTAAAAATTAACCAAGTACAAATAAGCAAATCTACACTAAAAGCAGGTAGCAGACGCCGCCTATTGCAGTAATTTCTAAACCAGAGCCCAAGGCCAACGGGAGACCTGGTAGGACAAGGGCAGGTGGTGTGACTTTTGACACTTACAGAAGCTCTGGCTGAAGCCATGATGATCAGATCTCCCATAACCCAAGGAAAAAGACAATTCAAAATTCACAGAGGTTCCAGTAAGCCCCAGACAACAGATAACTGCACTTTCCCTCAACCAGAAGCACAGGGCTGATGTCCACATTCGTGAGACTGTCCTATGAGGCAGAGCCACCTTTTCCAAAAAAAGGGATCCTTTTGCTTTTTGACGACCGTGCATCTTAGCTATTTACCTATTTTCCTTGACTTTGCAGTCATTACTCAGACATCCGTTTCTTGCCTCTTCCTTTCTGTAACCCATGAGGCTTTGTGAATCTTTGGGGAAACCAAACAGTGGTTTGAGTTCCTGGTCATATCCCCCAAAGTGCTCTGGAGATGTGAGCTGGGGACTGAGCTCTGCCTGATCAACTAATTTGCAGCATGTTCACAGCTCCTACTAAGCTTCCTGAGTTAGACTGTGAAGTAAGCCTGCGTAGGGTCTGATCTGTCAGCCAATTAGAATTCCCGAGTCCGGTCAACACAAGGTCACAAATGGAGATTGTGTCTTGACAGGCCTTGAAGGGAAGTGAAAATAACCAGGCTTTGATTTGCACCTCTGGCCACCACAGGTTCCCAAAGATGTCATTTTTAGATATTTCCTGTGTTTTCCTTCAGAGTCTCAATACGTCAGGCTGATCTAAATGAAGAACTAAATTAAAACCGTCATTTCAGCTCATAAATAACAGATGTCTAATGCATTTAATTATTTATAGTCTCGAATCTTTCAAAAATGAAAATGACTATACACATTTTTAATGCAGTTCTTGGTAATTTACCGCCTGACTGATAAGATTTGCTGATAATCCTGCCTTGCAAACATGAAAAATAAAACTGAGACGGGCTCGCTTATTTCATGAGACTGCTTCTTTGCTCCCTTGTGGCTTTGACAAAATTTAAATTAAAGTGAAATCTAATCACAACAAAATGATGTTCATATACTCATACTAATAATTGAGTTTTCCTAGATTGCGTGCTAGGTGCTTGGCTGCCAGAGCCTTTTACTATGTCTCAAAGAACACTATCCTTCTGTAAAACATATCTTTGTCTGTGGTGTCAATAATTAGGGTTTAATAGTAAAAGCCTCCTGAGCAGGTTTCTTAGGTCAAAATGGTAAGTTTTACACAGTATGGATAAAGACAGCTATTGCTTATGTTAGTGACCCCAGGAACCCTTCTTCACCAGAAAAGCTCATGTTTCCCTTTGGATGCAGAATCCTTCAGGTTTCTTAAAGTCTCCATAGTAACTTAAATTGCACTCAAAGTGTAACTAGTTATGTAGTTTTCTTAGATTTTTTTTGAGGTTATAGTTACAAAGCCTCATTAATTGGACAGCTGCTTTCCCAGTGGGCCCAAGGTAAACCTTGTTTGTGTTTTTTTTTTCCTAGAGGCACACTAAAAAGTGAACCCTTGTGTGGGATGGGGATGGAAAGGGATGTGATAAAAGCCATGATTTAAATCATAATTCTAAAGTTCTGTAGCAGTTAAAAGCTTGGGTAGATGATTAAAGTCCCCAAGGCTTGTGTTCTGTACTTCTAGAATAGACATAGTTGTATGTGTTTCCCAGGGATGTTATAAAGACCGAATTAGGCAATGTACATACAACACTTGCACTCAGCCCATACTATCGAAGAAGTTTGTTCTTTTCAGCTGCAAATCCATGCACCCACATCTTCTAGAGCCCACTTTCCTTCAGCAAAGGTCTTCATTGTCTTCTCAGTTCTGACAGGGGCCATCTCTCTCGTCACTGCTGCTCCAATGTGTGCCTTGGGATGAGGCTGTTGGTCTACAGAGCAAGGCCTGGTTCCCAGCTAGACCATAGTCATGTATAACATTGGTGGAACATAAACATCTCAGAATCCATACATACATCTCAGAGAGACATGGATGAGCAAATGCCTTCAGGGACCCTGTGGTTAAAGAGAGAGGTGTTTCTGTAAAAATGGGTACAGTTGTGTGTCCCCTGCATTAGACATGTGATCATGTGTGAATGTGAGCCTAATGTTACCAGACTTCAAGAGAAGTCGGATGTTTAAGTGAAAACATCAAAGTTTTAATAGTGGCAAGCTAGTCACCTTGGGGGAAAAAAAAGGACAGAGTCAGTGGGGTTTGGTGCTGTGCCAGCCAAACAAAGCGAGCCTGTGGGTTTCCACTTACAACCTATGGGCTTCTGATGTTTCATTGGCACCAAAACTCCTGGGTGCCATTTGTCTCTCAGGGGCCTCAGACCTTCCAAGAATAGCTACAATTCCTTTTTTTTTTTTCTTTAGTAGCTATAAAGATTTTTGTCCTTTTCTCCTGGGCTCATGGCATTTTGATACAGCCATTTGGTTGCTATGGCTATATCCAGATCTGTTCCGTGCCTATATAAAATAATCGTTGAATTCTTAAAAAGTTAAGTTGATGTCCTTAACCTTCACTTGGTCTCCCATATTCAACCTATCCTGAGTCTCACCATCTCTGAAGTTGTTCAGAGAAAAGGGAACTGTGGGGACGAGGCTGTCTATAATACATGTGTCTGGGTGATTAAAACTCTTGCATCTTAGCGGTTTAAAGTCTTTGTGTTTTCTCAAACTTAAAAGAAAACATCTTGTCTAAAGTCTTGAAAAGAATATCTATTTATCTGTCTGTCTATCTATCTATCTATCTATCTATCTATCTATCTATCTATCTATCTATACTTTTACCTGCCTTTCTCTTAGAAGAGATTGTCCTTTAAAGCGTGAGGCATGATCTTTTTCTCCAAAGTTGGAGTAGGTATCAGAGCTTAAAATTATTTGAATTCTGGAATTGTAACATGTATGTTATTGAATACCTCAGAAGAGACTCGTGCTATATCTCAGAATGAATGCATCGAAGTCTCTGTAGGAAAATATGACTGCTCATCCTGAGTGAGATAAAGAAAGCCAGAAGCAGCCTCATGCTAGCCCAGCTCAAGTTTCAATGCCAAGCAGGTTACAGGAAAGAATCTGATTTTTAGAGATCTTTGTATGATTTCTGGATGAAGGATCAAAAGTCACCGACAAGTCACAGCTGACTGCTGTCCGAAGGTGATTCTCTCAATAGGACTTCAGTGGAAGTTCCCATGCGGCCCCTCCTTACAGGAGCACACGTCCTTATCTGATTAAGTGTATAGAGTTACAAAAGCCTACTGAAAAATTTCCCCTACATACCAAATTCCTATAACAAATGCATATTTTATAGCTAGAAAAGATATTAATAAATTCACATGAATTTTTTTATAAGGTTAAGGCAGTAGTATGCCTGTACTGTGTGTGGGGCAACAGAATGGAAACTCAACTCACTGCAGGGATAAGTCCTCCTGCCTGTATGGGCTCCGAAGGAAGAAGAGGAAAGAGTTCTTGCCTGCTTATCAACATTTTCC
The DNA here is from genome assembly GCF_900095145.1 of Mus pahari. Classification (NCBI taxonomy): domain Eukaryota; kingdom Metazoa; phylum Chordata; class Mammalia; order Rodentia; family Muridae; genus Mus; species Mus pahari. The sequence continues at coordinate 106,221,604 of NC_034592.1, forward strand.
TTTATTTCCTTTAAAAATGACATGTGTGTATGTGTGTTTGAGGAGATGTGGGTATCGCTGCATATGTATGGAGGTCAGAGGACACCTTGGCAGTCTGTTCTCTGTTTCTCCCTAGTGGGTCACCCTAGTTTGTTGGCCTTAGCAGCAAGTACCTTTTCCTAATGAGCTATCCCACCAACCCCCTCTTTTTCATTTGATACTCCAGAACTTCACAGGAGTAAACAGATCCTTGAGGTTCTACATTCTTTCTAATGTGATGGTGAGACTTTTTGGTTTCAGCAAAAAGACAGCCTTGGGAAAGCAGGAGTAGTTTGGTGTTCTCAGCATACAGATGGATAGATGGGAAGTCAGCAGCTTTGAGTTACAGTGGCATTGTGCTTCTAGGGCAGTAGGGTATTAGAGGATAATCACATAGGGCTCTGACTTGATCAGTAACTATTTACAATGGCGTTTAGAGCCTAGGATGCTTACCATAATGGGGTTACTTGGATGTACACAGGTGAAGTTCCCAGGACCAGCAGCCTTCAAAAGGCTCAACAGTACCGCTGTGAGGTAGAGGAAGACAAAAACAGGTAGGGAACACAGTCCATCAGGTACCAGGGATGCAGCCTTCTCAGAAAATAATCTCAAAGTGATTTCCTTCTGTATGGTATAGATACACAAAGACCTCAAATCACTGGGATGGTGATGCAGACTTTGGGCCAATCCGAGAAAAGCTAGATGTGTCAGTCCTTGAACCTTAAGACTAAGACACTATCTAGAATCACCGCGACGGAAAAAAATGAATATAGTAGAGAAAACAAATTGATGTGTCAAGAACTTGAGTATCTCTTAACTATTCTGTAGCATTAGCCGATGTATGTAAATATATATGTATCAAATGTTATAAGAATATCTACAAATCTCGCTATCTAAAGAAGGATTGGTGGGAAGATCATAGGAAGAGAAGATCTGTAGAGATCAGGCATGGAGGGAACACTCTATAGTTTTGCTAGGTTCTAGACGTAGCCAAAGTCACTCAGCGGTGTCTAGTGAATATAAATGTTCCTGGAACTCCACGAACAAATTTCTGAATCTTGGAACTTCAGATGGAGTCTGGGACCAGAATGAACCCACACCTCCATTCCTTTCCCACTGTGGACAATGAGAAGAGAGACTGTCAACAGTAATCAGATTCTGTGTTTGTACTTTTAGTCTGAATCAATGATTAATAGAAAAGTAGGGCATGACAATAGTTGGTGGGCCAATAAATGTAGTTTAGCAGATAAAAATACTGCCACAGTGCTCCTCTGGGTAGAGAATTTTACAAAAGAAATCCTAAGGAAGAAGCTGGGAACACCAGTGTCTTAGGGTTTTATTGCTGTGAACAGACACCATGGCCAAGGCAAGTCTTACAAAGGACAACATTTAATTGAGGCTTGCTTACAGGTTCAGTCCATTATCATTAAGGCAAGAACATGGCAGCATCCAGGCAGGCATGGTTCGGGAGCAACTGAATGTTCTACATCTTCATCTGAAGGCTGCTAGTAGAATACTCGATTCCAGGCAACTAGGTTGAAGGCATTTAAACCCATCCCCACAGTGACACACCTATTTCAACAAGGCCACACCTCTTAATAGTGCCACTCCGTCGGCTGAGCATATATAAACCATCACAACACGAACATGATTTTGTCTCCCACTCTCTGAGCATATATAAACCATGTGGGCTGAGCATATATAAACCATCACAACACGAACATGATTTTGTCACCCACTCTCTGAAATCGTGGGGGCAGTCACTTCCTGTGTTTCACTCTACCAGCTAAGTGGCATCTGTGTTTGGGACTCATAGATGAATGACAGGTAAAGTCTTCCTCACAGAGCTGTTATTTAAGGTGACTGTTTTCAAAAGACTGGGGATTTTGATCTTCTCTGTTGATGAACTGTTAAGTGTTCCATTCAGTAGATAAACTTGGACCAGTCCTATAGTGTTGCTGACATGGGGCTCTGTGGGCCTCTGGTTTTTCTCTCCATCATTTGACATCTTTGTTGGTCATCTCATCATGAGTATTGTGCTTCTTCCCCTCTTTGGGCAATTCAATGTCTCCTATTTATGAACCACTGCCTCTCAAGCCACTTCTTCAACCATGGTCAATCAATATTTCTCTTTTTATAATGGGTCCTTTGTGATAAAGTTCCCAGTCTATTTCAGGCAATGTTGATTTGTGTTCAAATTTCCCTGCAAAGACCGGTTGCTAAGTAAACTTGCATTGCTTCCCACCTTCCCCTCTGACTTCATTCTATGTTTTCCATGTGATATCTTGTTATTGGGGACAGAAAATCTTGTAGCTACTTGGTCTTTCTCTATATGGGTGTTCCATGAGGGTAATATGTACATATACCCTGGTAGACCTGTATAAAATATCCCTGAATATTGCTTTCAGTGTGCTCAGGAGTGAAGGGCATGTGAGTTCTGTCCTCATATCAGAGCTCTGGGCTTTTCATCTGGCCCCTTGATGTGATACAACTGAGGGAAGAGGCTTATTGTAGGTAGAAATTTAGAAGTTAGGAAGTGGAAGGGGAAACACTTCCTTAAAATTTGGGTTCACACTGCAACTTTCATTGTCCTCTGACTACTTTTATGGACATTTAATTGTAGTCCTCTTGTGCTTGAGATTTCAAGCCTTCTTCCCCTGTGTGTGACTCTTAGCAGAGGGTTTGTGATTTGTTAGTGGTCACCACCAGTTCACATTATGAGGCTGTAGAGGTCTGTTTCCTGATGGCCCAAGCCTACACAACTGGAGGGAAAAGGAACATCCTACTCCTTAAGTACAAAGCGATGACACTGGTTTCTTAGTGCTGATGTACAAATGATCACAAGCTGGGTGCATAAGACAACAGGTGTTTTAAAGGAGCTTCAGAGTCAGAAGTCATGCCATTGTAGGATTTGTTCTTATTGGAGGCTGAATGAGACATGGTCCTGAAACATTCTCCTGGCATCAGGAGGCTGCTGGCAATGCCGGGAGGTCTATGGTTTTATAGATGGATAGGTCCAATCCTTGCCTCTATTCCATAGCTCCTTCTCTGGTTGTCTGTCTAGTATCTAATTAGAATAGTCTTGTATCTAATCTTGTATGCTCTCATTTTGATTCTCATAAAGTTTTAATTAACATCTGTAAAGAAAACCCCTCTTGCCTAATCAGATCTCATGCTGAGGTAGGATAAAATTATTATTATTATTATTATTATTATTATTATTATTATTATTATTATTGGTAGCAGTAGTATTGTTAGAATCTTGTTACATAGCCTAGACTAGCCTTGAACTCATGGCAGTCCTCTTGCCTCAGACTTTTAAGGACTATGATTATAGGCTTGTGTGCCAACATACTCAGTTCAGAAATGACTTTTTCAGGTTCATCCTATATGTATGTATGTATGCACATGCACACACACACACACACACACACACACACACACACACTTATTCCACAAGATTAGCTACATGTTTGAGACATATGAACCCCCAACTCTTAGTACCTCAAATTATGATTGAGTTTGGAAAAGGAACTTTTAAAGAGCTAGTTAAATTAAAGCGAGGACATTAAGTGGATTCTAATCCAATTCAATCCAACAGTATCCTTATAAGAAGAGGAGATTTGAACCACAAAAGAGGCACCAGGGATGCTGGTATGGAGAGCCTGCGACCTGACAGCCCAGGAGGAAGGCCTTCTCAGAAATCAGTCCTGCCAGCCCTGGTCCCAGGCCTCCCACCTCTACAAATACATTACCAGTAACAGTCAAATATGTTGTACTACCAAAGATGCATAGCATTAGGCTACAGTCACCTGACCAAATCATTCTCTCACGCTCCAGGAACAGTTTCTATTAAAAGAAACTGGTTCTTCCTAGGAGAATAAACAGTAACATAAAAGGAAGAAATTCTGATTGAGTGTTGAATCCAGAGCGATTTGATTCCTCTACCATTAAAACTAGGACGTAAGGTTTAAAGCCTGACGAGAAGGCGGCACATATGCTAAGGGGATCATCACATGTAAATAAAATGCAGTTCAAGCGCCCAAGCTGGGAGTTGAAACTGGCTGTAAATAAGCGGCATCCACTTCGAGATGAAAGGAGGACAGTGGGTCCCATCAGCCCGAACAGCATATTGACTTGGCAAACAGATTGCACATTGACATTTCGCAGCTACCGCAGGACCGACAAAGGCAGTAAAATACCAGAGTCCAGGCTGATCCCCAGCGCTGCAGCGCTGTTGGCGCCCCAGCCGGCGGCTTTGCAGAGCAGCCTTGGCGAATGCTGCCCTTTCCAAACTTCCACGGAAATATTTTCCATCATTTTGACATTTCATTTAAAATGAAATATAGGAGATATTAAAAATTCATGTTCATGACAGGTATTATTTGTTTGACTTTGAAATATACAGTGAACACAGTGTTAATGAAGAGGGAGGGAAGAGCCAGCGCTGTGTGCCTGCGCATATTCATGGAGGCTTTCCGACTTCAGAAGAAAACAATTGCCGAATCAAAGAGGGCTGACCTTTTATGATTCTAAGATCTGTGAGTGTGTGCTTATGAATAATTGAATATGGAATAATAAAAATGACCCCCTTTTGGGCTAGTTCAGGTAAAAAGCAAAATGCCATGACTTTATCCCAGAAACACGAACCTCAATTATTTTTGAATTTGCATGAATTGTGTGAGAATCTCAGTTGAAATTTTACTAGGATACAGTGACATTAATTTGCCCAACTGCCAGCATGCCATCAGCATGCCATCTGTGCAGTCCCCAGGTGTGTGGTGGAGCAAGCCTTCTTCCCAGGAACCTATTATTCTCCTCACCATTAGGCTCCAGGAGGGCATTTTGCTTTCACAAGCTGGGTTATATGTCCTGCATTGTATGTGTGTGAAGGGGAGGGAAAGGACTGTTTTGTGATGTCAGGCATGACCAACATATGAGAATAGGAACAAAGTAGCAGGAGGGATCCACATCCTGGTGACTGAGTCTAAAGAGGAGGGTTTTCTTGGTTTTCTTTTCTTTTGACTCAAAAAGGCAGAAGCAGTATTTTATTACATTTAAACGAAATAAAACAAGGTGTAGAACTTTTGTGTTCTTGGGATTTTCCATCATGTAGTATTCTGTCTATACATCCCAGTGTTCTCAGTGATTCTGTCATAGAATAAATAAGGGCTTCATCTGTGTACAGAACTTATGCTTGCCATGATCTGGGCAAAGGATCTGGTAGGGAAAGAGAAGGCAGAAGTGCAGGTGATGGATACAAACAGAGACGTGTGATGCATGAGACCGGCAGAGAGGACGTTACTGCAGTGTTGGTGAGAGGAGCATAGCCTGGCCTGGGAGTTTTGAGAGATGCCTTCCAGGCTCCTTGGTGAGCTCCCTGGAAGTATGGCTTGTCTAAGAGAACAGAAGGCCCAAGGAAAGAAAGCCTTCTAAGATAATGTCCCAGCAGCTACAAGGGTAGTAATAATGAGAAGGAAATAGGGAGAGAAACTGACTCGCAGAGAGTTAGCATGGTGAGTATCCTGGGGTCTGGACCCTATCTCTAGCTCTGCCATTTGCTGAGGAATGGGGAGGCTGTGATATTTGTTCAAGGTTCACACCTGCTACCTCGTCCTTAGCTTCTGTGTGTAGAGAGTAGCATGGGCAGAGGCTACAAGGTCCAGGAATGGCTGAAATTCTGTATTTGCATGCTGAGAAATCTCTTATGTATCCATGTTCGTAAGTGACATGGAAGGCCCGCATTTGTGTGTGTTTTCAGCTATGCAAGGTTTTCTTTTAAAAAGTCTATACTTCCCAGGTGCCATGGCACTAGACTGTAATCTCAATGAGAAGAGAAAACTGTCCTTATTCACCACTACTTAGGAGAGCTATATAAGAGTTAGATGAGCAGCAAGCAGCATTACAATGAGCTACTTATCACCAGTAAGCATCAAGACCACTGAGCCAAATTTTAGAGGCTTAGATAAGACCCCTTAGATCAAGGGAATGCTGGGAGCAATAGCAGGTTACCATGTCAACAGGTGGATCTGAGTGGTTTTTACTTTTCTAGACTTTTTGGCATCAAGCATATTCATTTGTCTTTGTGTCAGCAAGATTAATATACCACAGTTTTCAAACAAAACAAAGCCTTTTCCCAATGGAGATGTGATTAAGAAGTACCAGAAAACATGAAGATGGATAGACTTATCTATGAGTATGAACATTTGAGCCAGCCATACGAACACTACTAGTTCAGAGAAGGCCGAATTTTGACTCCTTCCTTTTCATCCCCCCATTTAAAAAAGAAAACAAACAAAGTCAAATGCTTCACAAATTTTCTATTCCTCCTTTTAAGTCTAGCATTTGGTTCCTGTCTTAGTCAGGGTTTTACTGCTGTGAACAGACACTGTGACCAAGGTGACTATTATAAGGAGAACATTTAATTGGGGCTGGCTCAGAGGTTCAGTCGATCATCATCAAGGTGGACACATGGCAGCCTCCAGGCAGGCATGGGGCAGAAGGAGCTGAGAGTTCTACATCTTCATCTGAAGGCTGCTAGGAGAAGACTGACTTCCAGGCAGCTAGGATGAGGGTCTTAAGCCCACACCCACAGTGACACACCTACTCCAACAGGGCCACACCTTCTAATAGTGCCACTCCCTGGACCAAGCATATATGACTCATCACAGTTCCTTATTCTCAGCAAAAAGAGGGCTTGACATATAAGCTTAGTTCTCTCAATGTGCTTATATTCTGCAATCCTTTCAAAGATGTCGGGTTTTGAGTTTGAAGTTGAAGATGATGGAGGAAAAGAGATGCTTCCTATCCTCTACAATAGAGGTTTTAGAACTGGGCACTCTGTAGTCTTTTATTATCGGCACTTTGGCCATGACCCTCTGTGTTATCATCATCTACTATAAAAGAAGCCTCTCTGGGGGTGGTGAGAGATACACTTTGAGCATAAGAACTTAGAGTGTGATTTACTACTATGTCCATTTAACAGAATAATTGCATCAGAACCATAGCCCATGGTGTTTTTAATGGGATGCCACTGACTGACAACTTAAAAAAAAGGTAATCCATACCTGGCATCAGGGTTTTTACTTGATAGCTCATACTATCTAGAGAAGATAATATTCCTCGGTTTCCTTTGGTGTGTGTGTGTGTGTGTGTGTGTGTGTGTGTGTGTGTGTGCGTGTGCATTTTGGGAAGCGTCAACAGTAGGTTTTCATAGGACAGTCTCAAAAGTCTTTAGTGTTACTTATTTCTCCCTAAACTCTTGCGTGTATTCTGCCCTCTCACCACACCCCATTTAAATTTTCCTGTTCCATTACTGCCTTTACTGTAAGGAAATGATGTGTCATAAGAGGACTTTCCTTTTTTTAAAAAAATTAATCATTTTATTTGTTTACATTTTAAATGGTATCTCTCTTCCCAGTTACCCTCCCCCCACAACCCTCCCATCCCATCCACTTCTCTCCTCTCCCTTTTGCCCTTATGAGGGTGGCCCTCCACCCATTCACCCACTCCTGCCTCACCCCTCTAGCATCCTCTCTATGCTGGGGCACCAAGCCTCCCTCCCCTCCCATTGATGTCACATAAGGCCATCCTCTACTATATATGTAGTTGGCATTATGGCTCCCTCCATGTTACTCTTTGGTTGGTGGTTTAGGCCCTGGGAGCTCTGGGTGGTCAAGTTAGTTGATACTGTTCTTATGGGGTTGCAATCCTCTTCAGCTCCTTTAGTCCTTCCCCTAACTCTTCCACTGGGTTCCCCTGGCTCAGTCTGATGGTTGGCTGTGAGTATCTGCATCTGTATTAGTCAGGTGCTGTCAGAACCTCTCAGAGTACAGCCATACCAGGCTCCTGTCAGCAAGTGCTTCTTGGCATCAGCAATAGTGTAGGGATTTGGTGTTTGGAGATGAGATGGGTCCCCAGGTGGGGCAGTTTCTGGATGACGTTTCTTTCAATCTGTGCTCCATTTTTTTTTGTCCCTGTCTTTCCTTTGTACAGGAACATTTCAGGTTTAAACTTTTGAGATGGGTGGGTGGCCCCATCTCTCAACTGGGGGTCATGCCTCTCTACTGGAGGTGCTCTCTGCAGGTTGTATCTCCCCTTGGTTGGGTATTTTGGCAAAAGTCATCGACATTGGCTCTCAAGTCAGATGGCTCAGGATGGTTAACAATGATGGTTGGCACGTGATGTGTGTGGGGGGAACATGAGAAGGCACAGAGTCCTAGCTGAGCTATAAGCAGGTGAGCATCTCCTGCTTCTGATATATAAGATTCAATGATCACAACCTGTATTAAGGATGGTTGCATGGCAGGAACTCTTGGAAGCAGCCCAGACTTTTGGTAAAGGGATGTAGACATCCTTTCAGACACCACCAGGGGAAACCTGGTGAGTAAGCCCTTCTGCTATTTTTCTCTGCCTCTCTGCCTTGTTTCCAAAGCTCCATGTTCAGTAGAAACAACTGAAAACCAGATGCGAGGAAGTCCATGCAACTTCATGCCCATGCACTATTTATCTGGTACTGTGTAGGGTAGGCAGAGGTGGAAGGTGACCTATAATTAAATGAAGAGAGTTGCCACATGCGTGGGTCTGAGGTAGGGTGGGACAGAGATCATGTCTCCAATTGTCCTTACACTACTTGCCTGTGTGCAACATCTTCTGAGGTTGCACAATCAAACCACCCCAGACCTCTGCTGTTTAATCCCTCAATCACAAGGATTTTTGTAGAGAAACACCTGGGTAGACATCATTTATCCATTATTATCTCTGAACATCTTCATGTGGACTGTGGAAAGCTGACAGCTATATATCTAGCAATTGATTCTCCTGATCATTAAATATGAGAATTTGTTTCCTTGGACCAGCAGAAAGGTGATTTTTGATGGAGAACAACTGATTATGTACTCCAGCCACACACACCAGCATGCTGATTATGTGAAATCTCATAAGGAATTATAGTCAATGCCAATCATTGTGTGAGTGAAGGTCAAATTTTACATCGTCTATTGGTATCATCAGCATTTTTAGCATAAATCTTTGAAGCACACAAATTAATATTGGGACACCTGTCAGTACTGAAGGGCTCTCTGTAAAGTTAAATACCTGAAGAACAGACGAGGAAAAGGGTAGGTATGTGGGAGGAAAATACCAGAATCCCTATACACAAAATTGTTTGTTTAAACTCAAGGACTATAGTTAGCTGGCTTTTTTAAAGGGTCAAATGCAGCTCAGATATTCAAGTCACAAATACTACTCCCAAATTTTAAATCTTTAGTCACTGAGCAGTTGTGGAAAAATATTTGCATGCATTTTGTGTGTGTGTGTGTGTGTGTGTGTGTGTGAGTGTGTGTGTGTGTGAGTGTGTGTGTGTGTGTGCCTCAGTTTTACTTACTCTTATATCTGGAGGAATAAATCTGTATGTATCTGTGTAGGACAGATAGACACAGACACACAAAGATACACACACACACACACACACACAAACACACACACGTTAATTAAAAGTAATTCCTGGATTAAGATGGTCTTGGGTTAAGATCCTGTCACATCATTTATTATTTGTATAGTTTTACCTTTCCTATGTGCTCCTCCAGTCTCACACTTCTTCTTCTTCTTCTTCTTCTTCTTCTTCTTCTTCTTCTTCTTCTTCTTCTTCTTCTTCTTCTTCTTCTTCTTCTTCTTATTATTATTATTATTATTATTATTATTATTATTATTAATTTGTATAAATGTAACCTTCTGAGTCCATTTTTGCTGTTTGTATGTATATGGTTTGAGGGCTTCAGGGATGACCACTTTGTACTGGGGAGCCAGTTAGTGGGCTTATTGCTGGGAGAGGTTCACTCTTCCTCTCTCTCGGCATCATTAGTTGTCTTACGTAGGTAAGCTTTCCCCCTTTCCGTGTTAGCATGTTTATTGGTTTTTGCTATTGTTCAGGTTTTGTTTGTGCAGCCATTTCTAGGAGAGACAGGCTCACAGGAGACTTCTTGGTATTCTGGCTCCTATGATTTCCCCACTGCCTTGAAAGATGTTCCCTGATCCACAGATGCAGGAGCTGTGCTGCAGATGTATCCATGGGACCTACAGTCCTCATTATCTTTTGATCTATGCATTGTGTTCAGATTTGGTTTTCTGTGTTGTCTCTATTTATGGTACAGGGAAGCTTCATTGATGGTGGATGGTAGCACCCCTTATCTTTGGGTAAAGGTTAAGATTTAGAATATAGTTAGGAATTATGCTGGTCTAGTAAAGTGGTGTAGGCTTTCTTGTAAGATCCAGGCTCTCGATAACACTAGGTAGTTGGCTAGGTTTCCGTACCAGGCATGTTTTCTCTCTTGGTGAGTGGGCTTAAAGTCCAATTAGACATTTGGTGGTTATCACAATAAGGTGCTACTTACTGCGCCTTTACAGCTGTCTTGCCATGATGGTCATTGTTGTGACTCATGGATGTCACAGCTGAGTCGAACTATTGATTGCTTCCCTCTCTTGGCAGCTTGTTCAAATCTTCTAGGTATATAGAAGTTAGACCACAGGAAGAAATCTTTCAAGTTCCAACTCAAATCATCCTGTGTCCTAAGTGTGTTATATATCCAGCAATATAGATTTTACCTTTAACTCTTTTAAAATTTTTTTTATTTGATATTTTCTTTATTTACCTTTAACTCTTAAGAAGCCTCCAAAGGCAACAGCAATAGCCCACACTGTTGGGGGAATCCTAACTACCCTGGCCAACCACTCTAAAGGAGGCTCCTTCTGCCTGGAATTGGGGTTTTGCTAGTGTATGACTCTTGTTGGGAGTATTGTCAGTCTAAGTGACATTTTAGTCTATATCTACATCTACATATATTATATATCTTATATATGTATAAGTATAGTATAATTTTATGTAAATATAAAATAATATAATTTCTTGAGGCTTTCTCTAACTGCCTTCGTGTAATTTGTCTCTCTTCTCTCTCCTTCTGTATTGATCTCCCTTTCCCTTTCTTAGTTGGAACTCCCTCTCCATTTTTCTATTTCCTCCTTCATATCACCTGTATGATTCTCTTCTCCCAACCTCCTGACACATGTGGTCCTCTCCTGGTTTGTGTGGCTACTCCATGTTGTACGTGAGTACATTTGAGGATAGAGGTAGGAACCTCAGATAAGAGAGAACATACACAGAGTTTGTAGTTCCATCAGCTTACCTGCAAAGTTCATGTTGACATTTTCTTTACATATAAATATTATTCCATTTTGTAGATGTATATGTATTTCATTATCCATTCATCATTTGAAGGACATTTAGTTTGTTTCTATTTCCTAGTGATTGTGGATAGAGCAGGGGTGGACATGGCTGAGCAAAGATCTGTGGAGCAGATGTTGAGTGTTTTTGGCATATGCAAATGAGTGGTGTGGTTGGCCATGTGGTAATTTATTTATTTATTTGTTTATTTATTTATTTTTGAGAATTCTCCATACTGATTTCCAGAGTGGCTGCACCGTATTGCATTTCTACCAACAGTGAATGAGGGTTCCTCTTTCCCCACAACTTTGCCAGAATTTTATGTCAGTTGTCTTATTGAATTTAACTTGACTGGGGTAATTCTGATGGATAAGATGACATCTTCTTAGGAATTTTTATTTCTTTTATTGAGAACTAACTGTTTAGATCCATAGCCCAGCTTTTAATTGGATCAATTGTTTCCTTGACTCTGTTTTTTGAGTTCTTTGTATATTTTGGATATTAATCTTCTATTAGGTATATAACCTGAAAATATTCTTTCCCATTCTGTGTCTTTCTTTTTCACACAACTAATTGCTTCCTTTGCTGGGTAGAAGCATTTTAGGTTAATAAGGTCCTACTTGTGAAATGTTGGACTTAATTACCGGGAAAATGAGTTCCTATTCAGAAATTCTTTCCTATACCTATAATTTGTGAGTTACTGCTTAGATTTTCTTTTAGCAGTTTCTGGGTTCATACTGAGGTTTTGTTCTCCTTGATGTGTGATATATATGGGTCTAATTTAATTCTTCCACAATATAGACATTCAGTTTTCTCAGCACCATTTGTTGAAGATGCTGTCTTTTTTTCCAGTGTACGATTCATACCTCTTTGCCAAATATCTGATACCTATAGATATATGCACCCGTTTTGGGATCTTCTATTTTGTTCCAGTGGTCTACATGTCTCCTTTTGTACCAGCATCAGATTGTTTGTATTACTAAGCTCTATAATATATCCTGAATTTCCGGAACAGCAATTCCTTCACTATTAGTTATTATTATTGCTGTTGTTAGCACTATTACTACTACTCAGGGTTGCTTTGGCTAAGTGAGGTCTTTTCTGGTTCCATATGTGGGTATTTTATAAGGATTTAATTGTATTTGTAAATTTCTTTTGGTAGGAATTCATTTTCACAATATTAACTCTATTGATCAATAAACATAGGATGTCTTCCAATTTTCTGGTTTCTTTATCAATCTTTTTCTGCAGAGATTTGAAACTTTGATTGTAGAGAACTTTAACCTCCATGGTTAGCTTTATTTCAAGATGTTTTATTGCCTTTGATGCTACGGTAAATGGACCGTGTCTCTGATCTCTTTCTCTCTGTGTTTGTTAGCTGTGTATCAAAAGGCTCCTGATTTTTCTAGGTCGATTTTATTTCTTGCCACTTTTCAGAAACTGTTGATTGTTTCTAGAAGGTTTTTGATGGACTTTTTGGACATCTTTTATGTATGATATAATATCTACAAATAGGCTTGCTTTGACTTCTTTTCCTATTTGTACCTAGTTAATTTTCTTCTCCTGCCTTATTGTTCCAGCTACTGCTCTGAGCACCGTACTAAAAAGTAGCCAGGATAGTGGGCAATCCTACCCCAGTCCCGATTCTAATGAGCATTTTTCTCCATCTAAGAAAATGTTGACTCTGAGTTTGCCATATACAGCCTTTATTAAGTTGAGTTATGTTTCCCCAGTCCTATTTGTCTTTAAGTCCATTTATATGACTGAACCTTAAGTTAGAAAGCAAGGTCAACAAATATATAGTTAGATGTTAAAATACGGATGCAAGAGGTATTGAGTAACTGGGGCCATCCCAGTGAAAGATAATGAAGTGTAGATGAAATAATACACACTAAGCCCTCAGACCTGGTGATCATAATTCCCTGGAATAGTAAAACTAAAATTACCAAGAGGTTAAACTTGCATTAGCTGGTCTTTGTGTGTTCTACTTTGTGAACTCATAGAATTTCTTGCTTTTAAAGCAATCAAAAAATTTGGGTTAAAACCTGGTTATGAAATATTTATTACCTCTTACTGTATCATGTGATCAAAGGAGTATTATCAGGGGATCTGGACTGACCCTGGCTAAGTAATGACTTTGCTGACTCTCTGTTCTTGCTAAGAAAACTTCTTGGTTTTCTTAGTTGTGATGTAGAGGTAATTATATTTATTGTGCTGAACTTTTGTAATGCTTATTTATATAACAAAACCATCCTATATCTTTCTCAGTGTTTGCCATATTCTATAGATGTTTTCCAGTATTCTATAGATGTCAACTATTATTCATAACTTTCATGTGCTTATTGAAAAATTAGAAAAGCAAATATACAAATTCTATTACATAGAGATAGTAACTAAACATCATTTTGTGAAAATATATGCATATATTTCCAAAATTAAGATTAGATGATTTACCTATACATCATTTTCCTCCTCTTATATGTCATGACAACCATTTCTTTATCCATTTACCTGTTGATAGACATTGGAGCTCTTTCTATGGCTTCAGTGTTGTGAAGGGTGCTGAAATGACTGGGGGTGTGAGAGCTGCTCTTCAGCCTACTGATTTTGTTTCCTTTGTATATATGCCCAAGCATCATTTCTGGGAAGACAATAGTTCTGTTGTAACATGTTGAGGCAATACTCTACTGTTTTACATACTTTTGTACTAACTTCCATTTCCACCAGCAGAGCACAGATATTCTTTCTTCACAGCCATGTCCACATGCTCTTTGTTGTCTTTTAGTAACAGCTACTCCACCAAGTGTGAAGTAAAATCTCATTGACTTAGATTTTTACTTTCCTGATGATTGGTGGTGTGGAGATCTTTTCATGAAACTGCTGCCCATTCTCATATCTTAATTTTTTGGAAAAAATATTCATTTACATTTGTTACTCATTTTAAATGATTGCTTACACTTTGTTATTGATTGTTATTGAGGTTTTTTTTTTTTTTTTTTTTTTTTTTTTTTTTTGGTTTTTGAGACAGGGTTTCTCTGTTTAGCCCTGGCTGTCCTGGAACTCACTTTGTAGACCA
>NC_034592.1:106235945-106253622 GCF_900095145.1 Mus pahari
GAAATCCGCCTGCCTCTGCCTCCCGAGTGCTGGGATTAAAGACGTGCGCCACCACACCCAGCAAAGATTTTTTTTTTCAAGATAGTGTTTCTCTGTGTAGCCCTGGCTGTCCTGGAACTCAGAAATCCTTCTGCCTCTGCCTCCCAAGTGCTGGGATTAAAGGCGTGCACCACCACTGCCCAGCTTGAGTTATTTTTTATATTAATCCCCTTCAGATATAGAGTTTGAGAATATTTTCTTCCATTGCACAGTTCCTTTTTACTTTGTGCATTGATTCATTTGCTAAGCATAAGCCTTATTTTATGTAAACCCACTTGCTTGTTTCTGGTTTTGTTACTTATATTTTGTTGTCTTATGCACCTCTTCCCCCATTCCAAGAAACATTGCCAAAACCAGATTAGGATTAACTCCCCTACTCCCATGTCTTCTAAATAATTACATAAAACAGACTGGAAAATTATTCCACCATAACAGAAGAAAGTCCTACCATTTGTGACATGAATAGTGATTGGTGTATTATACTGAATGAAACAAACCAGACAAATCAAATACTCTGATTTCATTTGCATATGGGATCTGAATAAGTTGAATTCATAGAAATAGGAAGAAGAACAATGGTTTTGAAAATTATGGAAATAGAGCTTGTATAAAAGTAGAACTATTCTTAGGGTTGACAATTCCCAGGGATTATTGCTAATTATATGCTAATACAGCATGATGACTATTGTTAATAGTGGTACATTATATATGTGAAATTTACTGAAAGTAAACCAGTGTTCTCAACACACAGACACACATTCAGAGAGACAAACATATGTAAACACATTTACACACAGTTAAGGAGACAAAGACATAAATATATAGAGAGATAAACACATTTATAAACATACACAGACACAGAAACACACACACACTCCTCAGACATGCACACACAAAGACACATGTACATACAGAGACATAGACACACACACACACACAGAGAGAGAGAGAGAGACAGAGAGAGAGAGAGAGACAGAGAGAGAGACAGAGACAGAGACAGAGACACAGAGAGACAGGTATTCATGCATATATGCACACCCAGATGAAATAATAAAACAGAACAAATAGTATGTGGATGAGGTGATGGTCTTAGGTTGGGTTTTGATTTCTGGGAAAAGACACAAAGACCATGTAATTCTTATAAAGGAAAATATTTAATTGGAACTGGCTTATAGTTTCAGAGGTTCAGTCTATTATCTTCATGGAGGAAAACATGGTGGCATTGTCATGGTGGGAAATATGGAGGCATACAGGCAGATGTGCTGGAGAAGTAGCCGAGAGTTCTGCATCTGGATCCACAGACAGCAGAACTGAAAGTGACACGAGGCCTAACATGAGCATCTGAGACCTCCGACTCCTAGAGTGACATACTTCCTCGAACAAGGCCACATTTACTACATCAAGACCACACATCTTAATAGTGCCACCCTGTATGGGCTAAGCTGTAAAAGTAACTTTTATTTTTCTGTAAAAATTGTTATCCTCGAGGCTTACTGCCCCACTCTGCTGACCTAGGCCTAGTACTGGAAGCTTCTAGCTTCTGTACAATCTTATCTAGAATGTTTTCAGACTCTGGAACTTATTGCTGAATATGCTCACCCTTTCTTGTTCTTTCTGAACTATGGTTGGTTGTCTCAACACATCTGTTCTGGCTCAAATTCCTCTCCAATCTGATGAATTCAATCTAGTTTTTCTCTTGGACTCTGCCATTTTTCTCTTGGATTCAAATTAACTCTGGCAATATGTTTTAATCTTCCAGAGCCTTCTTCTTCTTTGGCGTATTTTGTCTTCACCTGTGTCTAGCTTGTTCTCTCTTCAACCTGCTTCTGTAAAACTCCCCTGGGAAAACTGCCTGCTTCTTTCTTTCCTTTTTCTCTTTACTGTTTTTTTAAAGTAGCTTCCCCTTCGTATCTGTTCTTGTGAGAGTTGGGTATATTCTATTCTGTCAAATATTTCTGTGACTCATCACGCTATCTGTCACTTAATTAGACATCACTTTGAAACAGGGGTGCTTCCTTCTACAAACTAACCTTACTTTTGTGTGTGTACTAAGTGCATGTTTGTTTTACAGCAGAGGAATTAAAGGCTTGTGGTAAAAGTTGAACCAAGCTACAACTATAAATAAGTTTTTTTTTCCAGAAAATAACACAATCTTGGGGTTCACAGCATGATCAAATATCCTACAACACCAAACATTCAAACTCATGAATCGATAGAAGCTACTTCTATCCAAACCACCACAGCAACAGATGTGTGAATTAAGTCGATTGTGTTACTCCTTACAATGTTGTGTTTCTCTAAACATTGTGTTGCACTTTGTTGGGGTAACATTTTTGTACACTGTCTGAAGGTGTGTCTCTGTCCTCCTTCACTTGTACAAGGCATTCTCTGATTGGCTTTAATAATGAGCTGATAGCCTATAGCTGAGGCAGGAGAGGAAGAGTGGAACTTCTGGGCAGAGATAGGAACTCTGGGGAAGAATTGAGAAGTGGGGGATTGTCCAGTAAATTGTGGAGGAAGTTGGATGTGCCCAGACAGAATGAGAGCTATATTGTGGACTGAGGCAAATATGCATTAGAATAAATGCATTAATTAAGTTGTAAGTGTTAGTTGAGAAATAGCCTAAGCTAAGGCGTAAGCGTTCATAAATAAATATAAATTTCTGTGTAATTATCTGGGTTCTGTCAGATCAGAATCAGTCTGGTGATAGTGCATCTTAAAATTCAGTTGTCATTGTACCTCAATAAAACTGGAAATAATAATGGCATTTTCCCAGGTGAACAAATTAAGATCTACAGTAATAAATTTACATCTGTTTTGTGTGTGTGTGTGTGTGTGTGTGTGTGTGTGTGTGTGTGTGTGTGTGTTTGTGTTTCTGGCTACTTGGCTACCTCATATGTATGTACCTCCTCACATTTTCTCTTTCCTTTGATCTTGGCCCCTGAAAGCTGCTTCTTCAGGATCCTTTGTTCTCCACAGTGAGGAGGCAGAAGCCCTTGCATTGCCTAGCCTGAAGGCCAGCTTCTGTTGGTTCTTGACAAAGCTGATTTGGTGGTACCAGCAGTAGATTATGTCAGGTCATGTTTTCTCTGAATCTAACATCTTCCTGGACAGGCTCATCAGACCATTTTCTACTGTCTTTGGTCTGGGCATACTCTATTGCAAAGGCAGCCAGTGTCGTCTCTACCTCATGGCCAGTTCTGTCTTGTCTTTGCCTGCCACACTTTCAGTCCCTGAAGTCTCCTTGACCTTCTGCTGCTTGTCCCACCACAGTTCAGAAATATGTCTACCTCAACCCAGGCTGCTAGACAGAGTGAACACCTTTCAGGGAGTGGTCCCACCTGATCAGTGTGGGATCTTTACATTAAACACTAACAACTGTATTAAGATGGCCATGAGGGTGAGTACTTGAGGGCACACTGCTTGCATTTCTCACAAAAGGTGGCTTTACTTTACTTAGATAGCACTGAGAGAACTGAATTATCCAGAGCCAGGTTGACTCCATGACAAACTATAAACTGACAGTTCAGGACAATAGGCCTAAGTTGCTGTTTCCCCCAAATGAGAACCTGGATCCAGGAACCTGTGGTCAGCCAACCACAGTAATGGGAAGCCATTGAGGGACATCTGGCCTGAAGCAAAAATAGGTAGCTAGGATGAATAAGCAACCACCCTGGAAAGTCCCGAGAGCCCTAAACAACTAGAGAATCAGTCAGACTACTAGAGATAGAGCTAACCAATCAAGGTAAAAGGTATATACCCCTCCCTGGAATTCTCCTAACTGACAATAGAAGCTGGGCCTGAGTCTACTGGGTGTCTCCATTTCCAAATGGGGGACCCCCGAATGCAGGAAATTTCACTGAATAAATGCTCTTCACCTTTGTCTACTATTTGAGTCTGGGGTATCATTCTTTGGTGAATCATGGACCCTTACATTTAGGGGCTCGTCCGGGATTGCTGAAGATCCCAGCCCAAGAAGCTGAGCATTTTTTTCTCTTCTGATTGGTAAATCTGAGTGCCCAGTATTTATGTTTTCTTGTTCAGGTTCAATGTGGAGGCCAAGAGGGATGGAGAGGGTGTGTATTCTATTACCTGGCCTGGGATTACAGACAACCCTCCTGAACACCATCTGGTAGAACTTTCTAGTTATCATCTGATTTCTGAATTGGCTATGGGTCTGTGGGCCTTCTGTGCACAGAATGGAAGACTGTCTGAGACAGCCTTTTCGTTTTGGTTTTGATTTCCCAGGAACATCCTTCTGTATCTCTGTGTATTTTATGTGCTTGTGGATTATTTGTTTTCCTCTCTAACCTTGAGAGACACCATGGGCAGACAGCCAGCTCCGCTCTTCTGGACCTAGTCCTGTTACACTTCAAGGACTTCAGATGCCTGGCAGAGAATCTAAGCTTAACTGTACAGTCAAGAAAACTAACTGTCTTTTGTAAAAACAAATGGCCAGCAGGTCTACCAACTTTTATTTTTTATCTTTAACTCCTGCACTGTGGAATGTCTGGGTTCCTTTGGCAAGACATTTGGGTCCAGGGAAAAACGTTTAAAACTTCATTTGCTGGTTGTTTGCTCCTTGACTTAGTTTGAACTTGTTTCAAGGACTTTTAGAAAGAAGTGGCTGAACTGGAAAAACAAAAACAGGTAAACTGGTGCTGCCCTTTGAATTCTACCTCCTGCCTGGATTAAGCTGGCAAAAAGCCAGATTGGTTTGTGAAAACTGCTCTTAAAGGGGCCAACATCTTTTCAGCCTCTCTGGTAAGAAAGTTGATGTCTATGAGAACTGGATTTAACAGTTAGCAAGGTGCTCCCCCCTTGAAATTATAGCTAAAAGAAATAAAAAAAAATTAGTTTGTTTTAAATATATAAATGTTTATTTATTTATTATTTAAGACTGGTCTTAAATATATAAATTAACATGCTTTCATGTCTTGGTTATAGAGTATGATTTATAATTTATGATATATGGTTAATTTATAATTTTGGTAACAGAGAGTTGATTTAAAACAACTCTCTCAGGGTTAAAACCATCCTGGGCAATAACACATGGCATGAGCTAATCAAGACCTCTAAAGGTACTCTTAAATTGGGGTTATATTTTTATGCAATTCTGTCCTAGAAATCAGATTTATAAAATATAAAAATTAAAAAAAAATCTTTAATAAATTATTGAAATTGCACCTCCATGTGTTCATATGTGGAAGCTTTCCTTGCTTGCAGCTAAAATTTATGACATAAAGGTAACACACATAGTTATAATTTTACAGACACTGTCTTTTAGAGATTATAATTAAATGCATATAAGCTATGGGACATTTTGAAATTTATTAAATAATTAAAATGTCTTTGTTGGTGCGATGGTTACAATAAAAACAGTTTTATTGGACAACAATCAGATTATGAATCTGTAGTGAGGAGATAATTTTGATGGAAAAAGCTCAGGCAGTCCTTATGATGATGGCTATAAATCTGATGATGAAAATAGTGGATATGATAACAAAAGGTTTTAAAATAAAATGGAAATGGTTTACAGTTCTTGGCAGGAGAAAAAAAAATGAGGATTTGTCAGGAAAACTGCAGGTTACTTTGAGAAAGTCGTTCAAAATGCATTAGAAAAACTGTAAAAAAAGACTGCTTGGAAAAAAACAATGATCCATAGTCAGAAAAGTTACTGCAGCTTACACAGAAATCCCTTTTTGTTCAGGACTGTCATTGCCACAGTTTGCAAAAAACAAAAACAAACAAAAAAACGCCACAGCTATTGATTAATGCAATATGATATCAACTAGGTATACATTCCTGAGGTTTATATCTGTTGTAGCTATGTCCTTTTCTAACAATAAGGAGTATATATTGCTCTGTAAATTATAATAATGATATTAGAAATGAAAATTAACTTATAATTTAAAACTACATTAAAGGGTTAAAATGTTAACAAGGTTAAAAAATTTCGGGCTCTTGAAATCCAACCCTCTTCCTTTCAGTTTGCCTGAACTCAGGCAAGGCTTTAGCAGCCCAAAATGCTGCTAAGAGCTCTCTCAGCCAAGGTCAAAACCCCATCTCTGTAAAATGTGCTCATGGGTCTAAAAGTTTATTTTAATACTTGAAGAGCTTCAATTCAAAACTGTAATATTTATGGATCAAACTTAACAGAAATCGATAGTAACCTTAAAACTGATCAAATCCTTTAACATGTTAAAAATGTATTTAAATTCAGGGTAAGAACTGATACAATTAATTACAAGACTAAGTTTTATTTAGTCTCCTACTTTATGTTTATAAGGTACAATTTGGAACAGATAACTAAAAACAGACAAAGATTGTTTATCTCAGGCACGCTAGGAGAATACTAACCCTCAAACCAATCAGAGATCTTCTGAATATGGCATTTAATATATTTAAACTTACCATGACAACAGAGAACCCCAAATCCGGACAATAACCCTTTTCAAGGTCTCCAAGGAGAATAGGGTGCAATGATAAAGGTCACCACTGGGATTGTGGTATGCTAACCACTGGTCATAACTGCCCCAGTCCTTCACCTGCTGCCAGGGCCTAGTTTGAACTGTGAAAAACAGAGGAGACTTGGAGAATTGATTGACAAGGTGATGTCATCTTTCCCAAGTCCCTCCTCCTCAGGAATGCCTCTCAGACTTGCCAGGCCTGGCAGCTGAAGATTGATCCTACCTTGAGACCTGTGTCCCCAAAGAAGCCATCAACTTAATGATATATAGTCAATTTATTACAATTTATCCTTCTCCAAGTTCTCTGATCACATTGATGGCTAAATTACTTGTAGCTTAACAGCTAGACATCAGGCAACTAGCTCCTATGTCAAGGTGATCCACCACTGTGTTAGATCATTGGTTAATTTATCAGTTAAAACTACTAGATCTCTTGTTTAAAAAGGCAGACAAGTTTGCCTTGTTAACAGACTTCAAATTAAAATATAAATGGGCTGCCTGTTTCCATTCTTTCTGCTGGCCCTGAAGGTGGGGGAACCCTCCTGAGTGTACCAGAGACCTGGAAGGTGAAAAACACTTGGGACTCAGAGGGAGGGACCTTAGATGAAATGCCCAACACAGGGGAAAGGGAATTGGTAGAATCTACCTACAGTAGAAAAACAGAGCATTAATGGAGGAATGGGGTTGCCATCCCACAGTCAAAAACTCTGACCCAGAATTGTCCCTGTCTAAAAGAACTGCAGGGACAAAGAATGGAGAAGACACTGAGAAAAAAGAGGTCCAGTGACTGGCCAAAATTGGAATCCAGCTCAAGGGGAGGATCCAAGGCCTGACATTATTACTGATGCTATGGTGTGCTTACAGAGAGGAACCTGGCATGGCTGCCCTCCAAGAGGCCCAAAAAGCAGTGGGAAGAGCTAGATGCAGATATTTACACCCAACTAATGGACAGAAACCAGGGACCCCTGTGTTTGAATTAGGGAAAAGCTGGAAGAAGCTGAGGAGGAGGGGGACCTCATAAGAAGACCAGTAGTCTCTACTAACCTAGAATCCTGAGATTTCTCAGACACTGAGCCACCAGCCAGGTAGCATACACTAGGTGATATGAGACCCTCTGACACATATACAGCAGAGGACTGCCTGTTCTGGCCTCAGTGAGAGAAGATGCACCTAACCCTTGAGAGACTTAAGACCCCAGGGAGGTGAGGTCTGGTGGGGTGGTGGTGGGGGATGGGGACATCCTCTTGGGGTGAGCAAGGGTGAGGAATGGGATGAGGAACAGTCGGAGAGTGGACCAGGAGGAAGATAATGACTGGAGTGTAGAAAACGATTAAAGAATAATAATGATAAAAAAGAAAAAATATAAACAGGTTTCTGACGTAGCCTTTTACTGTTCCTTTATTTAAACTTGCTTTGCAATAGCTGTTCTCAATAGTAACTACTAATGTCTCTGATAAATGATTAGATGGAAAGAAAAAGGTTTAAAGTCTATGCAAGTTCTGAGTGTTCTAATGTTTGTAAAGGTCTGAGGATGTAAAAGCTGAGGTAAGTTCTAAGGGTCTGAAAATGATCTAAGGTGTATAAATGCAAGTATATGTAGAGGTATAAGAAAATGATTTAAGGTATCTGAAAAACGGGAAATGGTTCAGATTTATTTCCCTCATCTGTGCTATTATTATACTAAGATTTCAAAAGTTCAAAATTTTAGCATTGATCAATGGAGTTCTAATAAGTAAATGTAGTACTGGCAGCTTACAATTTAATCAGGAACTCAAGGTTTTAAATTTACCTTGCTTGTCTTTTAAACATAGACTTAAAGGTATTTCTAATCATGCTAAAATCATCTCTGTTCAATTTGTGTTTCTAGCCCCCTGCACTGAAGAAAAAATGCTCCGTGCCTTTTAACTGAAAAGTATAACTTTTAGTAGATCTCTCTCAGAGACATGAGTCTACTCCTGTTATTTTACAGACACCTGTTAACTGCTTTTTCTAAAATATGGATTTCAATACAATGATAAATACTAATGTAACTCTTGTAACTAAAGTTTACATAAGCTTCAGGAAGATTTAGATCTACTTACCACAGACCAGATAGACTTCAAATGGGTGTGTCTGCAATAAATGCTGCTGGTCTAACTGGCTGTCTGTATGTAGAAAAATGAAAATAGACCCATATTTGTCACCTTGCACAAAGCTCAAGTCCAAGTGGATCAAGGACCTCAACATAAAACCAACTACGCTGAATCTAATAGAAGAGAAAGTGGGAAAGAGCCTTGAACTCATTGGCACAGGGGGACATTTCCTAAATAGAGCTCCAATGGCTCATGCTCTAAGATCAAGAATTGATGAATGGGACCTCATGAAACTGGAAAGCTTCTGTAAGGCAAATGACAAAGTCAATAGGACAAATTGGCAACCTACAGACTGGGAAAAAAAAATCTTTATTAACCCCACATCTGATAGAGGGCTAATATCCAAAAAATATATAAAGAACTCAAGAAGCTAACCACCAAAAAAACCAAACAACCCAATCAAAAAATGGGGTATAGAACTAAACTGAGGATTCACAACAGAGGAATCTCGAATGGCGAAGAAGCACAGAAATATTCAAAGTCCTTAGTGATCAGAGAAATGCAAATCAAAATAACCCTGAGATACCACCTTACACCAATCAGAATGACTAAGATCAAAACCTCAGGTGACAGCACATGTTGGCAAGGATGTGGAGAAAGAGGAACACTCCTCCCTTGCTGGTGGGATTGCAAACTGGTACAACCACTCTGGAAATCAATCTGGATGTTCCTCAGAAAATTGGAAATAGATCTACCTGAAGACCCAGCAATACTCTTGGGAATATACCCAAAAGATGCCCCACAAGGCCACAGGGACATGTGTTCCATTATGTTCATAGCAGCCTTGTTTGTGATAGCCAGAGACAGGAAACAACGCAGATGTCCTATGACAGAAGGATGGATACAGAAAACATGGCTCATTTACACAATGCAATACTACTCAGCTATTAGGAACTAGGACATCATGAGTTTTGCAAGCAGACGGATGAAACTAGAGGATGTCATCCTGAGTGAGATAACCTCAGATCCAAAAGGACATGCATGGTGTATACTCATTAATATGTGGATATCATTTTTAAAAAGTACAGAATACCCAAGAGACAGCCCACAGAACTCAAAAAGGTCAACAAGCTGAGGGTCCCAAGTGAGAACGCTTCAGTCCCACTTGGGAGGGAGAAGAAAACAATCACAAGGGGGAGGGAGGGAGGGAAGGACCTGGGTGGGAAAGGGGATAGGGAGGGGAAGAGGGGAACATGATCAGGTATTGGGTGGGGGAGAGGGACTGAGGCCCTGAGGGCCAGCAGAGAAAATGAAGGTGGGCAACCTTGTGATGTGGGAGGTGGGGGGACCCTCTGGCGTATGCTGGGGTCCTGGAAGGTGAGAGACTCAAAGGGAGGGACCTTGGATGGGATTCCCTGCAGTGGAGAGAGGGAACTTGTGGAGACCACCTCCAGCGAAAGATAGGGCATTAGAGGAGGGATGGAGTTGCCATCCCACAGTCAAAACTCTGACCCATAGTTGTTCCTGTCTGAAAGAACTGCAGGGACAAAAATGGAGAGGATCCTGGGAAAAAAAAGAGGTCCAGTGACAGGCCCAAAGTGGGATCCAGCTCAAGGGGAGGCCTCAAGGCCTGACACTATTTCTGAGGTTATGGAGTGCTCACAAAAAGAGACATATCATGACTGCCCTCTGAAAGACCCAACAAGCAGCTGAATGAGTCAGATGCAGATATTTACACCCAGCTGGTGGACAGAGGCCCCTGACTCATGTGGTTGAATTAGGGAAAGACTGGAGGAAACTGAGAAAGAGGGTGACCCCATAGGAGGACCAGCAGTCTCAATTAACCTGAACCCCCAAGATCTCTCAAACACTGGACCTCCATCCAATCAGGCAGCATGCACCAGCTGATGTGAGGCTCCCAACACATGTACAGAAGACGACGGCTGGGTCTGGGTTCAGTCAGAGAAGATGCACCTGGCCCTTAGGAGACTGGAGGCCCCAAGGAGTTTAGAGGTCTGGTGGAGTGGGGGTTGGGGAGGAGTGGGGACATTCCGGTGGAGACACGGGGATGGGGAGGAAGTATGGGCTGGGAACAGTCAGAGGGTGGACAAGAAGGGGGATAAAATCTGGAGTGTAAAAAAAAAAGATTAAAATTAAAAAGTAAAGCAGATTCATAGACTAAGAAAACAAAAACAAAAACCAAAAAAAAAAAAAAAAAANAANAAAANAAAAAAAAAAAAAAAAAAAAAAAAAAAAAAAAAAAAAGGAAAAAAGAAAGAAAGAAAGAAAAAGAAAAAGTAAAAGAAAGGAAGGAAGAAAGAACGAAGAACATAGAATTTCACCCTTGGTTTTGGGGTTTTCTTATCTTCCCCAATTACTAGACAAATTTTAATGTCTGTCCCTAGTTTATATAAGTCCCAGCAGATTTTCACCTGGTTGACATTCAGGGACCCCCCCCCCACCTCCAGGTGTGCAAACTGCTGAATTTTGACCTGCTGAAACTCATGATTAACAATTGATCAAAATGATGGTTCCCCATCTTTCAGCTTGATCACTTAATCAGATGCTTCTGATAAATGCCCTATTGCCTAGCCTTTGACTAGCATTTCCGCCTTCCAGGGCCTTCAAACGACAATGCTCTAATGTCAGCAGGAAGTAGTTACAGAAGAAAAGTGCAACATTTATTGTCCCACCTCATAGGCTGAGATGCTAAGTCAAAAAAGGCCTGCATTTCAGCAATACAATTTATGGTCCTTAGCTCCCAATATATTTCTCTTGGCCAATAACTTGGACCTTGGAAAGAACTGACTAATCAATGATTTGATTCAGTTACAAATCAGAGTGGGGAATGAGAAGACTGAGTTAGACAAAGCCAATCTGACTCCATGACAGTCTGAAAACTGATAATTCAGGAGAGTAGTTGCTATTTCACCGAAATGAGAATCAGGGTCTAGAAACTCGTAGTCAGTCAACCACAGCTGCAGGCAACCAATCCTAGGACACCTTGTCATCTTGTTTGAAGCAAACATAGGCAGCTATATTGAATAAGCTACCACCCTGGACAGTCCCTAGAGCCTTAACCAATTAGAGAATCAGTCAGACCCTTAGATAGAGCTAACCAATCACGGTAAAAGGACACATACCCCTCCTTGGAATTCCCCTGACAATAGAAGCCGAGCCTGTGAGTCCACTGGGTGTCTCCATTCCCAAATGGGGAGACCCCTGCATGAGGAAATTTTGCTGAATAAATGCTCTTTGCCTTTGTATACTGTTTGAGTCTGGGGTATCATTCTTTGGCGAATCATGTATCCTTACAGCATGTGTCCAAGGCCTCCACTATTTTCCCCATTCCTGTTGCAGTAGTCAAATCTGCTGTCTCATGGATCTGCTAAAAATCTGGTTCTCTGAAGGTGTGGCTATTAATTTTTTAAAGGCTTTTGTCATACAGTGGAAGAGCTATTTATTCTGCTGTCTTTTAGCAAAGTGATAAATTTCTAGAATCTGACATCCTTATAGAAAGTAGAGCTGGCTAAGGACTTCCCCATACATTCTGGTGACATCTACAGCGTCAACCACTGCCCACTCATATCCTCAATTTTCTTCTTGTCATGGATGATATTGTCTTCCATCCCCCCACCAAATTTGTGTGTGTGTGTGTGTGTGTGTGTGTGTGTGTGTGAATCTGTAAATGATTCCAGCTCTACACTCTTTCCTTTTCACCTCATATTAGAAAATTATGCAGAAACAAAACCCAGATAATTATATCACAGCCCTTTCTGGAGGTATTTGCATTTTAAAATGGTCACTTTAAACAAAGTGTCCCCAGAAGCAAAGAGAATCTATGGAGATAGAATGGCAGCAGTATACAGGGTCACAAGGTTGGTGTCTTCATTTATAATGTACGGAGTGAGGCTGGGTAGTTCAGGATCCATGGTCCAAGAAAGAGCTCAAATTCACCCACTAATGTGTAGAAAATGGAAGTAATTAGTTGGTGTCAGATAGATTTTTGAGCTTCTACAGAGGTCTACTAAATCACTTTATAGTTATATCAAATGTTAACTCAGTTTCCTCCAAAAATTAGCACTTTCTTAATTGTTGTGGACTTACAAAATTAGACTGTAGTCCTTCATTTAAAACTGTGTGAGCCAAGGTAGGAAGACTCAAAGAATAGAGCATAAACTGTTCAACAAACTATGATGCCCTAAACCTGCTTTAAAGATTATCTTTGGTTCCCTCGTCCCCAAATGTGATTCTGAGTTTTCCAACTTCTGGAGCATGTACACCAAATGGCTCTTTCTTGTGAAGTCCATGCTTCCATATTTAATCTTGGAAACTTCTTCTGGTAGGTGTCAGTTGTCCATAAGAGAGAAAGATTTGTTCCCAGTCAGGCACATATTTCCTGTAGCTTTCATATAGGCAGACTAACTTTGATATAATTCAGGTCAATTAGAATAAGTTCTCATCAAATGCTTTCGAGAGGCAACTACATGCTGAGCCCTGAGGTAGGACACAGAATACAGAAGTAAATGAAGATATATTAGGATACTTGCTCTTGGGGTGCTGTTGGAGTCAGGAGGATTGACATTATACAACCCATGACAGAGTAGCTTTGAAGGGCATAAAAGTTATCATTGTAGATCCAACATCCAGGGGAGGAGATAAATACCAATCTGGAGCTGTTTCTTCATTGGCCCAGATTAACACATAATAAGACTACCATGGATGTTTTCTAGGAAAAAAATAAATTGAACAAACATTTATTGAGTAGTTACTTGACTACGGAGGGGCCAGGGTTCAGGGAAGAGTAGTGGGAGGTAAAGGTAAGTGAAATATAACTGCTGATCTCAGAAGATGTAGGGAGATGTTGGGAGAGTGGGTGGGTCATAGGACATAATCATAGAAGCAAACTGCATGATGTTTTCCAAGAATGCCAAGCATAACTAATGAGTGACAGGGAAAGAAGTTATGATTCCCAAGCTGTCACTAGGGTTCAGGGGAAGAAGAAAGATTGAGATGCTCTCAGAGTTAACTGAGAGAAATGTGGACACAATTTTGGTTGAAAGGTATAACAAAGGGAGAGAAACAGTGTTTGGGAATCTTGGTTTTGGGCATCTGTTAGTTGTTCAAACATAAACTATATCTAATAAGGGAAAGTGTGGAAGAAGGAGCTGTAAGTGGATGGCCCCACATGGAGGATGTGATCTGAGGAAAGGTGCTAATCTTCAATATGGGATTGAATTTCCTGTGAGAAAAGGTACCATATGTATGTGTGTTCTGGACACAGTTCTGAGGGTAGGATATAGAGTTAGTAGAAACAAGGAGAGAGTAAGGTGAAATGATAATTTGAGCAAGGGTTGTAAGTGGTAAGAAGTGAACTGGGAAGGTCCCTATGGATGTAATAGGCTGTGGAAGATTCCCTGAGAACATTATAGGCTGTCGGAGGGTCTCTGTGGACATTATAGGCTGTAGAAGGTCCCTGTGGACATTATAGACTGTGGGAGGGTCCCTGTGGACATTATAGGCTGTGGGAGGGTCCCTGTGGACATTATAGGTGGTGGGAGGGTCCCTGTGGACATTATAGGTGGTGGGAGGGTCCCTGTGGATATTATAGGTTGTGTGATTTAACTTCGGGATACTCCTTCCCATTCTCCAAGGTGATTCTGTGGAAGTTTATGTCTTGATAACAAAACAGGGAAAGAAGACATCTCTAGTGGACACTAATCATCTTGATTTTTTTCTTTCCTGAATCTACTGTTTGAAATCACATGCATAGACCCCCCTTATACTTGCTTATTGCTGGAACCATTTTCAGGCTTCTTTCTAGTTCTCTGAGTTGCCCAATATCCCTCAATCATGTTACATATGACGGCCTTATCTTTTTTTTCACCTTTATTAGGTACTTTCTCTATTTACATTTCAAATATCCTCTTTCCTTGTTTCCCCTCCAAAAACTCCCATCCCATCTCTCTCCCCACCCTGCTCACCAACCCACCCACTCCCACTTCCCTGTCCAGGCACTCCCCTACACTAGGGCATCGAGCCTTCACAGGACCAAGGGCCTATGCTCCCATTGATGTCCAACAGGGCCATCCTCTGATACATGTACAGCTGGAGCCATGAGTCCCTCCATGTGTACTCTTTGGTTGGTGGTTTAGTCCCTGGGAACCTTGGGGGTTACTGGTTGGTTCATATTGTTGTTTCTCCTATGGGACTGCAAACCCCTTCAGCTCCTTGGGTCATTTCTCTAGCTCCTCCATTAGGGACCCTGTGTTCAGTCCAATGGTTGGCTGAGAGCATCCACCTCAGTATTTGTCAGGCTCTGTCAGAGCCTCTCAGGAAACAGTTATATCAAGCTCCTGTCAGCAAGCACTTGTTGGCATCCACAATAGTGTTTGGGTTTGGTAACTGTATATGGGATGAATGCCCAGGTCAGGCAATCTCTGGATGGTCTTTCCTTCAGTCTCTGCTCTACACTTTGTCTCTGTATCTCCTACCATGGGTATTTTGTTCCCCCTTCTAAGAAGGAACTAAGTAGCCACACTTTGATATTCCTTCTTCTTGAGCTTCATGTGGTCTGTGAATTGTATCTTGGGTATTCCAAGCTTCTGGGCTAATATCCACTTATCAGTGAGTGCATACCATGTGTTTCTTTTGTGACTGGGTTACCTCACTCAGGATATTTTCTAGTCCACCCATTTGCCTAAGAATTTCATGAATTCATTGTTTTTAATAGCTCAGTAATTCTCCATTGTGTAAATGTACCACATTTTCTGTATCCATTCTGTTGGGGGACATCTGGATTCTTTCCAGCTTCTGGCTATTATAAATAAGGCTACTATGAACATAGTGGAGCATGTGTCCTTATTACATGTTGAAGCATCTTCTGGGTATATGCCCAGGAGGGGTATAGCTGTGTTCTCACGTAGTACTATGTCCAATTTTCTGAGGAAATGCCAGACTGATTTCCAGAGTGGTTGTACCAGCTTGTCATCCCACCAACAATGGAGGAGTATTTTTCTTTCTCTACATCCTTGCCAGCATCTGCTGTTACCTGAGGTTTTTATCTTAGCCATTCTGGTTGGTGTGAGGTGGAATCTCTGGGTCATTTTGATATGCATTTCCCTGATGACTAAGGATGTTGAACATTTCTTTAGGCGCTTCTCAGCCATTTGGTATTCCTCATTTGAGAATTCCTTGTTTAGCTCTGTTCCCCATTTTTAATAGGGTTATTTGGTTCTCTGGAGCCTACCTTCTTGAGTTCTTTGTATATATTAGATATTAGCCCTCTATCAGATGTAGGGATGGTAAAGATCTTTTTCCAATCTGTTAGTTACCATTTTGTCCTATTGACACTGTCCTTTGCCTTACAGAAGCTTTGCAATTTTACGAGGTCCCATTTGTTAATTCTTGATCTCAGAGCATAAGCTATTGGTGTTCTGTTCAGGAAAATTTCCCCTGTGCCCATGTGCTTGAGGCTCTTCCCCACTTTCTTTTCTATTAGTTTCAGTGTATCTGGTTTTATGTGGAGATCCTTGATTCACTTGGACTTGGGCTTTGTACAGGGAGATAAGAATGGATGTTAATGAAGAAAATAGCTAATAAAATAAGTTAAAACAAAAAGAAAGAATGGATCCATTTGCATTTTTCTACATGCTGACTGCCAGTTGAACCAACACCATTTGTTAAAAATGTGTGTAGGTTCATTGCTGGGTCTTTAATTCTATTCCATTGATCTTCCTGCTTGTCTTTGTACCAATACCATGCAGCTTTTTTTTTTTTTTTTTTTTTAATCACTATTGCTCTGTAATACAGCTTGAGGTCAGGGATGGTGATTCTCCCAGAAGTTCTTTTTGTTGAGAATAGTTTTTGCTATCCTGGGTTTTTTGTTATTCAAGATGAATTTGCAAATTGCTCTTTCTAACTCTATGAAGAATTGATTTGGAATTTTGATGGGGATTGCATTGAATGCATAGAGTGCTTTGGGCAAGATGGCCATTTTTACTATATTAATCCTGCCAATCCATGAACATGGGAGATCCTGCTATCTCCTGAGATCTTCTTTGATTTCTTTCTTCAGAGACTTGAAGTTCTTGTCATACAGATCTTTCACTTGTTTGGTTAGAATCATACCAAGTTATTTTATATTATTTGTGACTATTGTGAAGGGTGTTGTTTCCCTAATTTCTTTCTCAGCTCATTTATCCTTCGTGTAGAGGAAGGCTACTGATTTATTTGAGTTAATTTTATATCCTGCTACTGCTCTGAAGCTGTTTATCAGGTTTTGGAGTTCTCTGGTGGAATTTTTGGTGTCACTTAACTATACTATCATATCATCTGCAAATAATGATAATTTGTCTTCTTCCTTTCCAATTTGTATCCCTTGGACCTGCTTTTATTGTCTAATTGCTCTGGCTAGGACTTCAAGTACAATATTGGATAGGTAGGGAGTGGGCAGCCTTGTATGGCCTATGATTTTGGTGGGATTGCTTCAAGTTTCTCTCCATTTAGTTTGATGCTGGCTACTGGTTTGCTGTATATTGCTTTTGCTATGTTTAGGTATGGGCCTTGAATTCCTGATCTTTCCAAGACTTTAATCATGAAGGGTTGTTGGATTTTGTCAAATGCTTTCTCAGCATCTAATGAAATGATCATGTAGTTTTTGTCTTTGAGTTTGTTTATATAGTGGAATACGTTGATGGATTTCTGTNTATTGAACTATCCCTGCATCTCTGGGATGAAGCCTACTTGATTATGATGGATGATTGTTTTGATATGTTCTTGGATTCAATTTCCTAGAATTTTTTTAAACTTATTTTATTAGATATTTTCTTCATTTACATGTCAAATGCTATCCCGAATGTCCCCTATACCCCCCTGCTCCCCTGCCCACCCACTCCCACTTCTTGGCCCTGGTATTCCCCTCTATGGGGCATATAAAGTTTACAAGACCAAGGGGCCTCTCTCCCCAATGATGGCTGAATATGCCATCTTCTGCTAGTATGCAGCTAGAGACACGAGCTCTGGGGGTACTGATTAGTTCATATTGTTGTTTTACCTGTAGGATTGGAGACCCCTTCAGTTCCTTGGGTAATTTCT
>NC_034592.1:106253633-106285513 GCF_900095145.1 Mus pahari
GACATCTTCCTGTTTAGCAGTGGTCTCCTGTAATTCCTTGAGGGCTTTTTGTGCTTCCTCTTTAAGGGCTTCTACTTGTTTAGCATTGTTTTCCTGTGTTTCTTTGAGTGAGTTATTAATGTCCTTCTTCAAATCTTCTATCACCATCATGAGATATGATTTTAAATCCACATCTTGCTTTTTGGGTGTGTTGGGGTATCCAGGACTTGCTGTGGTAGGCTTACTAGGTTCTGATGGTGCCCCGTGTTCTTGGTTTCTGTTAGTAAGATTCTTATGTTTGCCTTTCTCCATCTGGAAATCTCTGGTGTTAATTTTTAAGCTGTCTCTTACTGGAGTTTGATCATTCTGTGATTCTGTTAGCCCCTGTCAGCACTCCTGGGAATCCAACTCTCCCCTTCATCCCCTTTGTCAGAGTACACTCTGCAGGCAAGCTCTCCTCTTGCAAGGCAGGTGTCCAGAAGTCTGGAGCTCTGCTCCTCCTTCTGAGTCCTGGGGTCAGAGCCCTCCATGTAGGCCGACTCTCCCAGCATGATCCACAGGACCCATGATCTCAAGGACCTGTGGTGTGGAGAGTCCTCCTGAGAGCTCTGCTGTCTCTGCTGGGGTTCAGAAGAGAGATGGCAGGGTGGCTGCAACCAGACCGGAACCCCGCCTCTGGGCGGGAAGTGTTCCTTTGTCCCTGTTCCTACTGGCACAAGCCCCTGCTGTATTCTCTGGAACTGATTGTGTTCCACTTACCTGTGATCCCGAGGATCTGTGGTGTGGAGAGTCCTCTGGAGCACAGAAGGGTTCAGAAGAGAGATGGAGTTTTCGAGAATTTTATTGAGAATTTTTGCATCAATATTCATGGGGGAAATTGGTCTGAAGTTCTCTTTCTTTGTTGGGTCTTTGTGTGGTTTAGGTATTAGAGTAATTGTNNCTTCATAGAACAAATTGGGTAGTGTTCCTTCTGTTTCTATTTTGTGGAATAATTTGAAGAGTATTTTTATTAGTTCTTTAAGGTCTGATAGAACTCTGCATTAAACTGGGCTTTTTTTTGGTTGAGGGACTATTAATGACTGCTTCTATTTACCTAGGTGTCATGGGACTGTTTAGATCATTTGTCTGATCCAGATTTAAGTTTGGTACCTGATATCTATCTAGAAAATTGTTCATTTTCTCCAGCTTTTCCAGCTTTTCCAGTTTTTTTTTTTTTTTTTTTTTTTTTTTNGTTTTTTTTTTTTTTTTTTTTTTTTTTTTTTTTGAGTATAGGCTTTTGCAGTAGGATCTGATAATTTTTTTTTTATTTCCTTAGATTCTGTTGTTATGTCTCTCTTTTCACTTCTGATTTTGTTGATTTGGATACTGTCACTTTGCCCTCTGGTTAGTCTGGCTAAGGGTTTATCTATCTTGTTGATTTTTCTCAAAGAACTAGCTCCTGGTATGTTTGTATAGTTCTTTTTGTTTCTACTTGGTTGGTTTCAGCTCTGAGTTTGATGATTTCTTTCTGTATACTCCTCTTGGGTGTATTTGCTTCTTTTTGTTCTAGAGCTTTCAGATGTGCTCTCAAGCTGCTAGTTTTGCTCTCTCTAGTTCCTTTTTGGAGGCGCTCAGAGCTATGAGTTTTTCTCTTAGGACTGCTTTCATTGTGTCCCATAAGTTTGGGTATGTTGTGGCTTCATTTTCATTAAACTCTAAAAACTCATTAATTTCTTTCTTTATTTCTTCCTTGACCAAGTTATTATTGAGTAGATCATTGTTCAGCTTCCACGTGTATGTGAGCTTTCTATTATTTATGTTGTTATTGAAGATCAGCCTTAGTCTGTAGTCATCTGATAGGGTGCATGGGATTATTTCAATATTTTTCTATCTGTTGAGGCATGTTTTGTGACTGATTATACAGTTAGCTTTGGAGAAGATACCATGAGGTGCTGAGAAGAAGGCATATTCTTTCGTTTTAGGATAAAATGTTCTATAGATATCTCTTAAATCCATTTGGTTCATAACTTCTATTATTTTCACTGTGTCTCTGTTTAGATTTTGTTTCCATGATCTGTCCATTGATGTGGGTTGGGTGTTGAAGTCTCCCATTATTATTGTGTGAGGTGCAATATGTGCTTTGAGCTTTAGTAAAGTTTCTTTTATGAAGGTGAGTGCCTTTGCATTTGGAGCATAGATGGTCAGAATTGAGAGTTTTTCTTGATAGGTATTTCCTTTGATGAGTATGAAGTGTCCTTCCTTATCCTTTTGAATAACTTTTTGTTGACACTTGCTTTTATTCGATATGAAAATGGGTACTCCAGCTTGTTTCTTGGGACCATTTGCTTGGAAAAATTTTTTCCAGTCCTTTACTCTGAGGTAGTGTTTGTTTTTGATATTGAGGTGCCTTTCCTGCTTGTAGCAAAATGCTGGGTCCTGTTTACATATCCAGCCTATTAGTCTATGTCTTTTTATTGGAAGAATTGAGTCCACTGATGTTAAGAGATATTAACGCATAGTGATTGTTGCTTCCTGTTTTTTTGTTGCTGTTGTTATAGGTGGAATTATGTTTATGTGGCTATCTTCTTTTTGGTTTATTAAGAGAAGATTATTTTCTTCCTTTTTCTAGGGTATAGTTTCCCTCCTTGTATTGTTGTTTTCCATTTACTATCATTTGAAGGGCCTGGATTTGTGAAAAATATTGTGTAAATTTTTTTTTGTCATGGAATATCTCGGGTTTTCCATATATGGTAATTGAAAGTTTTGCTAGGTATAGTGTCCTGGGCTGGCATTTGTTTTCTCTTATGGTCTATATGACATCTGCCCATGTCTCTGTTGAGAAGTCTGGTGCAGTTCTCCTAGGTCTGCTTTCATATGTTACTTGACCATTTTCCCTTAATGCTTTTAATATTCTTTCTTTGTTTTGTGCATTTAGTGTTTTGAGTATTATGTGACAGGAGGAATTTCTTTTCTGGTCCAGCCTATTTGGAATTCTGTAGGCTTCTAGAATGTTCATGGGCACCTCTTTCTTTAGGTTGGGGAAGTTTTCTTCTATAATTTTGTTGAAGATATTTACTGGCCCTTTAATTTGGGAATCGTCTCTCTCGTCTATCCCTATTATCCTTAAGTTTCATCTTCTCATTATGTCCTGGATTTCCTGGATGTTTTGGGTTAGAAGCCTGGTATCTTCTGCACCTGAGATTTTCTCTTCTCTCTCTTGTATTCCTTTACCTGCTTGGTTGTATTTTGCTGTAATTCTTTAAGGGATTTTTGTGTTTCCTCTTTAAGGGCTTCTACCTGTTTACTTGTGTTTTCCTGTATTTCTTTAAGGGAGTTATTTATGTCCTTCTTAAAGTCCTCTATCAGCATCATGGCATGTGATTTTAAATTCAAATGTTGGTTTTCTGGTGTTTTGGGGTATCCAGGACTTGCTGTGGTGGTAGAACTGGGTTCTGATGATGCCAAGTTTCTGTTGGTAAGGTTCTTGTGCTTGCCTTTTTGACATCTGGTTATCTCTGATGTTAGTTAGTTTTGCTGTCTCTGGCTGGAGCTTGTCCCTCCTGTGGGCCTGTAACCCTGTGTCAGCACTCCTGGGAGAACTGCTCTCTTCTGGTGAGACCTGTGTACAGAGGGCTATGGAATAGCCCCAGCTTCTGGGTGCAGATGGAGACTGGAAGGATCCTGTCCCAGTTCCACTGTTCCTGTGCCCTGTGCACTCCTGGCTGGTCCTACCTTGGACAGTTATTGGAGAGAAAGTGGAGAACTCACCTCTGAGCTTGAGAATGAGAGCACTCCTGGGAGACCAGCTCTCTCCTGGAGGGCCCTGTGGAACAACCTCAGCTTCTGGGTGCAGATGTCAACTGGAAGGATAGACCTTGCAGAAGGTATGGCCCCAATTAAAGGTATACCTCAATATCTGGATTAAAGGTGTTTGTCCATCTGGATCAAAAGCTTGTGCCTTCCAGAATCAAGATCCAGATCAAAGGCATGCTGTCTTGCTGCCTCAAGATCTGTGTCACAGGTGTTCCCCCATTTCTGGACTGGAGTTCATTTCAAATATAGTCAAGTTGACAACTGAGAGTAGCCATCACTCCTACCTTACTTCCTCCAGTAAGGTTCTACACGTCCTACAACCTTTCCAAAGAGTATTACCAGTTGGGGGTAAGTGTTTAAACATAGAAGCCTATCAAGGTATTCAAGATAAGATGAAACAAGTCAAGACAAAAGACTTATTAACTTTCTTTACTTCCTAAATGACATCAACTGTCCTTAGATGAATCCGTTGGCCCCAGCCCCCGTCTCTTCTCTTTTGAGACAGGATCTCACATTGTAGCACTTACTGGCCTGTTAACTCATTATGTAGATCATGTTGCCCTTGAACTCGGAGATCTATCTGCCTCTGCTTTGTGAGTGCTGGGATAAAGGTAGGAGCTACCACTGCCCAGCTTTAATGGCTCTCACAATGCCCAACACTGAGCCCATTCCCATATGCACATACCACACATTAAAATCAGCAGTGAAACATCTCTTGTTTTCTTCCTATCACCTACTGTGTCAAAGAAAAATAAAGTTAGTTTGGGTTCAGGATTGACTAAGGGAGATTTCCCATTTCATTTCTTGGAGGATTAATGAAGTAACTTTCTCCAATGGAGCTAGGAAAGCTTTGGCTGATGGCTCAATCTGTTTTAAAATGTGAAACTTTTCTGGTGTAGGAGTAACTGAATGCTGATATAGAAGAAAGGCTGAAAGTACAATTGCCAGGGGTCTGTTCTCTGAAGTTTGGGTCAGACCCCAGGAACCTATATTAAACAAACAAGCAAGCAAGCAAACAAACCAAAAGCAACCTTGCACTGAATGAATAGCCAGCGAGGACAAGGAAGCTTTAATCTGGAATTTACTATCCGAAGTCTGTAAGTTTATAGAAACCTATTTGTATGAACAGTGTTTATCTACTTCATTTGTGAACTAATGATGGTCTTTGTGTACATTTTTTTTTCTTTTGTGAGCTTGGGAAACTGAAGGCAGTATATATTATTATCTTTGTAACCTCAGCAACATCTGGTAGGTATTAAAAATCCATCACTAAACTAGACATATTATACATGTGTATTCATCCCCTAAGAAGGTATTCACATGTCAGATTCTGCAGTGACTAGATTTATGGGTTATACTCACTTGCTTATACTTTCATGAAAGGCGTTCCCTGTTAACACCTTTCCTTGGCTGGCCCAGATTGTATAAAATTGCACAACAGTGCAAGAATCCAGGAGAAAATCATTTTGAGGTGCTCTCCATCAGGGAGGATTAGAAAGCTCCCAAGTCTGGACTCTCATTTACTAACCTGACGATTCTGCTTTTCTCCCATCCTGAGAGGGAACATTTTCTTTTGTCTGGTTCTCAACTGCACAGTCTTTTCCAGACCCTCCCCTTCCCATGGAGATGGTCCCTCTGGGTCTTGCAGCAGAGGATGGTGGCAGTTTCAGAGATAAAGGCAAGGAAACAAATGCATCTGTGCTCCCTCTAAGCCCCCAGTAAACGGATTTACATGCAGTAGCTAAGGGACAATCTGAAACAGCAATTGACCCCTGTGACCACCGCTTATTATTCAAGGTGCAGAAATCTCAAGGGGCCTCATTCATCTCTTTGCTAGAGTCTTAGCTGACTGCAGAATAATTACAGGGAATTCAAGTTAAGACTAAGGGAGATTTGTCACTGGCTGAAGGGTACTGGATTAATAAAACGTAACACACTTATAATTAGTATAAGCCAACTACAAGCAACCTCATGTTTAAATGCAAATTATTAAAACACCTATTACTGAATACGAAAAACTTAAAAATATTAGTGATTCCAAGCACACGATTGTGCGGTGAACTTGAAAGGCTTGATGCTAATTATGTGCTTCACTGAATTAAAATGAATTGGTGTTATTAATAAAGACTCAAATGATCCACCGTGCCAGCCCAACCTTTTACCACTTCGGATTTCATTAGAAATGAACTTTTCAATTAAGATCTGTCGTCTTACAGTCACCAAATTGAGTTTTCTCTACTTACGAGTCAGTCAGACAAGCTTAAGGAAAATGGTTAAGTGCCGAGGGAGCGGAGGAGGGGTGGCGGGTCATACCCAATTTGCCACCACAACTTGCCAGTCTCAAATAACAATATTTCAACTTGTTTCAGAGTGATACAGTTCCTTGTCTAGGTTTCTGACATTTAATAATTTATTCACTAAAATGGTTCAATTTAAGGGGAACTGAATGAAGATGTTTACACTGGTGGCAGAGCTCTAAAATAATATTTGCAGCCCAAAATTGAAATGGCTGTCATTAACTGCTTTGTAAGAAGAGCAGAGAAAGATAGAAATCAAAATGTTTGAAGATGTATTGTTCCCAACTTAGATGGTCCTATGAAGAGCTTTTCTACGAAGATAAGAAATATTCAATTTGAAATTCTTCCTTGAAATTAGATTGATTTGCCAGTGTTTGACATATTAATAATTTCATGAGTAAATAGAGCTATAATTTGAGGCACAATTCAGTATATCTCAAAAAAATATAATAAAAAAGAAAAGATTCAGGAGAGCGTTTACCCTGATTTGTCTGACAATGTCTTTCACTGGATTGTGATGATTTGGGGGTGAACTTCTTCAGCCTCACTGGCCCCCCCCTTTATTTTTGATTGGCCCACCTTGCCAATTTACTCATAGTTGTACGGAAACTGCCCTAGCTGAACTGGTCATCTTCGTTAATGTGTGGTCCTGCTTCTGTGCCTTGACTCATACCGCTGGCCCCTCCCCCTTCTGTTTGTTTGTTTCTGTGTACATTTCCCCCTTACAATTCAGTTTGTGTGTTTTTCATTTCAGGAGGAATTTTTCCCTAAGAGCTCCGCTTCCGGGGTGGAGGCCTGTCTATGTTGTTTGCTGCTGTACTCCGGTGCTGTGACAGAATCTGATGGTTCTGCCTGCCTGAGTGGGTCAACCTCTAACCGCAAGCCCTCTACACTTGGTCTCTTCAGGTTTCTAACTCAGCCCAATCCACACTATTCCCACGGCTGGGCTGTACTTGAACTGTGTTCTCCATTGATTCTGCTTCCATTCTCAGTCTAGACACATCCCACTCTGGGTCGGGGCGCTAGGTCTTCCATTCTGTTACGGGCTGATGCTTCTTAACAACTGTTTGCTGTATGTTCTCAGGGATGTGGGCAAGATGAACAGCCCAGGCCCCGCACCTGACGCCCGTAGATGTGCCCAGATCCCCGATGCCCCTGTGCTACAGTGTGGGCTGGTATTAGATACCTAACTGGCTCTCATCTCTGGCCCTCAGTCCTCACCCTTCAGTATGCTCGGCTTTAGGTCCCTGTCACAGGCTGGATCCAGCTGTCTCTCTACCTGCAGCTGTCTTTCATCTACTCTTCCTGACCACATATACCATCATCTTTTAAAAAGGCACACTTTTGGTTTTGGTCATAATATTCCAATACTCGCGAGCAATAGAACAAAATTTGAGAAAAATTTTCATAATCTGTACTTTCACTGTCAGAGTGACCTCTCTTCACGAAGTTCACAATACTAGGCTTTTATTTCATTTATTTTACTCTTTGACGTTTAAATCTAAAAATGCATTTTTCTGTGAAATCTGATTTAAGGGGTTAACAGAAGGCTCTGACTGCACATAGAATGTTGGCACCCAAATGGGGTACTTGAAATAGACGACCTTAAATGTGGTCTCCGAGATAATTAGCAGAAGGGAATTGGTAGAAACCAATTGTCCAAGACAGCATAGGGTCACAGCTGAAGGGAGGGATGGGACCTTGAATAGATAGGCTGATCAAAGCACATGCTTTCCAGGGACCTAAAGTTTTAAAGAAAGTCACAGGGCACCTGTTATTCCTGTAGTAGTTACTTTGTGGGTATTCAATGAGCAGTTACTGCATGATCTGCACTGTCCTAGGAGCTGGTGATGTGGAGACAAGGTAGAAGACAAAAATGACTGTGTCTGGGGAGAAGGTGTTCAAGGTAGGTATAACCCACACAGACATTTATTATATAAATACACACACACACACACACACACACACACACACACACACACACACTCACACACACCCCTAAGTGTGACTCAATGGGGCTTACTTCTCTGTAACAGATGTTTGAATTGATGTTGCAAGGCCAGCTGTTAGAGATCTTGTGGAAAGGGGTTGGTTGTTGGTTTGGAAGAACACATAACAGGAACATGATACCACATTTATTAACCTATAGTTCTCTGTGTTATCTTTTTTTGCATCACACTTATAGGGGAAGCATCTGAGCCCTTGGCCATACCATCTTTTCTTCAGAAGTTTGAATCACAAAGGAAATGTCCTCATTCTGTAATCCAGGTGAGGAGAGCAATTATAATGCTTTGCACCTTCATGCCAGCCTTTCTGTGCCAGTTTGTCTACTGACATCTGAAATAGCCTCTGCAGCTCCATTCTAATTATCTTAAATGAGAGCGAGGGAAAGGTGCATATTTCTTAGGTAAAATGCACACCACTCTTACAAGAAAGCTGTTGAGGGAAAACAGAGTTTCTGCTTCGGTAAATTTCAAGCAATAACTTTCCCGCTTGTTTCTAAAACACAACATCATTACAGAAAATGGAGACACTACAAATAAAGCAAACACAGTAAGCTACCTGTAATCTCTCATCCTGACATAATAACTGTTAATGACATTTGGTCCATCCAATCTTTCTCCCTATGAACACACTGACGCCTAGCCAATAGTAGTGAATCTTTGCTAAGCATGCTATTCTATAATCTGCCTATGTGTCTTCTACCACCAGTTAGCATTACATTGTAAATATTCTAGCTAAATTTGTTTGGGCTCAAAAACACCACCTCAACATCTACCTTTCACCTGTCTCATTATCTGTCTAGCCCAGACAATCTTTTGTCTTAGCATCTTAACTGAAATGTTTTTAAAAAGAAAATCATAGGTACATTTAACCCCACGAGTCAGTCTGGGTCATTGCCCTGCCATGGGAAAAGTCAGCTGAGTGGCCCCACCTTCTTGGTTTGCTTGACTCTTGCTGCCACATGGTCGTCCATGTGACTTGGCCACTACCAGCATCTCTGGGATGACATGGGTGTGACTTATACTCCTACACCCCAAGCTAGTCACTGATCATGGAGAAGAGTCTTCTGGACTCATGCGTGCTATCTTAGGAATCACTTCAAAGGATGCGGTTTGAGAGGAGAGAGGGAAATATATTTCCTCCATTATATTCAGTGGAATGTGTGACCATGCACCTGGCTCTGCCCAACATGAATTATCTTCTATCAAAAAATTAATATAGACTACAAAGTGAACTCAGCTATCACAGCATGGAAGTGGTATACTTTAGAATGAACACATGAAGACCAGAAGACATCCTGGCTCTCTGGGAACCTGGTAGCCTGTCAGGAGTTGTTTTCAAACCACACCTGATTCTCTTGAGTCAGATATTGCAGCCTTGTTCTCAGGTACTTTCCTCTCTTTGTATCCTAACTGTAATGTCTAATACACATTGGCATACTTTTGCTCTTGAATCTTAAGAATCATTGTTATTTTCCTATGGAAAATTTCTATGAACTCTATAGAACATTTGCATAACATCAATACCTCTACCACTGTGGAGTCTAATAGAACACATGACTTACCTGACAGGCTTGTAGTCACTGCAGCTTGAGTTCTTTGCTGTAGTTTTCTTTTCTTTTCTTTTCTTTTCTTTTCTTTTCTTTTCTTTTCTTTTCTTTTCTTTTCTTTTCTTTTCTTTTCTTTTCTTTATCCTTCACTCAAGGCTGGGCACTCTTTGATCATCAGGGATGCAGGTTGGAGCAATATTCTGTGTTCCTGGGTACACAGCACTTGATGATAGAAGGTGTTTTGTTGTTGTTTTTACCATAGTAGAAATATTCTGTACTTGTTACCACTGTAGCAGTCACTGTCAACACGTGTTATTGAAAAATAGAAATGTGGTTAGTGATGCTGAGACGCTGCAGTTTTAATTTGATCCAATTTGATTTTATATAACCTAAAGGTTACACAGCCTTAGGTAGCCACCCTCCTGCATGATGCCAGTTGTAGCTGTAAAACATGCTGCCTGTTGAGCTTCTTCTTCTCACCGAGCAAAGACATCTTCCTCTATTCAGTGGAAGCACAAGGGAGTGACTCAGTTATACTTTGCAGAAGGTGTCCCTCACTGTCTCAAACCCAGCACTCTAAAACTATTACTGACATGGTAGCCCACAGCTTTGTTTCTCATGCTCTGGGTCCAAGTGATAGCTATCCATTGTGGAGTCAGTAGATCAACACACTGCCAATGTGATAGAGCAGTGTGATATGGGACATCCAGATATTTTGTGCTGTAGTAAGATAAGAAGACAGATTTAGCATAATACCAGAAGAAACTTGCAATAAGTAATGCTCACCGCACACAAACTGTTTATTATTCTCTTTTCTAATCGAATGACCAAATCCATAGCCACAGACCATCTTTGTGATGCTGTTTTCGTTTGTCCTAGCAGGTGTCACCAATGGCATACCGTTTGGTCAAGCTTGTGATAGTCCATATTGGTTGACCGACTAGTAAAGCTCACTGGCTAAGTCCAGAGTGCTACCTAGTTTTGGAAATTCATTTTATTGGAACACACAGTCACAGCCACTCATTCACAGGTTATTTGTGACTATTTTCATGCGATGAGAGAGTTGAATTTTGTCTGTGGCAGAGACTATATGGGTCACAAAATATAAAATATTTATTAACTAGTGTTTTGTAACCAAGCTGGAAGACCCCGACATTATCTATC
This sequence comes from Mus pahari, assembly GCF_900095145.1. Taxonomy (NCBI): domain Eukaryota; kingdom Metazoa; phylum Chordata; class Mammalia; order Rodentia; family Muridae; genus Mus; species Mus pahari. Next base: position 106,264,419 of record NC_034592.1, read on the forward strand.
TTGCAGCAGCCAGAGGGGCAGTTACTGATGATCCTTTAGCTCTCTAGCAGCCACATTAATCTCCATCTCCTTGCCTAGCCTCCCTTGTGAGTTGGTGTATGCGGCTGTTGGCTATTCACTCAGTATAAGGACAGGGCCATGAGGTTACTCTGTGAGTAACAAGGCTTTGGTTATATTTTCATCTATTGCTGTCACTTTTATGTCCCTACTTTAACAGGGGTCTATGGTAACAATTCGAATTGCCAAGTGTTATCTCAAAAGCTTACACACTGGGTGTGCTCCATAGTCCAGCTTATTAAAATTTCATCAGAGTACATTTGTACAAGCAAATGGCAATAGATGCCTTTGCAGAACGATCAGAGAATCATTGCAGTGTAGACTTACTTGGTATCAGGTCTTGCAATTGTGTAAAGAAATATGGTGTAAGCATTTGTGTGTACCAATGGGTGATGAGTGTCCCGGTATTCACAGTTAGGTCCTTTGCTGACAAGTCAGTTCTGTTATTTTTACAAGTGTTCCAAACCTCTGACTTTAAGTTGTTTACATCTAATACGTGTCCATCATCATTTGGGGTTTTGATCATTTCCCCATGACTATTAGAGAGCCAAGTTCTGTGACATCATCTACTATTATCTCTGACCTACATGGGAAGATCAAAATTGGACATTTGGGTGCTAGTTACCTTCTCTTGAGTGTAATTACTATAGCTTTTATAAATGGGATCTTCTTTGGGCCTTTTAGCGGAACATAACATCTGAGCGTAGTTTGTGGTCCTAAATTGTATATCTGTATAACCAGCCACAACCTCAAGTGTCTAGATCCTTTCTTATTCCTTTACCACAGCAACACTAGCTTTCTGCTTTGACCAGGGAGTACTGAATTTTTGATTTAGGAGACATTTTCATAGTAGGCTTGTACCACCTCTTGGGGACCTTGCCAAAGTGTTCAATTCTACATCCTGAGAGACTCCCTTAGTCCCTGAGGTTGGTGAACTCTTCTATATTTTAGGTTTATGTTCTAGTCACTTGATTTAGCACCATCAAAATATAGTCTCACAGGTGCTTCCCTTGTACATTCCGGAGCCTAAAAGATTACACCGGGTACATCAACAGCTCTTCTGGCAGGTGGTCCCTTTGATCTGCTCAGTAGTCTCAACACATTCTAGCCAGTTCACGCTATGATTTAACCTCAGATACAGGCCTAGAAGTCGGGGCAGCGGGTGGAGGTGGTACTGCTGAGACACAGTTGTTGTATTGCCTTCTGTGAGGAGCTGGACCAGGGCAGTAGCACGGAAGTCTTGGACTTCAGCTTTTCTCTCTGTTCTTTTTATGTCTGGGTAAGAATCACACTGTTTTGAGTATCCTATGGCCTAGCTAGCAGTAGGTTTTCCCAGCAGGCTTGAGCCTAAGCCAAGCCCTTGAATATTCTCAGACACTGATAAAGATGTTAGTTACACTTGTCTCCCAGAAAGATACTGCTCTAGGCCTTGAGCCAAGGTTCCTTAGAGCCTTGTTTCATCTTCACACACACCCTTTGCTGTGGCCGTGTTCAGAGGAGCGTCCCTGTCCTCTTACTGTATTTAGGGAGGATGAGTGTAACAGTATCTGAACCACCTTCTGTAATACACACCTTGGACCAATCACTCTTAAAATATTTGCTGCCTCTTTTCCCAGAATCCCAATGGATTCCACTTAACAACAGTTTGGGACATCCCAGTCTAGGAAGACTGCAGCCTGAGACTTGGTGGGACAAAAGAAGGAACATTAGGTTATATCTACTGGCCTAGAATTTTAGAGATGTCTAGGAACTCAAACTTGTCAGAGACCAGATTGAGAAAGCCCAGGCATCTTACATCTTGGGCATCCATCCCACAGCCCAGGCATTTTACACCCAGGGCATCCTGCAGCCCAGGTGTTTTCACAGTATGCAGCTAAGAGCCACATAGTTCTTTGTCAAGAGCCCTCCCCCCTCTCCCTCTGTAAGGCCACTCCTGGGAACCAGCAAGACCTAAACAGACATCAAGGACTGAGGGAGTCTTCTCACATTCCAGAGCTTCCCAGAGCTGCCACCTTGAACTGTTAGGAGGATCTGGACTCTGAGATAGACTCTTAGATAAGCCACCCTATATCCCAGGGCAGTGGCGCCAAGGACCCTAGATAAATCACTAAATGTATTAGACTTGCAAATAACTCTTCCCAATTATTTCTCTTACTGTATACCTTTGATCACCCCTCTCCAAATTGTATNTAACCTGAGCATCTCCCCTTAGTAAAAGAGACTATGACAAACATGCATGGTCTTCGTCTCTTTCTTTATTCCCATTTCTCTCTAGGTTTGTGATCCCCCTCAAGGATCATGAAATAAAGTGTCCCTCGGACTGGGGCACAAACTCTTTAGAGCAATGTATCTAGAAGTCTCCATTGTGTGTCAAGTCCTAGGTTTTATTACAGAGTCTTGACCTTGGCCAAACACACCTGATTTTGTTGGTCTCTTAATCTTTTGGGGAGTTCAGTCACTTTGCTAAATCCTACCCTTAATCTACGCTTTTTTCTCTGTTCTCGTATCATAGAGGTAACTGCTCTATGCTATATCTAAAAATTACCCAATGCTTTAAAAATACTTTTTTTATTACTTTGAAGTCTAGTAAGAAGTGTTTATCTACTCTACTCTACAATTTTTAAAAAAATATCTGTTGTGTGTGTTTTTTTTTTTTTAAACAGTACAACATTTTGGTGAAAAGCAAGTGTCACAAAGTATGGATACAGTACCTATGAAGATCCAGTACCGCACCTGTTTGGTATCAATGCAAATATTTGTTTGGTTGAAGGAGCATCCTTTGATCACTGGCTTCTCCACTTGAACTGAGGTGCTGAGCTTTTCATCAGTTGCCAACCCTTCCCTAGTGCTGCTGGTGTTTCTGTACCAGCTCTTTAATATAATGACACTCCCCTTCAAACACAGGCTCCTCTGCATCTTGCTGAGGCACCTGAGACCGTAATTAGGACTTAGTGCAGAGCCCTCATGCTAGTGAGGCTTACCTATGTCCTGTAATCACAGCCCTCACACATGGCCAGATCCATTTTCAGATGTCCTGTGACTTATCTTAATTTTTTTTCTTAATGCTTTTGCAATAAAACATTCTGAAGCGTACATCTTTCTTTAAAAACATGTGTCTAATTCCTGTTGTTAAAAAGTTTCTGGTAACTAATCACATTTATACAACATTTCAGTTCTGGGATTGGATTTGTATTAAATGCCCATTTTTAAAAAATAAATGTGACAGGTGAGTTTCTTTGCTGTTTTTAATCAATATCAAACATATTGATTGATTACATAACAAATACATAAATTTCATTTTGTCTTCTTCCCACTTTTTCTTTCAGATGTCAAGTCTTTAGTCCTTGAGAATTTGCCGGAGATGTATCTTCTGGTGATGAAACTGTGGCCAGACATAATATCTTGGGCTTAAGTCTCAGAATAGTAGTAACGTTAAAGACATTTCAATCCTTGTATTTTTCTGTGACATGAGTCAGAGTCTCCAGCCTGCTGTCCCAGGCACTGCGCTGCCTCTTTGTGCCTCTGTGAGGTATGTGCTCATAAAAAGCCACGAAGACATAAAGCAAGTGTGGCTGCAGACAGGCATGTCCCCAGCCATTGTCCTCCTACAGCTGCACTCCAAAATCTGGGAAGGAAAACCTCCCAAGGCTAAAGTTTATCTGTCATTAAGTTCCCCAGAATGTTCTGAGCAGGCGGCAGGTCATCAATAATTGTTTGTTGAAGCAAATATGACAAATCCATAATAGCATAATATTGATTTTTATCTTTTCACGAGAACCTTGACACTTACAATTATTTGCAGATTAATTGAAATACTTTTTCAGTCATTGTTTTCTGATAAGGATACACACACATTATGGTTATTTTTGAAAAACAGAAAAATTTAAATAGCTAATAAAACTATTTTCACATATTACCATATAGTTTATTTTTAGATAATACTTTATGGTTTTAATATTTTTTTATTTCATTTGATTTTTGGATTTCATACATGAATATAATATGTATATAGTTTCTACCCCATTCTCTTCCCTTTCCAACTCCTCCTGTGTTCCCCCACTCCCTTTCAAATTTGAGACCTCTTTTTATTATTGTTGTACACACACACACACACACACACACACACACACACCATGCTGAATTCATTTAGTACTGCTTGTATGTGTTAAGTTCTGACAACTAAAATTACTCCCATTTTGTTCAGATTTCGCCTATTATTGACTTGTTTCTTTGTTGTTTTGTTTTTTGAAGCTTTTGGATGTCCCACAAAAAATTGTTGCTTTAAATTCCCCAACAGACTTTTCTCCTCTTTTGTCTACTGTCTGGAAGTTTTCTGGAATTTTGTTTTTATCATCAGGTTGGAGGTCATGGTTTTCTGAATGCTCTTGAAGTTTAAAAATGATGGGATGGATGTGAGAAATGATTAGGTCTTTATGGTCTGGCTTTATTTTTATATGTCTTTTCAGAATACTACCGTACTAGATGGGGCTCCAAGTCCACTTTGCCACTGGATAATTATCAATGTGTTCTCACTAAACACTAGAGGGCAATGCAGGCCCAGGCTTATCTCGAATCCACAGCTGGTGCATTGCTCCAAATAAACTAAGAGAAGACTTAGAAAGGGCTGTCTGCTTCCATGAGCTTCTCCTAGTTGTCCAAGATAGGGTCTGATACCTCACTCAGTTATTGCCTTGTGGCACGTATTGTAGGATTCTACCAGGGTCTGAGGGGATAACCCTGGACTTAATGTCCTTCCTGTAGTTAACAATGCTGCAATTCCCTGTGGTATCTTGAGCTCAAAGCTTGTCGAGACCAAAACAACTCCATCGTAGGACCAAGCTCATATGACTATGCTCTGCCAATGGCTGAGGGAGACTCATGGCCAAAGACTCTGCATCCAGGCATACCTAATGTTGAATGGAAATGAAATCTGATAGAATCTACCAATGCCTCTCTTTAGTACTAGGGCTCTGCAGAGAGGATAAAAAGAACCTTGGTCCCCTCTGTGTTGCTCAGAGTTTGAGTAGTGTTTATGAGGGCATTATCTGAGACTTAAAATTGCAAGGATCAGTGAGACCTTTGAGTGTATCTAGGATGCGCCTTTCATAGCCAGTAGTGCTGCAGCTGGGCTAACTGCATCTGGGCACAGGCCTTTGCCTGGTCCTGGAAGAGATAAGAGAATTTAACTTCTGTACCTGGTTTGGGACTAGCTGTGCAGACCAAGGTTAGGGATTGGCGTTCACAGACCTTCTTGCCAAGGCAGACTCTAAAGTGGATAACACTTGACTCTCACAGATGGAGGGATCTATTATAGGTGTTGTTCGGTTCTTGTCAACTTGACACAACTAGAGTTACTAGGCACGAGGTAAACTGCTTCCATCCAATTGTCTGTGGGTGTGGTACATTTTCTTAATTAATGATTGATGTAGGCAAGCCCAGCCCAAGGAGGATGTCAGCACCCCTGGGAAGGTATTCATGGGTTAAATGAGAAAGCATGTTGAGCAAGTCCTGGAGAGCAAGCTAGAGAGTAGCATTCTTCCATGGTATCTGCTTCAGATCCCAATGCCAGCTTCCTGCCTCTAGATCCTTCTTGCCCTGGCTTTCCTTGATGATGGACAATAACCTGTAACCCTTTCTTCCTCAGGCTGGCTGATCATGGTGTTTATCACAGCAAAAGAAACTCTAAGATGGGCTATGCTGACTTGATATTCTCTCTCTCTCTCTCTCTCTCTCTCTCTCTCTCTCTCTCTCTCTCTCTCTCTCTCTCAGAATGGGGAGCACTTTTCTTCATGCTAGCTGGAATTGGGAAGTGGAGTTATAGGCAACTCTTTCTGTCTCCTTCCACATGTCTTATTTTTCCATTATCTTAAAACCAGGTACTGTGTCTCCTGGCTTCCTTGTGAAGGTAGAATAATGCACAGAGAGTTGGTCCAATTGATGTGTCTGTGGGGAAATGATGTTACTAAGCAACCCGGATCATCCTACTCTTGAGTATACTTGTTTATTTTTTATTTGGAACCACAATTTTCAGATAATTTGCATCCTTTTTTTAGTTGACATTGTATTTGGAATATTCTCTTTTACCTTTAAATAATCTTCTAAATATTATTTAGTTGGCCTGAAGGCTTCATCATACAGAATTTTCTTTCTGTCTTCCACTTCCCCATCCTTATTCATTACCCACCCTTCTGTGCCTTCCTTTTTGTTCTCAGCTGGCTCCATGACCATGTTCAAGGGTTCATTGCCCTTGGATTAGACCAATGCAGAGCTCTGGGAAAAGTTGATGAGGAAAGATGCGGGCAAGAGATGGGGGCCTCATATTTTCATTTGAGGTTGACTATGTCCTTCCACCAGTGGCTAGTTCTTCAGGGCTTTTACCTTTTGAGAAACAGCCCTTCCAACATCCTTTTAGTCTAATGAAATTTGGGAAATATCACTATATTCTCTGTTGTGATGTCTCTATACACCTTTGTAAATAGATATGTCAACATCCTTTTTTATTGTGTAATCTTTCCTGTTGTGAGGTTGACTGATCTACAGCACAAATCTAATTTCTTGAAATTACATTATTACAAATATTAAAGGACAACCTACATAATAAGAGAGATCCTTTCTCAGAAAACCATAAAAAGGGGTTAATTGTTCTCTGCTCTCAGGGACTGAACCTAGCACATGCTAGGAAAGTGCTCTACAACTGAACTGCCTTACCTGTCCTTACCTATAATTTTGCAGAATAAAATTACTATGTCAAAAAGAAAAAGAAAAAGACATAAACACACATTCAAATGCCTCTCACTGTAAAAACACTTCTCATTTCTACTCTTTGGCCTTAAAAACTTGAGTATAGGAAATCTCTCTTGCTGGGGAATGCTGGCGTCCTGATCTAGAATCTGAGAGGCATATAGATCTGAAGATGGAGTGACACAGAGATTGCAGGTGGTGGAATGGGGTAAAGACTGGCAGGTATGGTGGCAATGGTTGTGATAGGATTGGAGTCTGCTGAATTGGTGAGTATTGTATGCAGGTGGCCCAAGTTGTTCTGGCTGACCATGACCTTGCCTCCACTGAGGTTCTCCATAGTTTGTCTCTCCACTCCAAGACTAGTTCTATAGCAGCTTCCTCTTCCTCTTCCTCCTCTCCTTCCTCCTCCTCTGTGTGTACATAGTATATGTGTATGTTTGCAGAGTACTCACACATACGTGTGAAGGTGCACGTGCAGTGTATGGACACACATTTTTACATTTTGAGGCAAGGTTCTCACTGAAACTTGAGTTCACAGATCTGGCTATAATGGCTGATTAAGAGCTCCAGAGAGCTATATGTCTCTGCCAACCATCAGAACTAAGGTTACAGATGTATACCAATGTATATGGCTTTTACTAGGGTGCTGAGGTTCTGAATTCAAGTCCTCATGCTTGTGTGACAGACACTTTACTCAAGGAGTCATTTCCAGACCCCATCACTTCTTTTTAAGTGGCACTTCAGCCATTATCAAATGCTCATCTTTATTTCTCTATAATGTTTGCTTCATAGTCTACATTGTCAGATCTTTATATGGACACTGTCCTTAAGTTTAATGTTTCCATGGTAATTTACCCATCCACTTTAAAACTTACCTGCATCTTTATGTTTAAAATGATCTCTTAGTATTTAGCCTCTTGCAAATTTGAAGTATATAATATAGCATTGTTATGTTGCAGTATGTAATTATAACCCTGTAAGTTACTTACTTTAGATAACTGTTGTAGATTTTATGTTTTCAACCCCCCTCTCTATAAAAATCACATCTACACATATGAAAAAAGTGACTGTGATATATATGTTAATAAACTTATTTGTGGTCATTATTTCATCATGCATGTGTATATTAAAATATTAAGTAGTGTATTCCTTAAACGGATAGAATTATTTACACACAGATAGGATTACTTCTCAATGAAGAGGGACAAAAATGGGTTTGGCATGGCTGAAGGGAAGAAGCTGCCCCCCACCCTGTCATTTTTATGAAATTCTTTCCTCTTTCTTGTATATGTCTTTTCTGCTTAGTCAGTCAGCATTCATTTCTATGGTTTGCAGTCATGAAACTTTACTGGTATGTTATTGAGACTGGGAAAAGAATCCAAGCAACAGAGCCTCAGGGAAAACGGGGAATCCAGGCTTGTTAGATGGAGCAAGGGGTGATAAAAAAAACAGCCCTGTATATCAAAGAAATGTTCTTCTCCTAGCTCAGGGCATGCAGTGGTGAAAATCATCTCTTGTGGTCATCTAGAATGAAAAGCTCATTAAGCACAAATTTAGAGAAAATTTAAGATATGGCTGGATGATCTGACTCAAGCAGGCCTCCTAGGAGGAAAGGCAGTGGGATAAATATCATGGGCTTCCTCTCCACTGACTCTCTGACAGTGTTGTTAGAGATCCTATTAGCCTGATTTACTATATTTTGAATTCTTTTGATTATGCACTAGATGTAATGAATGTCATTAGAGACTTTGGGTTCCATTGATTTCTTTTGATGAGTCATTTAAAATTTTTTAATACACAATTAACTTGGTTGGATATTAGCACCATAGTTTTTCCTTCCTTTTAAATAATATGCTGGTTTTCTATCAAGAAAAAACTCATAGATTGATATCCAGGTGTTCATAATACAAATATAGGTGGCCTCAATTTGTCTGCTTTCTAGTGGTGCATGGCTGCTACACATTCAGAGGAAATGATGCTTTGATTATGATGTTTTCTCAGGGCAGTGATATGTGATACAGTCTTCTATCATCAATGAACAAAACAAGTTACAGTGAGCTATGCTGCTGGATTAGTTACTAGTCGGGGCTCCTAGGGGAAGAACTGATAGGAAAAATACATAGTATGAAAGGGATTTCATCAGGTTGGCCTACATGACATGGACTGAGGGAGTCTACCAAGCCCGTGTGTTGGAGGAGCTGGGAACCCAGTAGCACCTTAGCCCAGGAGGCTGGGTTCCTTGGCAGTCCTAATCTGATATTGAAGGTGAGCAGGATTACTGAGAAGGGCATAAAAATTCTGATAGTTTGCAATAAACCTGTCTCAACTCAGCCTTGCAGAGAGCCCTCCATCTTGGCCTGATTTTAATTCCCACCGACCATATCAAGAGATCCTGGATTGGTAAGGAAGCGCCAGTGCTTACACCCACCCACCAGAGAGGGGCGCTACAGGCAAAGTAGCACTGCTTCCAAACTTCTCCACTTGAGAAGTCTCACCTTCGGGGTCTTTCCAACTGCTCATGCAACTCATGATGTGGGTGGACAGAATCTGGAAATCTCTATAATAATTTTCAAAACATCCCATTTCTTCTGTGACTGTAGTAACCTTGGAACCAGTACCATGGTTCCCCAGGTCAGAGCAGGTTCGTGCTGTTCTGTGTGTTTACTGACTCTGTCTTCATGCTGGAAGAAGCAGTACCTATTCCCACTACCTAGAATGCCTCATGGACCCTGCACTGGAATCTCCGGTTCACATTCTCGCGTCTCATTTAAAATGACTTTTATACCCACGTCTTTTAGTATATGTTTGAAGATGGCTTAGTAGTTACTTAACCATCAGTAGGACATCGATCCCAGTCACAAAACCATCCCCCCGCATGCCCCCCCAACACTCTCAAGGGTGCAATGTGTCATTGGGTATGCTCAGTTCAAAGTAAAAATACAAGTCCTTGAATATTACATATTGAAGAAACATTAAAGACTGTCTAACTGAGCCTCTTTATTGCACAGATGAGCAAAGAGGGCTGGGGGGTGGGGAGGGTGGGCAATTTACCACAGTAAGGGGGGTGGTGCTGCTGGAAGAGGTGAGAAGGAAGGGTCTGAGGGAGATGCTTGAGCCTGCTGAGAGAAGGTGCATCTTCTGAGTTGTGAGCTGTGATTTGTGAAGCTTGGTGGGTGCCGCTTTGCCCTTGGTGCCTCTTGGCAGCAGTGATAAGGGTGTTATAGATGGGGAAGCTTGGATGGAGAGGAGAAGGGATTTCTCTGGAAATCTTGTCTGAAACTGCCATAAATTTTAGAAACATCCAGTTGGAAAACACATCAAACATGTCCTTTCCGAGGCAGGTTGTCACATTTCATCACTGTGACTGGCTTTCTATTTTAGTCTCCATCCCTCAAGCAGCTGTGCTTGCTGCAGTGAGATTCTGAATGTGAAGATGGGACACCTCAAGTTAGACATCTTTACCCAAAGGTGTAAAAGTTGTCTCAGACTTCATTGGTTTGTCTGTTCAAATAAGAGAGTGCACCATTTTCCACATGCTCTTTCTTCATCATCTCTGGTTGCTCCCCCATCCCACAAAAACTGACAGAAGTTGGAAATGATGACCCAGATTATTGTCTTGCCAGTCTTTGTCACACTTCACACCAAAGCTGAATCTAGATACCTTGTCAAATTACATGGTTAAAATGTCCTAGGTGCATGCTTTCTGTATTGTTATTGTTTGTATTAAAAAAAAAACAGTAAACTGAGAAGAGAGCAAAAGAAGGCAAGCCAAGTAAAAACCGCAAGGTGGAGGGGGATATGATTTTAAGATGGATGGGATATGCTTTTAAGGTAGAGGGGATATGCTTTTAAGGTAGAGGGGATATGCTTTTAAGTTGGAGGGGATATGCTTTTAAGGTGGAGGGGATATGCTTTTAAGTTGGAGGGGATATGCTTTTAAGGTAGAGGGGGATATGCTTTTAAAGTGGAGGGGTATATTCTTTTAAGCCAGTACTTAGAAGAATTAGGAATGAAGGATATTAAGGTATAAAACCATGCCCAAATCACCTATCTTAGATGTGCTTTGTTGGAGATTGTGTCTTAAAAGAGAAAAAGTGGTCTTGTCTATGTTGGACAACTTTATAACTGGAGTTACTTCCCTGTGGCTTAATCTGTGAGACACTGTCCTGCAGGTATTTCCAGCCCTTGAGAGCCATTCTTCACTTCAAGGATAACAAAATCAGCCATTCTTTCAGCTCTTTATTAAATGAGTGAAGGGGGTTGGTCTGTGGAGCGGGAGGGTGCTTTTGTGTGTATAAATGAAGCCCAGCATCTGTGACTCTTCTAGCCATCAGCATGTGTTGGAGTTCCTAGATTGGATGGAGCATGTAAAGGCTTGACAGCAGGGTCTAACACCTGGTGGGTGTGTCTTCTTATGCCCACACACGAATGGTTGGCTGGATATATAACTCACCATCAGGGATTAATAGCATCTAGCAGCAGCTGCTCTGTTGGGGTGGGTTCATAGAGTAGCCCCACAGGTACACGACTTTTATTTGGAGGTCAGGAAATCAGAAAGAAGCAAGTGAACAGAGAGTGGTTTTCTCTGAAACCAGTTATTAAAAATAAGCTGTTGCCACCACTAACTTTCTCACTTTAAATGGAATTGACGCGATGGCCAAATAATTGGTAGTAATTGCAGGCCTCATGTCAGATTTAATAAATCACTAGAAGTTTAAATCCTTTAAAGACACAGCTCGTGCTTCTCTGTTACAAGATGCGGCTTTCATATCTTTTAACACCTGATTACAGTTACTGCTATTTTTCTTTAATATAATCTTTTCTGCTTTTTAATAAAAGGACTGTCATTTCTAATAAAAATTGAAAAAAGAAAACATCATCTGGGGAAATAACACAATTGATGGGTATCCCAGGCTGAGACCAAATAAGCACATATCTTCAAAAACTTTATAGTGAATTTTGACCCCAAGCTGGACCTTTTGTGTGGTTTATAACCCATTATGTGGAATGAGGAGAAGAGATAGGACCATATTGACTTGAAGATCTTTAGGTTGCTCCTCTTACTTTTAGGGGGCTTCTTCCTTAAAATAAGTAGCAGATACTTCATTTGACTCACCAGAAGTTGAACACCATATGTGAAAATAAAAGACCCCCAAACCACCTTCCTTATGTTTTGATCCATGAGATAGAGTGATTTCACACCAGTCTATACTGTTCCTTACTGTAACTATGAACAGCTGCGCCAAGTGTTATGTGACTTTGCAGCCTATCCATTAAAGTGAGAAACATCCCTTGGTCTACTGATCTGGTTGGCCACACAACTTGCTTTGGAAATGCAAGTCTGGCTTCATGAGGTAACACAGCTTGTTGGCTTATGCTCTTGTATTGATGATGCTCTACTTGAGAAAAACATTCCTATCTAGACTCTTGTCCGAAAAGAATGAGGGATATGTGGAACTGACCTGTTCCCCACTGTGGTCTGAAGTAGCCTTTCACACAAGTTAACCTGTAGTCAGAAAAAAAGCTATGGGGTTAGTCTCTTACCCAAGTGTGGCCAACCAATTATTTCTGACTGATTCCTTAAAACTTGAGAGGAAGATGCCAGCGGGTCAGCTAGTTGTCAGTCAGCTTGTAACTGAGTTAGAGCAGCGCCTTAGTAGCATGTGCCTGAGTATGGCAAACTCTGCAGAGACAGCATGGATAGCTATGGCTACAGTGGTGGAGGTGCGTTCTACAGTCTTTAACTGACATGTTAGGGTCTTCACTTAGCCTCACCTAACACTGCCCGCCTCTCTTGCCTATCAGGTTTTCTATGGTTCTGTGAAGCAGTTCCTCAACATCCTTGAGGCTAATTCCTTTTCTGATATAATTTTCTGATTATTTACCAGTAATATATTGTGCATTTGCCGCCAAGGATCCTGGCCAAACCACTGAGATTTATAATGAAATCTACCTCTCCTATGATTATATTCTTTTGCATGACCATGTATCATATGTTACGTAGTCTTCAATTATCATATGTAAGCCTCTCCTAACAATTCCCCTTTGCCCTGCTATGTCAGACAGGCTCAGAGCTCCCATCCATATTCTGGTTTCCTCTTCAAATCATTGTCTCACAGGGAAAGTTGAGCCTTAGCTTTCTTAGATCAATCTAAGGGATAAAACCCTAAAGTTTACCTGCAAGTTGCGGGTGCTTTGGGCAATTCCCATCCCCTGATAAAATTCCAGGAAGCATTAGGACAGGGAGTAGTGGAGCTGACTCATGTGATGAGCGATGTTGGTTAGCCGGTAAGACAGTGATGGCTATTGTAATAGCCTGTTTTCACCAATCCAGATGTAAATGGGAAGCTGCCATCTGTGTTCTATCTCTCCATCAATTGCCTTGGTTATGAACCTTTTGTCCTGAGGGGACTCGGTGGTGACAGCACTCCAGTAGCCATATCCAGATTCTGAAAATGTTCCTTTTTATACAGAGGCAGTGATGCTGAAATCCATGTCTTCTTTGCTAATGTAAGTCAGGCCTTTCCTCAACTTTTTGTTCTAATTCCTGTGTCCTTAAGAACGTGTCCTGAATGATTTCTTACTTCCAAGATGATTTGTGTTTTCTAGTTCTGGGGATTTGCTTAGTAGAAGACGAGGTGCTTACTAGGAAGTTGGGTAGATTTGCAGGTCAGCGTTTTAATGGTGTCAGAGGAAGGTGAGCCCTGAGCAAGGGCATTGGAAGATGAAACCCTAAATCCACCCGACTGCAGAGGAAGAGCCCATCGGTGGAACCAGCATTTCTGGCAGGATTCCAGAAAACCCTTTATTGCACGGCACTCAGTATGCACCCTGCTGATAGCCTCCAAAGCCCCAAGCTCCACTGTGTAAAATCTCATGCACTTTTTAAGTCTTCTGTGATCCAGAACCATATTTCCTTTAGCAGACAGCTGACACTCAGTCATTCTGAGGATCCCCCTCCCAACGCTATAACCTGACGTCTGTTTAATGGATGTGGGTTAAGGTTCCAACTGTTATTACTATGGGCCAAATTTGGGACATGGTGGCCTTGGGCTCAGTGAACCTATCTATGCCGAGACTCTCTTCATCTTTGTCCTCTTGGTATTTATTTTTCCTTTGAGGCTTGAGCATTCTTTTACTTCTTGAACATTCTGGGCCTTTAGACATCTGTGGTGTCTGAAGTCTTTCCCTAAGATGCTATGTGCCCCACAGCATTTTCTTTTGGGTCCTTGCTTGACTACAATGACAGAAACTAGAATCTGGATTCCTACTGATTTTGGTCACAGATCCGTCTTTCTTCTATAACGCGTTAGGAAGTCCTTTCCAGTCTGATGACTGCCTTCCTGCTTCTCCACATTCTTATGTGTCCTTAGTATTCTTCTGTTCTCCCATTTTCCCATCTCTTCCAGAAGCCTCTTAGAATTCTCCAAAGATAATTTAATTTTATTACTTGCATTTTTAATTATCACATAATAGTAGTAAAAGTTTCTGCTCTACAATGTTATTTCTTGATACATGTGTATGTTTTGTAATAATCAAGTTGGGGCAATGAACACATCAATCACATCAAATATTTATCATTTTCTTGTGATTAAACATTTGTTATGTTCTCTTTACCACTTTAAAATATAGAATTAATTTTATTATTTGACCCATACGGAGTTAATTTAAATATTTTTATTGTTAATCCAATGCCTTCCCTGGGGCAATGAACAGAGCAAGAGCTTTTAACTTATTTGAGTAAAGGGGAAAGGAAACTTCCTGTGTTAGTATTGTCCCAAATTCTCCAACCACAGGAATGAAACCAACTGTGACCTCCAGTGCTGGTCAGCAGGCATCAGCTGAAAACACTTCTAGTTGGCTCCAGTAACTATTCTGTGCCTCTGTTTCCACATCTGCAAATAGTGTTTCTAAGTTCTGGTTGGTTCAATGGATAGATAGATTAAGAAAAATATAACTGCTTTGAGAAAGATTAAAACAAAACCCCAGCTAGTAGAGAAAACCTGGAGTTATCATAGAAAGGCCCCAGGACTGAAAGAAATGCTAGAATATGTTGATTTGCATTTTGATGTTGAGTTTGTGGGGAAATATAATTACCGAGGAGTGGATGGGAAAGTGACAGATGAAAATAGAACATCATATAAAAAGATAATAATTGTGTTTCTCAAATAAAAATCATGTCTAAAGTGTCTGTTCTACTCTCATCAAACAATTGATGGCAACGAGACCATGCTTATTTGCAGCTAAAATGATGGCAATGTTGACAGTTAAATGTACAAGCCGAATGGAATGAATGAGAGCTGCCCTATTTGTTGCCAGCATTACCCATTTTCTCAACAGACCACAGAGAGTGTGTGGTCAGTCTCTATGCTCTGATTGATTTGCATGTGAAATGAAGCCCTTGCTTTGGTTACTGTGCATAGTGCATCTGTTGGTTACCGCAGTCACTCTGGTTAATGGTTCTAGACTGCACTCCTGGGATATGCTAAAGAAATTATTGATGTGGAAAAATTTTCCACCATAGATGTCACCTTTGGATGAAGGGAGTTTCTCACATTCACCATCAATTGGTTAGGGAAGTCTTGGGGCCGTAGCCCTTCTTCAGCTTAATGAGTAATAAGAACTTCAGGCACAGCACTCCTAAGGAAGGAAGGCATAAGCCCACACTGTTGATACATCATCATGACTTGTCACTCTATCTCAGTGGGTCTCAACCTTCCTATTGTTGTGATCCTTTAATACAGTTCCTCATGTTGTGGTGACCCACAACAATAAAATTTTCATTGCTACTTCATAATTGTAATTTTATTACTGTTAGGAGTCATCAAATCAATTTCTGTATTTTCTGACAGTCTTAGGTGGACCCCATGTGAAAGGGTCATTCAATCCTAAAGGAGTCAAGACTCACAGGTTGAGAACCATTACTCTACCTGCTCTCTCTATATGCAGAGGCCTGGTGCAGACCTGCGCAGATCTGTGTGTGCCCTCTGCTTGCTGTTTCAGTCTCATATGAGCCTTGCTAAGTTGGTTCAAAAGGCCTTGTTCTCCTGGTGTCCTCCATCTCCTTTGGCTCTTACATTCTTTCCACCTTCTCTTCCGGAGTCACCTTTTAAATTTGTTCCATACTAAGTACAAATTATTCATATGTTGACAGCTGCAAAGTTAGAAAGCACATAAATTGGCTATGAGCCTGGGGTTTGCTCCCAGATATTTGCATGTCCAAAACCCAGATCTACCACTTCCTAATCATGTGACCTTGTGAAACATTCTTCACATCTCTGAATGTTAGCTCTTTCCTCTGTGGATACCTGCGATAGCTGTCACTTTAGTGTTCATAATGTGGGAGCTAAGTAGGTTTTGGTTGAATTGAAAGATCTGTACCTTGAAGTTGGTATTAGTTTTACCTTCATTTTGAAGAGAAAAAAAAGGGTTGGACCTGTTTGCTCTTGGCTGGTTCCTGTCCACCTTCAAATGACTCTCGCTTAGTGAAGAGTTAGTATCTCTAGACATGCTTTTACATTTCACAGAAACGTTCTGGTGAGATGACTGTTACATTCCTGCTACCATAAGAAAAATAAGTTCTTAGGCACATCGGACCTTTCACAGCCAACTCCGCCTTTTCATTTTTCTCACCCCTGTGTTCGCCTCTCATTCTGAGGCAGGTAGGATGCTAGGACAGAGGCACCAGTTGCTATAGAAAACAGAATCTCAATACAACCATGCGGATGTCTAACTGCTCTGATTCCAACCCTCACCTCCCTCATTTCTGCAAGTGCCTGGAGCAACGAGAATATTTCTAAGATGTTTATTTCATCTGTTTCCCCAACAGGATTAATTTGTGCTAACATAGTATACCATTGGATTTTGGGATTATTAAATTAGTGATGTGTTGGATAGTGTTATGAAACAAAATGGAAATGGAAAAACGCAAAAGATTTTATTTAAGGGTTGGGAAGATGGCTTGGTCGGTAAAGTGTGCCTTGCAAGCATGAGGACATGAAACGAATGCCCAGAACACTAAGAAAAAGCAGGGTGCGAAAGAGAAAGGCATGCATACCCCTGGGTCTCGCTTGCCAGCCTGCCCACTAGCTTGCCAGCCTGCCAACTCGCCAGCCTGCCCACATGGACGTTTTAGGCCAGTGGGAAACTCTCATTCAAAAGAAAAAAAAAGCAGAAAGTGCCTGAAAAACGATAGCCAAGCTTGTCATCTGACCTCTGCACACAGGAGCACACACATACACACACACACACACACACACACACACACACACACACACACACACACACACACACACACCTAAATAGACAAAATGTTACCATAATTGGCGAACAAAAACTAAAACTAATATTTCCACATGAAATGTTGCACATTTCGTCAAATTCTACCAGAGAGGTTAGGAGTGTACAGATGTATGTAAAGGCAGCAGTTGAGAGGCAGGACTGACCACAGTGTAAAATATTATTGACTACAAAGGGAATAAAGCTATTTATGGCTTTGCCATTTATAAATTTGACCAACCCTCTTTTGAACCTATTTCGATTTCCTGTGGGTAATGAATTCCACAAATTTATTACCTGCTGTGTGAAATAATGTTCCCACCAGGTGTACTGGGAAGCCAGCTCTTCCAGCAGGGAAGGTGACTGAACTTCCTGCCTCTTACTTCTGCTCATTAAGTGTGGCAGGCCATTTGTGAGGTAGAAGAATTTTCTGAAAAATCATGTCATTGTGATGCATTATTTTCATAAATTATGTCACTATGCAGATTTAGGAAGCTTAAGCAATTGGTATAATTCTGTCTTATGAACTCTGAATTGTATTTCCATCTTTGGAATGAGTGCTAGAGTGTAGAGCATAATTTATGGTACTTGGAGCTCGAGCATGGGATGTGTGTGCATGTGAGTGTGTGTGTGTGAGTGTGTGTGTGTGTGTGCATGTGTGTATTAGTCTTGCTTCTGATCTTTCTTGGTGTCTTCCATTTTTCTCTTCTTTCTCTCACCCAAACTGACTTTAAATCATCTTGCTTTCATATATGTGACAAATCTATTTGAACATAAGACTGGGATTACCAAAGAAGAGATGGATACATACACACACAGGTAGAGGAGAAAGATAAACAAGGAGAGACTAGGAAGGACACAGTGAAATCTGGAAGGTGAGGTTGAGACTAATGCAACACTACATCAGTGGGTGCTGTGGAATTCCCGTCCCTATGAACTTCACACATGTCATAAATATAGCATTTAAAAAATTGTTCTGAAGTGTGAAATTTTGATAAATCTATTTCTGAAAAGTGGCCAGTAAGCGATAAAATACATTAATTACTTGAGCAAAGGACAAGCTTGTGGGTAGTGCCAGAGAAAAGGGAGCACTTGCTCATGTCCCAGAGAAAAGGGAGCACTTGTTCATATTCCACTTCATTTTTAAAAAGTCAGATTTGCATGGGCTCTGCTCTTTGTTTGATTTGGGGCTAAAAATGGACATCCCACTTGGAATAAATCTCAAGGAAAAAGTGTCTTAGGAACAAAGGAAGTATGGACAGAAGAGAGGCCAGGCAGGACATGTGAGATCTGAACAGCAAAGGTCTTTGTATTAATACTGGAGGCCAAGGTTTGTGGCTCAGTGGTAGAGCATTTACTTATGTGTATGAGACCCTGGTTTTGGAGAAATCTGTATTCTTATTTCTGTGCCACTTACTTTAGTTTTTAATCTTTACCTCTTGCCGCTCTTGGAATAGTTTCACTGATCTTCCACAGGTGCTCCCTGGAACCACTCCTCTCTAGGTCTTCACCCAAACGTCCTCCTCCCCTTCAGCACACAGGTCAGTCCTCCTTTACAATTCAGAGTTAAGATGTCTTTCTGCCTCCTGGAACCTAGTCTTTTACTTCACATTTGAAGTCTTTTTTTCCCCAGCATGCAACAAAGCCCATCTCACTGATCATGATTCTCGGTATAAACAATGGGAAATTACTTCTGCTAATCTAACCAGAGATAACATTTGAAGGTTACAACAGCTCTCAGTATGAAAGGAGAGGCTGTTGACTCAGGTTTTGGACGTGGCAGCAGACAAGAGAAGCCCATCAGCCTAGTCTGACCCCACAATAGATGTGAAATTACTGGAAAGAGGAGTGACAAGTTTGGGAGTGGGGTGGGCAGAAGGTTTAGGAGTTGAATATGTCAAAGCACGTAACTGAAGGAAAACTGTTTCTGTGAAACCCATCACTATGAACAATGAGTATATATCAAAAAACAGAAGTTTAAGAAAGGAGCAGTCTGTTTGGGATGCTCTGTTGGTGCCATTGGGGATGGACTCCTGCTGGTGGTGATGCTGTTGCCATATATGTAGTATGATGACCAGCAGGAGTTTTAATTTTGTTACTAAAAACAGTCTCTGCCTCTAATCTTAAAGGAGTGACATAAAAACACAAAATAGACTAGCCTGACTGGGTCATGAGACTTGTTGATGGAAAGCAGAGTTGGGAAAGAGCACTGTTGGACTGGCCCCATTTCCTCTCTGTAGGCATAGCCTCCTACTGAGAATCGATAGTGAGAGCATTTTCTTCAACTTGGATGACTAGACAGATGTTGGGAGCTAAAAGAAGTAGGTTTCCTATGGCAGCTTCCTCTGTGGCCCTCATTGTTTTGCATCACATAAGGTCCTGTAGATTAGGCAATGACTCTGAAAGAGGATAGAAACCACTGAGAGGCTTACAGATAAACAGAATGAGCTAGGTTTGGTGTTGAGCAGGGCTCTCTCAGGCCTTAGACAGCTGGCCTCTATTTTAGATCAGGCGTAGGAGAAAGGAATCCCATGGGGCCGATGTGCTTCTTAAGGGTACAATGTGCCTCCCCTCCACCCCCTTCCTTTATTTATCTCTTGAAACTCAAATATATGTGACCTTAAAACAACAATATTGTATCTGTTTTCACTTAGATTTCATAATCACTCTGCACTTTCCTGCTTCAAACGTATCCCCAAGAGTCGATGTCTTAGATATTCAGATAGACTTGCTGTCTTAGAGGGACCAACTGGATGAAATGGATGCTTTCATGTCAGCTTGGCCAGCTTAGACACAGATCAGCCTGCATGTTTAAGCACAAAATATGACCATTTCCGATACATGGACTTGCTACCCTCACTTACATGCACATGAAATTGGGTTGGTATGCAGAATTCCTAACTCTGAGGTAGAGTTGAGTCTCCTCATGCAGACTTCTCTATATAGCCTAATTACTTGTGTATTATTACTTGAGAAAAGTTTAATTCAAAGTATTCTACACATACATTTTAGCTTCAAGTCTCTGAAGGTTTCCCCAGAAACCAGTCATTATCCATGACCAATGGAACAAATGATAATTGACTTGACTTCTCAGAAAACAAACAAACAAACAACAACAACAAAAAACCAAACCTACATTCTATTAGTATGTCCCAGTCTTGGTTCTGGTTCTTCTCACTATTGTGTCATTACTTCTATTGGCTGAAGTGTTGCTTATTCTCTGTGTGGTAAAAGATATGACCTTCTTAAGAAGGCTATTAGCTTTCATATCAGCTTAATGTTCCCTAAGTTTATATATTTAATAAACACTAATTACTTTGCAATTTCGTTTTGAAAACCAGCCCGAGAGAAGTGCATGAGATGGATTGGCCTTTAAGTTTGCCAAATTTCTGCTGTTTTCCTTTGTTTTTATCTGGTCACAGCTCTCCTTCACTCCCCTTATTTAAAGAATTATCTCCTTAAGTGGCACAGTTACGTGCTTCCTTTCTTTTTAATATGGTTTATGTAATCGTGTTTGAGAAAGGGGCACCTGTATTTTAATTTACATATGTATAAATAGAAAGTATATTTAAACCCTTCATATTGTTATCATTTTTGAGGTAGGGTCTTGCTGTATAGTCTTGTGCAATTGTATTGATATTCTATTTTATTTTTATTTTTTTCCCATTTTTATTAGGTATTTACTTCATTTACATTTTAAATGCTATCCCCAAAGTCCCCTATACCCTCCCACTCCTCTACCCATCCACTCCCACTTCTTGGCCCTGGTGTTCCCCTGTACTGGGGCATATAAAGTTTTCAAGAACAAGGGGCCTCTCTTCCAAATGATGGTTGACAAGACCATCTTCTGCTACATATACAGCTAGAGACACGAGCTCTGGGGGTGCTGGTTAGTTCATAGTGTTGTTCCACCTATAGGGTTGCAGACCCCTTCAGATCCTTGGGTACTTTCTCTAGCTCTTCTATTGGGGGCCCTGTGTATTCAGGAATTTTCCCCCTGTGCCCATATCTTCAAGGCT
>NC_034592.1:106286244-106299881 GCF_900095145.1 Mus pahari
GGGCCTTGAATTCCTGATCTTTCCAAGACTTTTATCATGAATGGGTGTTGGATTTTNTCAAATGCTTTCTTAGCATCTAACGAGATAATCATGTGGTTTTTGTCTTTGAGTTTGTTTCTATAGTGGATTACATTGATGGATTTCCTTATATTAAACCATCCCTGCATCCCTGGAATGAAGCCTACTTGGTCATGATAGATGATTGTTTTGATGTGTTCTTGGATTCAGTTTACAAGAATTTTATTGAGTACTTTTTGCATTGATATTATATGATAAGGGAGGACCCAGCCCACTGTGGGCAGTGGCAGACCTAGGCTGGTGGTCTTGGGTTCTGTAAAAAATCAAAGTAAAGGAGTAAAGCAACTAGGTGGCCGAGTCAGGGGAGGAGAAAAAGAAAGGAGTTTTTTTATATATTGTTTTTAAAAAGCAAGATTGGAGTTTACTAAGAGAAGGTTTTAGTACAGATTAAAGCACGGGCACTAGTAGGGAGAGAGATACAGTAAAGGTCAGCATACACCCACATGTGGGGGCTTCGAGTCCTTATTCTCACTCTCTCCTCTGTGCAGAAGGAATGGTGATAAAGAGACAAGAGGTCTAGAAAGGTAGATAAGGTTCAGCAATTGCTGATGTAAGGACTGAGACGAGGACACACAGAAGGGATTAAAGTCACCATAGAAAGCTGAGGACCTTTGATTATTTTTTCCTCCACTACCAATAAGAAGTGTGTGTCTTTGTGAGTGGCTCACGGTTCTCTTGTAGATAAGGAGTGCTTGCTAGCACTGGTCTCTGCTGAGCTGGGTTTGTGATCCACATTTTCTTCGAAGTCTAAATCTAGAAAAAAGAATAGTGGCACAAGCATTATGGGAATAACCAAGTCTTTTTGATCATGGTGAGAAACATGGAGGTATGCAGGTAGATCTCGTCCTGTAGCAGGAGCTGAGAGTTCGACATCTGAATGGGCAGGCAGCACAAAGAGCTTGAGCTTCTGAGATCTCAAAGGCTGCCCCACAGCAGGGACACGCTTCCTCCAGCAAGGTCACACCTATTCCAATAAGGCCACACCCCCTCACTCCCTCTGCACCAAGCATTCAAACATAGGAGTCTGTGAGAGACATTCCTATTCAAACCACCACAGCGAGAGACCTTGGAACACTCAGTCCTAAATGAGATGCATCCATCAAAACCCTCCTCAGGATTCTACATGGAAGAGGAGGCAGAAAAATGGTAAGATCCAGAGGCGATGGATGATTCCAAGAGAGTAGTGTCTTTCAGGTACAATCACACTGATGCACATGTTAACTCACAGAGGATGTGACAACAAGCATAAGACTAACCTAGTTTCGAGCCAGACAGGGTCCCAGCTTTGAGATGGGGAGGTCCAAATGGGCTTCCACCCCTAACCATGAAGCTGCCTGCAGTGGTAGCTACTGGCAATGGGAAAGTCAGCTTCTCCAGTGGGATGCATCACTGGGTGTGTCAACTACACTCCAGGGCAGGCCCCATGCCAAGGAGTGGTTGACCAACACAAAGTGGATGCCATAATTTTTGGGAGGGGGAGAGCTTTTTGCTTTGTTTTGCCGTTTTTTTTTTTTTTTTTTTTGTCTTATTGGTCTTCTGTTTGTTTTGAATTTTTGTTTTGTGACTTTATTTTTTATGTTTTGAGAGTGGGAGAGAGAGAAAATGGAGTCGGGTGGGTAGGAAAGTGGGGAGGATCTGGGGGGGAGTTGGGTGAGGGGAAATCTGATCAAAATATTATAAAAAGTAATTTTTATTTTAAAAAATTAAGAAAAACATCATAGTGAATCAGAACATTAAAACAGGAAGGACTTTGTCTTGTGTTAGACACCCATAATGCCCAGCTGCTCCCTGACAGTGGATGGTGAAATTCACTTCAGATGGCTTGTTAAAGTATAACAACTTTAACTGGGCAGGAGGAAAGGACTTGAACAGTGGTATCTAGAATTATTCTATGGATTCTGTACCTTGCTGTTGACACTGAGTTCTTTTTCTATTTACCCTCTAGTTTTCAGAGGGACCCACTGAGAGGAGTTACATAGGAAGGGCATAGACCTAAGGGACAGTTGCTTATTGGGTAAGGGGGTAACAAGAAGCTGGGGTTCCCTGGTTCTGATGCTGTTCTGTAACTTATCAAAGTTTAATGTACACTGTGTAAATTGACATAGAATTTTAGAGCTGGTTGAAATATATGCACATTGGCGTGCCATTCTGTGTGTGTGTGTGTGTGTGTGTGTGCCAAGAAAAAGCTTCATTTGCAGTTTATCTCCTCAAGATTAACTAATCCTTCCAGAGGCTTTCTGTCCATTATCAGAAGGATCTCTCGTCTACCTGCCCTAACCATCGAGCCCATGGCAGTGACTTACCAGATGTGAGCCTTTTATTCTGCCATCCTTAACATGTACAGAAGTGTAGTGTGTGCAGCATGGAAGATCACTATGTATGTAGCTGCAGCATCTCCTTTCCTCTTCCTCATCCCAGCGTGGGTTTTGACAGAGGATAAAGGATGAAGGTCAGATTTGGTTTCTCCTTCTAGGGATGTGGGCAGAGTATGGGAAAATAGCAGACCCTGATACCAGCAGTACCACAAGGCTCATAGTTGACTCTTATGACTTTGTATCTTCCTGCACTCCTCACTAGAGAATCGGGATGATGTCATTTCTCACATAAATGCCAAGAAATAGACACTTGTATCTGACTGCCTAGTGAAATGATTTCCATCCATCATTATCCCTGCATAATACCATTACATTGTTAATAACAAATAGTTCTCACTAAAGGCTTGGGAATTTTAATAAAGTTAAATTTTGGCCTGTGGCCATAGGTTCCTGTCCTTCCAATTCCTGGCTGAAATCTTGTTAATTCTCACAAGCTAGTCTGAGCTGAATAATCTAGTGGTCAGAAGCACAAGGTAGCATTCGCTGTCAGTAGATGGCGCTCTTTCCTGATGGCCGCCTATGACTATCTACTGTGTGCCTTTAGAAGGAAGGTGTTCCACTTCAGATCCAAAAGCAAGAGATAAAGGGAAGAATGCCTTCTAATCCATCAAAAGCCTGATTTCACCCATATCCTATCTTATGGATGTGTTTCAAATAATGATTAGCTATGAATCTAGATTTAAAAATATCTGGCAAAGATTTGTGCAGGACAGTTCAAGTTTCTGCATTGGCCAAGTGAAGGCCTAGCTATTTCTTCAAGCATTCTAGATAGCCATAGGGGCAATTTTAGTATATATAACCTTTTAAAATTCAAAATTTATTCCCACGTATTTAGAACATAAGCTACAGCTTATGTCTTATAGGTTTTTCTTCTTGCCTTTTATAGACATAAATGTCATTCCCACAAAGTTAGACATCAGTCTTTTAGGTGATTATATTTTACTGAGCCTTAGGAAGGATATACATAAACTTATAGAATAATTCACTACCTACGAGCTAGTATCTAGTACTTGCTTTTGGATGACTCTAATTTTTACTCCAGATGCATCCCCTATTTCTCTGACACCGGGCAGGGATTCTGTGTAAGGGATAATGTCGATCTAGTAGCAAATTAATAAATAAATTAGGAATCTATGTTCTGTGTCAGACTGAATATTATTAAAAGATTATTTTTTGTGTGTCATTTATACCCTGTATTTATTGTAGGAGAATTAGACTATGTGGTAGGTAAAAAGAAATGAGTAAACTAAATTCAAATGGTAGCTTTTAAGTTTCCTAACTTTTCTACTTGATTTTTTTTAATGTTCTGCTTTCCTATCCTCTTAAAACACACACACACACACACACACACACACACACACACACACACACACCCCTCTGTCCTGGTGTGGCAGGAGGCAGATGGCACACTGACTATTTACATGACCTAGGACTATTCACAAAAGTGGGACAAGGCTAAGAAAAAGAATAGGTGGTGTGTTGGGGTGTAAGGGGCCACTGTGACTGATATTCTCCTGAAGGCTGATGGATGGACAGCAGGTGCCTTTCCCGTTGGCTGCTGATTGAGTCTCCTCAATGTCAGGCTGTGGCAGAAGCTCTAAAGGCATGGAAGCTGAAGTAGATGCTATTCCCAGGCGTCTGCCATCAGCTGAACACTGGGGTTGGCTGTCGTTCACAGAAGTTCCTGCTGCTGTTCTGACACTGTTCTCCACCCAGCTCTTTGAAACCGAGTGACCTCTCCTCCTCATGCCCTTGTGATTCCTTCACCTTACCAGTTTCTCCATCTCTTGACTTCCTGTATTCCTTGCTTTCTGCCTTTTCAAATAGTCATTATTTTTTGTTATAACTTATTGCTTACCCACAGGTTAGCACATTGTTCAGCCTTCATCACAAATCGTTTCTTCCTCAGTATATCAGGATTAGCACAATCATGATTACAAGTCATCAAGGCACTAATGAGACATCTATATTCTAACCCCTCACCCAAGACTGAGGACTCATTGAGGACAAGGGGCTAGAGAGACTGTAAGCTGGAAGAATGGATGACCACAAGGAAACGGTGTTTTCTAGATGCAGCAGGGCAGCGGTACTTATGAACTCACAGCATTTATGATGGCATGCTTAAGACCTGTGCAAACACAAGCCAGACAAAATCCCATCATGGAGAGGGGAAGCAGGCAATATCTGACTCCTCAGTGAGGAGCAGATAGCAATTGATAGCTGCTTGGAGAACAATTTGTTTTCTCTCTTGATAAGACCCCTGGTAGGTCAACCCCACTCCAGTGGAAAGGAGCGCATCAAAGAGTGTGTGGACATGCTTGCTTTAGCTTGAGGGATTAAAAAGACGGAACTACAAACTTGGTAGGGAAAGCAGTGGATCTGAGAAGAGTGAGGGAGGAGAGTATGATCAAAATACCTTGTATGAAATTCTCAAAGATAATAAAAATAAAATAAAACCATCATTTTACTGAGCTGATTTGCATACGCTGTCTAGGTTTTGTTTGTTTGTTTCTGTTTTTTGGCTCTGAACTTTAACAAATGTTCTCATGATTTTTTTTTTTTTTTAATCAGCCCTCCCAAACTCGCAGCCATTATATGTTGATTATTGTTTCTCCTTATTGTCTAATTTCTCTACTCTTAGAATTCCAGTGAGATTGTATTTTTAAGTTTCTCTTATTTTCTTTTTATGTCTCATTACTTTATTTTGTGTGGGTTCCTCATATTGGTGTTCCCAACAGCCATCACTAATCTGTTCTTTAATCTGTTTTTTAAATTTCTCATTTCAATCAGAAGTTTTCATTGGTCAATTTCAAATTTATAAGTCTCTCCTCCACCACCTTCCTTGTGTTTCAAAGTTTTCTTATTTTGTCATTAGTAGTATTATTTAAGGTCTATTTTGTTATATGACTGTAGATCCCTTCTCACAGTAACTGTTTTCCATGGTGGTGGTGGTGGTGGTGGTGGTGGAGGTGGTGGTGGTGGTGTGTGTGTGTGTGTGTGTGTGTGTGTGTGTGTGTGTTTGCTTTAGAAAGGACTCTTTGTGTCTTAGAAAACTTGTTTTGAACAGGTTTTTTTTTTTTCCTGGAAGACTCAGGGATATCATATATTTTGGGGCTCATTTTTATATCTATTCATTGCAGATTCCCAGAGCATATAGGGAGTAGAAATTCAGGCTCTACTTACGTATGTGGAACTGGCCAAGGCCTGCTACTTCTAGTATGAAGTCTTTTCCCCATAAAGATGAGGTCTTTTTGTTACTTTCCAGCCTATAAAATAGGAGTTGGGGTCTTTGCTGAGGGACATCCCTTCAGGAACCCTGGCTTTATGGTCCTAGTTTCTACTTTCTCCCTTGGGTGTTGCGGGCTGAGTTTCTTCCTCTCACTAGCTGATAAGCCTTACCCTGATTTCATCAGGGTACGTGTTCAGCTTTATGTTCCTTCTCCATTTCCGGGTGTTGGTGAACTTTCTTTAGCATTTGTTATTTGTGTGAACTTACACACACACACACACACACACACACACACACACACACACACACTCACAGAGAGGGGAGGGAGAGGGAGAAGGAGAGGGAGAGGGAGGGAGAGAAAGTATTGGGGATTCAGATTTATTAGTTATTCTTCTTATTCTAAGTCTGTCCATGATCAGGTTATTCAAATGCTGAACCAATAAAGTATTTGGATCAATGCTCTATTCTCTTTTCTCTGTCACCTGTTTATGGTATTTAGTTGAGACATTATTGGTTCGTTTGCTTCGTTGCTTTGGATTTCAGGATTTTTCTTCCCTCTTTGTGTCATTGTTGATTTCCTTTTAAAAATTTTAACATGTTAACATTAAAGTGCTATGTCAAAACTTTACTCGCCTGTACTTGGGGGAAGTGGTCTACTCCTGAATCCCTTCCAGACGTTCTTTGATCTCATACTTTGTAAATAACCTGGTCCACTGTTTTCTGATTGATCTGTCCTGCTGTTATTTTTGTAAATGCTAAACAGATGCATGAATGCTCTTTGTTTTATTCCTTACTTCTTATGCAAAATATGCTCCTATACTTTGGGAAGTCTCTTAAAGGAAAAGCAAGAAATGAAGGGAGCATTGCTACTGCCAGTACAGAATGCTTTGCTCTAAGTTGTCCATGTGAACCTCTACCAATATGTTTACAGGTAAGGGACAGCCATCTTAGCTCAGTGTGAACTTCAGTGTGCATAGGTCACCTGGGTAATTGTAACCACAGACAAAGCAGGATGCTGTTGCTAGTCCTGGGTAAGGCCAGATGACATCGTGGGCAGTCTTGCTTGTTTTCATCAGGGATCCTGGTGTCTTTCTGGAAACAATGTTCACACTTGCTGTGTTTTCTTGAGAGAGGAAGCCTGTCTTATCCCTGGGACTGACACTTTATTTTGGGTGGTGGTCAGATTTACTGGAGCAAATGAGCATGAAATGCTATTTCATATTCTGATGAAAAATAAAAACCTTCCTCAGTTATTTTCTCCTTCTGATTCCTCCCTACTCCTCTGTCCAGTTGGTTTGTAAAATGCTTGTTTACTGACTAGATAGTCAAGTCATTTGAGCAGAGGGTTTAGATATAGAACAAACATACCAACACTGTCCTAAATGGTAAACAAAATCAAAATCCTGAACAAAACATGATGTGACCTATTTTATATTGTACTGTGACCAAAAAAACCCTACTTTATGGCTTAGGCACTTAGTCTAAGCTGTGACCCCCCACCTCTGGGTCTTTGGGTCCAACTATGGCAATATTATAACCCTACTTTCCCCCAGAAGTTACACTTCCATGTCTTCACTCAGGAACCGCGCTCTTCCTCAGAGCTTTCCCAGTCATTTTGGGGGGTCCATCTCAGGTGTGCTCAGGTTCAGGGCAGTTATTGCACGTTTGTTCCAGTTCCTTGCAGTGGACACCTGAATCATTGTCTTCTGCTTTTGTCCCAGTTGGTCACCAGCATACAAGTCCGAGTCTCCTTTGTACAAACAGAAGAGAACACGAGCTAGGCTTGCCAATAAATCAGTGTACCAGTTGTACAAAGGGTGGAATTTAAATGCCAATTTGGGCTAATTCTATGTTAATTTTACTATTATAGTATTGGAAATCAGAACATTTTAGCAATTACTAGCTTCAAATTGGAGAAAAGATAGCATTGAGACCTGTATTAAACATGGTCAAGTCTGCTTCATTCCATGGAATGGTGACAGTGTCATGCTGAATCTGTGATCTCAAATTAGCTGAGTTCCATTTGTGCTCACCACTTCCCCCAATAAACAGGTAGGTCAAGTTGTAACAAGAAAAGCCCAAGCCTTTTTTACTCTGGAATGAGGTTTAAGAAGATAACTAGAGTCCTCTCTCACTGCGTGGGGCTCTCCAGTCCCTAGAGGACAATAGTCATAATCTAAAATCTATTACATGTAATTTCAACATCATTTAGCACAGCTGTCAATCTGCCAAGACAGAGCCCACAAACTGAGCTTCCATGGAGACCAAATCATCTTCCTTCTACACATGTCATCTGCACAGTGGGCTGGAGGTCACTTGGAGGAGGACACAAGGGAGTTTTGCTTTGTGCTCTTTTGTTCCCAGCAACTTACTGTCTCAGAGAGAGAAAAAAAAATGCATCCAATTTGCAGACATATCAGCATAAGCTCCTCCAGCAAGTGCAAATATTTACTTAGATGAGGGAAACAAAATAATGTCTAAAGCAGAGCTTTTATTTTCTGCTAGACTTTGATGTGATTTTTTTTTTATTTGAAGTCCAAGGAGAATAATAAATTGAATTCTTTTGTAGAAGTGAGGCACAGCAAATGCCGATAAAAATCCAAGCTCAGTTTGCAAGTTAGTCAGGGGGAGAACGCTGCCTTTCATGTGCGCGTGCGTGCGCTGTGCCTTGTTTCCTCAGCACCATCTTTAAAATTATTTTTTGAGGGAGTGGTGGGGAGGGAAATACATTTAAGTATGAACGAGTGAGTGGCTGATTGACAGAGTTCATGGATGGTGCTTTTGAAATGGGAACAATCTAATCTCAGAGTTACAGACACACCCATAGATGTCACACAAGATCTCAGCTGTCAATATACCACCTTATCTTATTACTGTCTTATTACTGTTGTCTTCCCTTTTTTTTTTTTTTTTTTTTTTTTAGCTTTCTCCAGTCATTGTTCTTCAAAAAGACAGACAAAATGGTAGCACACTTAAACATATTAATTTTTTTTTCTTGTAGGCATAATTAAAGATGGATGTTGGGGTAAGTTTAGTCACTTAAGAATGTACTTGATGAGACTGTACTTTTGAGTTGGTCTTGGCACATGGGACAGGTTAGATCTTGGTGAACAATGTCGACAGAGAAAATCAAAACATTCCTCTTTAAAGTAAAGTGGCAGAATGCTAGGTAGAAAGCAGCTCAGGACATTGAATCAGATTATTTTAAATCAGGAGGGAAAAAACAACCAAGTCTTGGGGTTTTTGGTTTTAAATGTTAGGACCCTCAAGATTTTTAGGCACAATGCATAGAATCCCCGGCATGTAGAAACAGTTAGATAGTTACTTTGGTAGTTAGGCGATAGCCTGGATTTACTGTGGGCATGCTGGAGTTCCAAGTCTGCCTGAGCATGTTTGGTACATTGTTAGGATGGACTTTGAGACCCTGATTTTTTTGGAATTCATTTGCATGAAAGTATGTTGTTTGTACTGCTTGTAGAGATTTGAAGAATGGCACGGGATAAAGATGCAAGTTGGCTGGACTGGGACTGAAGCTGAGGAAATGATCTTTATGGTTGCACTGTAGACTGAAGTAGATAGCACACATGTTCTCTGCTGAAAATGTGACCTTGGGGAAAAACATCTTTGCATTTCTCTTTGATCCGTGGTGGGGCTCTAGTATAGGGAGAGGGAAAGAAACGTGCCATTTAGGCATCTGGAGGCTTTGGCTTGGTAACGTTAGGAGCAAAGGATGTGACACTCTTAAGGGTCAATGCGAGAGAAAACCAAGTGTTTATCATAACTGTACTCAGATGGCAAGGCTTTGGAAAATTCTTGTTATATAACCTGATGCTTTTATTAACAACAGTTACAATCCAAGGATTAGTGTGGCTTATTCTCTAACAGACTGTATAAAAACCAGGGCTGACAAAAATTATCCTAAGGTGAGTGCCAGGCCCTTCTTGAGTCCTGCCTCCTGTTCTGTTGACCTGACTTTCTCATGTAGTGGCTGTGGCAACTAGCTGTGCTCGGCTGTCACTTGGCCTTCCCCCTTTCAACTATGCTTTCTATTCTTGCTTTTTGTTCTGTGGCATCTCTACCAGCTTCTCACGGGGTACCTAAAGAAACACTCTTGCTCAATCAGCTATATATCTAAAAATGTAAAGGGATAAAGTCCACAACCTTTGACCAGCGGCTAATTTAGTAAGTATACGGATTAATTCTCCCATCATCTGCCACATGGAATATTTTAAATAATGTCTACAAAGAATTTCTTCACAGTGACCCCAATGAGAGGGAACCCCAGTAACTCAAGAAGGAATTGGCTTGATGATACAGCTTATTCTGCTTTTTAGTTTTACTCTCTGTTACCCATCGTCCCACCTACTCCCATAAGCCCTTGCCTCTGATTCCACTTTTGGGGGTATCCATGCAAGATGGGCTAGAAATCAATCAGCTCTACGTGTACTACAGACTTTTGTTTTCCCACCAATGGGAAAAAGCTGGGGTGAGCAGGTGAGAAAGGATGCTCAATGCCCTGTTGATATCAAAAATCTATAGTTAATAAGTTCAGAGAATATTTATACAATCAGCTACTCTGATCCAGGGCCTGCTTTTATTCAGAGATTCCCAAGGCGGATCCCTGCCATTAGTGAGCTCACAAACCATTTGGGGGAGGCAAAGGCATATATATCTTACAAAGTACAAGGAACCAGTGAGGGCTGACATGCTTTAAGTGTGCAGAGAAAAGAATGGTTAATCCTTTCTGGGAGTAGAAAGCCTCCACAGAGGGGAAGGCATTTGAGTTGGACCTTGAGAGATGAAAAGGCTATTGAAGACAGTGAATTGCAGAGTTGGGGAAGCTTAAAAGGGGTCTGACTGAAATGGAATTGGGGTGTGCTTTAGTGTTCTTCCTGCTTAAAGGCTAGAGGCCTGTGGCCCTAATTCCTCTTTCTTTTCTTCCCCTAAATAGTTTCTGATTGCTCCCTCACAACCTGCCTTCTCAGAGGTATCTCTCGTTCTTCCTTTTCTCTTTGGATCTTTTACGAGCTTCCTATGTGCAGGAGAGGGTCAGCTTATAGCGCTCTGTGCTGCCCATGCTGGCTCTGGAGGCCTTATTACTGAATGCTGGCAAGAAGCTTATTGGTTCTGAGCAGCCTCCATTCCCTCAAGAAGTGCTTTATTCCAGTGAAGCTTATAATGTCTGACTGCTTAGTGCATGATCACAAAGTCACTGAAAGAAACACTCAGGGACAAGGACCCAGTAGATTAAAGGTATGTGTGGTGGTTTGAGTATGCTTGGCCCATGGGAAGTGGCACTATTAGGAGATATGGCCTTATTGAAGGAGGTGTGGCCTTGTTAGAGGAAGTGTGTCACTATCAAAGTGGGGCTTTGAGGTCTTATATATATGCTCAAGTCTGGCCAGGGTGACACAGTCTCCTCCTGGCTGCCTTCAGATCAAGATGTGAAATTCTTGGTTCTTCCAGCACCATGTCTGCTTCCATGATGTCATGCCTCCCATCATGATGATAAAGGGATGAACCTCTGAAGCTGTAAGTCAGTCCATTACATGTTACCCTTTATAAGAATTGCCTTGGTCATGGTGTCTCTTCACAGCAATGGACACCCTTAGTGTGTTTTTTGGGGAGGGGGCACATTTGTGGTTTCATATCTCTTGATTTTATCTTTGCTGATAATCATGTCTTGGGGGAGGTTCTTTTTTTCTGTTTTTTTTTTTTTTTTAAGACAGGGTTTCTCTGTATAGCCTTGGCTTTCCTGGAACTCACTCTGTAGACCAGGCTAGCCCTGAACTCAGAAATCCACCTGCCTCTGCCTCCCAAGTGCTGGGATTAAAGGCGTATGTCACCACTGCCCGACTCTTGGGGGGGGGGTTCTTATTTCACTGAATAGAGGTGTCTTTGATTTGTTAAAAAAATAACAGAGACGTCAAAACTCTATCAGGAGTGGGGACCTGGAATAATGATACAGCCTGCTCCATGTAGGAAGGGCAGACCACACTGTCCTTCATAGTCTTTGTGGTCTCTTCATGTTTTACTGCTCAGTCTCACTGACATTCAGATAACAAAATTTGAGTCTGGATTTTCCAGCCAGCAAAACAGGACAGTCCCACAGGTCAAACTGGAGTTTAATGACTAGAGCTGCTCAGTCAGTCATACTCCTTTGCAAAGGCAGGTCTGGATTGTAGCTCGGAAGCCAAGGTAGGTGATGACATGGGTATGATGCCTATCCTTGCTCTCTCTAGACCACTGCGTCCCTCCCTGATGTGCATGAACCCTCCTCTGTGTACAGAGATAGCTGCCCAGCATATGTAGGCCTGTGGATGTTAATATGGTCTTATTATTATCAAATAATATAACTTGATGGGGTTTATTTTTTTTAAAGGAACTATTAGTACAGGAGTGAGTGAAGAGGACCAGTGAGGTATAGTGTACTTCAGAGCTTCTTTCAGTGGAGCTCATAGAGGACAGACAGCCAGGGATAATGTTTACTCAAGGAATAGAGTCAGCCTGAGGCAACCCTGCAGGCAGATGTCCAGGGAAATACTGACCGTTGTTTCCTCAGTCACATTTTCTGGAGGGTGTTCAATGGTCAAAGCTCACCACAGCCAGGGAGCACACAAGCCATGCCCCTAATAGCATACACTTTAGCTTCTAGTTAGAGAGAGGACAAGTGGGGGTGATTAGCAGAGACATACACCACTTGCAGAAAACATAGACTTACGTACTCATGAAATGTCTCTATCTACAATCTGCAACTGCTGTCCATTTCCTCTGTTAGTCTATAGTGAGTGACTCACGTGAAACCGTTCACCATCCTGCCATTTGTGGAGTAAAGTGAGGTGTAACAAATACCCTTGAGAAATAATCCATTGCCAGCATTTCCACCAAGCTTAGAGTTATCATCAAGCCTTAATTTTCTTAATAAAATGGTCCTGTAAGCAACCTCTAACTGATTGAAGATGCCCACACTCCTAATTTTCTATATTTTGACTATTCAGTAAATCTGTGGAGTAAATGCAATACAATTACAGTACAATAGTGGAGTAAAACTGAATACAATTAAAATAATAAAAATAAAAATATCTTTACTTGTGTTATTTGTTATTTATTTATTAATTTCTTTGAGATTGGGTTCATCATATAGCTCAGAACAGTCTCAAATTTACTATGTAGGTTTGATCTCATCATTCTTCCATTTAGCTTCCAGGTGCTGGTTCCTAGAGCAATTAAATGAGAATCACTGTGGTTTGGTTCTAGTTAATTTTCTAGTTTGGTTCTAGTTAAATTAATTTGGTTGCCCAAATTAATTTCAATGAGAGCCCTTGAAGTGATAATCTCCCATTTTGAGATCGAAACATCTGTAAGGAAGCTCCTTAAGACAAAAAGAATGACTCAAAATAGCTTCAGGAAGCCTCTGAAATTGAATAGATTCACTAGGTCCCTCCCTCCTAAGAGTAGGCCGTAAAGACTGCTGAGAGTCACTCTCAGACAGAACTAGCTGCAAAAGAAGACTGGGAGACCTGGATGAAGCAGAGAACAGCCAAGTAGCTTGAAAGAGGCTCAGGTGAAATGAGATACCTGGCAACTATACTCTCCATCTTGTCTAGCTTTCTGTAGGCTGTGCAGTGTGTCCCAGGTTTCCAGCTTGGTCATCTGTCTTTGGCGTGGGCTTTGGTGATGCATCTATCTTTGAGTCATTTCTGTTCTTTTAACTGATCCCTCACCTATATTCTTAAATGAACTCCAATAAAACTCATTGGTTTACCAAGCTAGGCTTTGGTGCTATTTGTACTTGGGTTTGTTGTAGGCTCCCTATTTAAGGTAAGTAGGTGTGTGTGTGTGTGTGTGTGTGTGTGTGTGTGTGTGTGTGTGGTGTCTCCACAGGAAAAGGCCATCATACCTCACTAGCTTCATAGAATGCAGCATCTTTGCATAGAATGAGAGAGAGAGAGAGA
>NC_034592.1:106299891-106313075 GCF_900095145.1 Mus pahari
AGAGAGAGAGAGAGAGAGAGAGAGAGAGAGAGAGAGAGAGAGAGAGGAGGAGGGCTGGGCCTCTGATTTGGCCTAAGGTAGGATGGAGTAGGGAAGGTCTTCTAGAGGTAACAGATAAGCTGTTTGGAGAGAAGAGTTAATATACTCTTTTGGAGGAAATTGCATGTCTGCAATCTGGACCATGGAGCTGGGGTCCTGTGGGAGATGATTCTATGTGAAGCAGCCATGTACAGGCACAGCAAACCTGAGGGTTGGGACAATAGCATGTGAGTATCCTCATATAGAGTATCATTGTCTAGAAGGGATGGGTGAAGTCCAATATATTGTGAAAGCAAAAACTTGCTTGGCAGTTCATTGCAACCCACTGAACCTTTTAAAGATTCCTTCTTATGCCCCTGGAGATCAAAGATGAAGATGACACACCCCACTGTCAAGAAAAACAGCTTGGTCAGATGATCTAAGGAACATATGCCAACTGAGCTACCTGGAAAAGACACCCTCTATCCTGTTAAGTTGCTACAGGCTGTGAAGTATGTTCTAGAGTTCTCGCTTTTCTGATCTGTCACCCATAGTGACATCGGCTTTGGTGATACAACTGTCTTTGAGTCATTTTTGCCCTTAAGGATGACCTAAGAAACTAGCATGTGCAGTCCAATGAATGCGTAAGAGAGCATTTGCTTCCTTGGTGGGCTATGCTATAAGGAAGCTTTCAGAGTACGTTCAGAGAGACCTAGTACTAGTGCTAGCTAGCTGTGAAAGGAGAGGAGAGGCTCAGAACAGATGGTAGTCCTGGGAAGAAGGGAGGTGGCAGAGGGGCTGGACCACATGATCTACCATACCTGAGTAGGATCTGGATAGGCAGCTTCATTTAGGAGATTTAGGACTCAGAAATATGTTTGCTGTTTGGGGAGGTGTGAACTTAGTAGGAGTTTGAAACAGTTCTCATTTCTAGGACTTCTTCCAATGTGATCACTGCTATCGGTTCCACTCCCATACCTCCAATGTTTATTAGGATTCAACTTAGGAAGGTAGGAATGAATTAGAGCAAATTTCAGTGTCTGTGCATCCACAATTCTGTTGTGATAAAAGCTAGATTGAGACAAACCTGCCATCTGTATCTATGGACACTGCACATGGAACCCGAGCTTGGACTGAGCTCTTCCGTGAACTTTAGGGAAGATTCCACTTGATGAAACTCAGGGTTTGGTCCTGGGTATGGTAGCATATGCTAGTCATTCCAGTATTTGGAAGGTTGAGGTAGGTGGGTATAAAGTTCAAGGCCAGACTGATCTACATATTGAGTTTGAGGACAGCCTCGACTACATAGCAAGATCTTGCTTTTGTTTGTTTTGTTTTTTTATTGAAAGCTAAATTCTTTCTATATGTAAGGATCAAGGGAAATCAGGTTTTCTGCTCTAGAACTGCCATGACAGCCTCTGTGACTATATTCTGTGGCCAATCCGGTGTGCTTGGTGCTTAAGTTCAACTAAGAGTGATTCCTTGGCTGTTCTCTGTGCTTAAGCCTATTTTGGAGGGCTTCTCTGGTTTTCTTGGACAACATGGAGACTGCCAATAATGTAATGGTGGATGCAATGGCCACTAAGAACACACTTGGGAAAGGCTAAGGGAGTGGTCTCTTTGGGGGTTTAGATAAGTTTATTCTGGTTGATTGTCAGGTCTTGCAAGAGCAGAAACCACTTCTTGCATGATATCAAGGAGCAGAAAAGTTTGGTAACTGGGTATCTATCTTGATGAATTTTGCTAAAATGCTGATGCATAAGGAGTTGCAACTGGAAGAGAAATTCCAGTCCAGTCCCTGGTGTTGAGACTTTATCTTTGTGTTGTTTCAAGCTATGCAGCCATGTGGCCTTCTTTGAGTACTGTGTATAGTCATTATTTATGTTCATTGTTTGGTTGGCTTTATTCATTTTTACTACAACTTCCTTATTTATAAGAGCAGAGTGCTTCGCAGCTCTAGGGTTCTGGGACAGAGCCCTGTTGGGGTGCCCCAGGGTGTCCTACAGGTGCCACAGGGAGACAGTGTGATAAGGGCTCCTGATGTAATTAGTTACCTTCACCTTCACATTTTGGCACTCTGTGTTAAATCCTATTCTAAAAGAAGTTTCTTTGGCTAGAGAAGGACCTGATCCCTGCCAGGCTAACAAGCTCTGACTGTTCCCTTTACTCATGACACAGGAAGTAAAACAATTTGTTCCACATCTAATTGGACTCCGTGGTCTAGGTTTTACTTTCAGCTCTGTCACCATTTTTAGAATTTTATCTATCTATCTATCTATCTATCTATCTATCTATCTATCTATCTATCTATCTATCTATCTATCTATCTATCTCTATATCTATCTAACTACACTCTTCCCCAACCCTAATTCTGGATTTCAGAATGCTGTATTTAAAGAGCTATGAGGTCAGATACAGTTGCAATTTATTTAAAGGAGAGTCACCAAAGCTTCATTCATGTTAAAAATACAAGATTCGTATAAATGTGGTCCAACATTTTGGGAAGACAAGAATGATAGAAAATAAGTAATGGATCCCATCTTTATCATTTATCTGCTGTGGTCTGGGAAATTAGAACCTTCATATTATTCTATGATTGATTGGCCAACATTCTCAGAGTTTGGCAAAGGCTAAGTTCATTTTCATTTATTATTTATTTCTTTTGGGAATAGTTAAGCTTCAGTTAGCTTGGAAAGACTCGCCCTTGCATATTTCTGTCATCATCTATGTGCTTATTAGGTATTTCTTCTCTCTCTATTCTTGGCATGTCTCTCTATTCTTCCTTCTCCCACCTACATCCTTAGCACATTTCATTTCCCTGTACATTTGTGTACTTGTTTGGAAAACTCTAAAGTTTTATAGTTTCAATTTATGTCTTATTATGACCATTGACGAACCTAGAAATATATTAATTCAACTCCTATCTTGTCTTAATTTGAGCAGATAATGATGTGATGTGCTAGAACTTACAGTAATGATTTTGGTTGACTCTGTCTGGTCTGGGAATTTAATGATTGCCATCACTTCTGTTACCTTTGTTCCTTCAGCTCTGAGATGGCAGAAATCTGGATGGTTATAGGAACTTGGTGGAGGGGGAGCAGGTAAGGGACAAACTCGAAACTCATTTATATCTGAAAACCAACTAAATGATGTATCACAAGAGCCAACTCTGCTCTGAAAATGTGTCCTTTTGTTTTCTTCCTTACTAGAAAGAAGCAGTGCATAGAGACTGTTAGGTGACTGATCAGGGGGAGGTGGCTCAACAAACAACATGAGGAAAACTGGGGGTTCCTAAGCTGTGATTCTCAGAGAAATATTCTGAGAATCATTTTACAAGCAAAACATGCCTAAATTCCAGCAGACTACAGCAAACTGTGGCGCATGAGTCCATCCTCTGGCCCTTTGTACCCCTGAGCTGAGAATGAGGAATGAGCTTCAATTTCTGAAAAAAAAAATCAAAAGAAGAATATTTTGTGAAAAGTGAAAAACGAATTAAAATCTGAATTTCAGCATCCATATGAATGTTTATTAAAGCCCATCCATGTGGTGTTTCATAATAAGCGTAATTAGTGTGGTGGCTGATGGTTTTGAATACTTAGTCCCCAGTTGGAGGTGTAGTTTTGAGAGGTTATAGAATTCTCAGGAGGTGAAACCCTGATGGAGGAAGTACATCACAAGGAAGGGGTAGGGTGGGCTTTGAGAATTTATAGCCCCACTCATTTCCTGCTCTTTCTGCTTCCTGGAAGGAAATGAAACGTGATCAGCCAGCTTCCTGCACCTGCTGCCATGTCTGCCTTCTTTCCCACAAGTATAGACTCTCCCTCCAGATCCTGAAGACAGAATGAACTCTTTATTCTATAACTTGCTTTCATTCCTAGTATTTTATTACAATAGAAAAATAATATACTCACTCAATATATTTTTTTTTAATTCAAGCTCTTTCTTCTCACACAGAACTGAATGGCTAAAATATATGCTTTATCAACTGCAAATCTTAAAACATTTATAGCTTGGATCTTCTCTGTAAAACATTTGCTAATCTTTGGCCATATGGTAGCATCATCTCTCATTGAACTATGACCATCTACTCACGGTGAATTATTCAATGTTTGAGGGATGGGTGTATGCTTAGCACATTTTGTTTTCTAGATTGGCCCAGAGAATGCTTTATTCATATTTTCCTACTTCGTTTTTTGTTTATGTGTTTCTATTCATGGCACTGATCTTGCTGTTTTTACATAAAAGTGACATTCTGAATCCAAGTTATTCATTTTTCCTCTCTTGGCTGTTTTGTGCATAACTGGGTTTATGTGCAACAGTTTAACTCATAAACTCTAGGGAAGTAAGTGTACTCAGGCTTAAAGGTATCATGTTCAAGTAAAGGATGCATGGAGAAAAGATGGGACCTGAGAGTACGAAGGTCTAAGGGGCAGGAGACCAAAGATAGAAATCCTTAAAAGAGTCATGAAGATAATTTGTTGGCAAGTGCAGACAAGCAGAACGATGCCATTTGAAATACCAGGGAAATGCTTGAGTTGCAGTTTGCATTGCAGTAAGAATAGAAGCTACAGTAGCTGGGTGGAAATGTCTTCTTTTTCCTTCTTGCCAGGTCAGTGACAGAATGAATTAATTTTCAACTCAGGGTATGCTCAGAGAGGGAATCTGAGACCCCGAGACGGGCTTAGCAGGAGGGCTAGGTAAGAGCTGTTTGTTACATGCTCCCAGGAATTTATAAGAAGACATTTCAAGATGAGAACCGTCCTCAGGGAGAAGAATTTGAAATAGAGGGGCAAATTTTGCATCGGCAGGCTCACCCCATCTGTCTTCCCTAATCATGCTTATTGTGTTCTGTAGAATAGAGGTTTTATGGTGAGATGAGGATAGAACCCATCTGCCTCACAGATCTGACAAAGCTTTATGTACTCCACAATGCTGGCAGCAATAAAGGACGCAGCATCTCTCATCACAAGGCCAGCTGAAAAGAACAATCATGGCCAAGACTTATGTAGCTTACTTCTACCTGTTCAAGGAATATTTCAGAGTATTTTCTTGGTATTAGCCCCTTATTCTGCCTTTTAGGATTCCATTGGTGAGAATATATCGTACACATCTGTCTTCTATAAACTGGATGACCAGCACACTGACTCCAATTTCATGATTACCACCGTATCAATCATATCTCAGTTTACCAATTTTGAACAGCATATACAGTATTCTGTAGTTTATCAACGTTGTAGTAAGTGGGTTCTATATACTTACGCAGTGGCTGGGTGAATTTATCAACCTTTGCTTCACTGTCTAGAGGGAATATATATATTTCCAGGCTTTCCAGTTCACCTTCACAGAAGAGTGGATTTAATCAAGTACCATGTGAAAATTTTTGCCAAATTCCCTTGTGCTATTTGCTAATCATAATCATGAAGACACTGTGACCTGCTTTATAAATTTAGTAACTTTCACAATTTCTTCATCATTAGCATGGCTTTCTTGTTACTAGAAATTTCTATGAATAATAAAATATATAATAAATATTAAATCATAGTAATAGAGGGTAATGTGAGCCAGTACTTTTTTTTTTTAACACTTTCTCAACCCAAGTGCGAAAGAAGAAAGTATAAAAGAAGTGAGTATTCTAAACTACACTTTCTCAGTTAGTTATAGTTTGGGGTGGGGGTAGCGAATAGTTCCTGTGGGGGGAGCACTGTGGAATGCTTAGTTGTATCCCTCCTCTCTCCTGATTAGATAATAGTGGTAACCACCATCCTCAATAATGAGAATTTAAAAATGCTAAGAGATGTTCCATAGGGAAAAAATTACCACAGAACTTGAGTATTCTCTCATGTTCAAATCTGGGGTGCTTCATTATGGCAATAGAAAGTTCCAAGGAACAGATGAAGGACTGGTTTTGGGTCTCATTGATCTGGTAGGGCTTCTGTTCCTAAGGGCACCATGGACTCTCCCTCTTGTCTGCCCTTAGTTCTCTTTGCTCTCTCTGTCTTTGAGACTGGTTCCCTCTGCTGGCACATTCCTCAGGATTGCTGACTCTTCCTTCTAGGATCTATTTTTTGTGCTGATCCTGCCCTGATGCTGGCTGTGAGATGGACATTTCGTCCTACTTATAATCATTGTTACCTTTTTGTATGAGTTATACTGGCATATTGGGTGGTTTTGAAGGTGTAGGTGGCATTCTAGCCTTTGGAGCAACTTTTCTTAGGTCAAGTACACATGACTTCCCAAAGAGTTGGTTACTGCCAAGGAATGTGTGCCACCACTGCCCCTTAGGGTTATCTTGCCATGGTGATGGTTGGTGTGTAGGTAGGACTCTTGGTTGTTCTCCTCCTCCGGAAGCATGCATGGTGCTATCTGGTACCATGAAAACCAATCCTCAGGAAAGGAGCTTTTGGTCTGATAGAGCCAAAACTATACACTGGAAAAAAAGATATCATCTGTAGTTCTGGGAAAACTGCATGTCTACATGCAGCAGAATAAAATTTGAACAGTATCTATCACCTTTCACAATAACTAACTCCAAATAGATCAAAGATTTCAAGGTGAAATGTGAACCACTGACACTGCTAGGCAGAACCTGTCTTAGGGTTTTATTGCTGTGAAGAGACATCATGACCCCAGCAGCTCTTGTAAAGGAAAACACTTCATTGGGTTTGTCTTACAGTTTCAGAGGTTTAGTTCATTATCATCATGGTGAGAAGTATAGCAACATAGAGACAGACATGGTAGTGTAAAAGGAGCTGTAAGTTCTATACCCAGATGGGTAGGCAAACAGGAAGTGAATGTCTAACTGGTAGTATGGCTTAAGCATCTAAGTCATCAAGGTCCAGCTACTAGTGACATACTTTCTCCAAAAAAACCCACACCTACCCCAACAAGGCCATACCTTCTAACAGTGCCATTTCCTCTGGGTCTTTGGAGCTATTTTTATTCAGACCACCATGGTACCCATGTGGAATAGGTGAAAGAAAGAACATTTTGAGTAGGATTCTGTTTTCCCAAGAATGAAGGGCAAGAGTCAACAAGTATGACTTCATTAAACCAAAAAGTTTATGCACCGCTACAGAAACAATCAATCAAGTTAGGAGGGTCCACAGAATGGGAGAGAGTTTTTGACAGTTATATATTGGATAGCAGATTAATATCCATAACATATTTACATTTACATATTACATTTACAAGTTGCATATTTTTAGAAAAGACTAAAACATGTATTACTGAAAATGATATATTTAGAAGTAGCTTATAGCTTTCTTTAAAAGGTTTCAGAAGTGAGAATTTATTAGTCCAGAGTCAAGCTTTTTGGTCTTATACTTTCCTCTTCACTAAATGTAAAAATAATTTCTCATGGGCACACTCCCATTAGCTAGTCTTACAGAGACCAATGCATAAAATCAGAATGTCAATGAATTAATTTGAAGCAAAGAATAGAACAGTGAAAAAAAAAAACCCAGATACTCGTGTCTTTTGGACAAGTTATTTTTTCTCTTTAGCTCATTGTAAGGGAAACTAGACAATAAACAGAATATTGGATTATAAGCATAGATTAAAAATAACATTAATTATAA
The DNA here is from genome assembly GCF_900095145.1 of Mus pahari. NCBI lineage: Eukaryota > Metazoa > Chordata > Mammalia > Rodentia > Muridae > Mus > Mus pahari. The sequence goes on from NC_034592.1 coordinate 106,307,487, forward strand.
AGTTTTAATGTTTGTGGCATAAATTTTTAATTGCATAAGGCAATCAGGGCCACAAGACCTAGGCATGCTGTCTTGATAAGAGGCGTCTTCTTACCTGAACTAAAGTTGAACAGTGTTGTTAAGATTTGCTTTGAATAACTAAATACACATACATATAAATACATGTGATTGAACATACATATATACATGCACACATACATATAGACACATGCACACACACAAGAACATGCAAGAATGCATACATTATAGGAAATTAAGTTATCAATATGCTTAACAATGAATAAAAAATATCTATAGAGAGGGACAGAGAGAATTCAAATATATACATGTTTTATGTATCATCCAAATTTCTCAAGACCGTAGGACCCCATCATGGGAGAACAGGAAGCCAACAATGATGTTGTCTAAATATAAGCAGATCTGCAATATTTGCCAGATCTGTAACTATTACCAAATCTGTAAAGATTGATTTTGCAAGACTTTCTTCCCTCTTTTATACCTGTAACTCTAACTCTCTGTCTCTCTGTCTCTCTCTCTCTCTCTGTTTGTCTCTGTCTGTCTCTGTCTGTCTCTGTCTGTCTCTCTCTCTCTCTGTCTCTCTCTCTTTCTCTCTCTCTCTCTCTCTCTCTCTGTACATATTAGAAAAAGAAATTAAACAAACCAACTATTTTCTCCACTGTGATCTCTTATATTTAACACTCTGATTGCTAAAATGTGTGTGAGGTTTCATCCACTGGTCAGTTCTTCTGCATATACAAGACAAGCCCCATCCTAGACTGGCCATAGGTTGAGAAGTCCCGCACCCCCTTCCATGCATTTAACCACTTGATGTAATGATTCACAGAACTGAGAGACCCATATTTATTGGCTTATTATTTAATGAAGGGCATGATAATAAACATACCAGACTGTCTGGTGATAAGTCACATAGGTTGAAGCTTGAGAGTCCTCAGTGCAGGAGTTTCTTTTGCCATGGAATTAGGGCACCAACTTCTGCACATTTGGATTGTGTTCTTGCTGACTGACCCAGAAACACTTTGAACCCTACTCTTTCATCTTGCTTTAAAATATTTTTTTCAGAACATTTTCATAAAACCAGGTGCTTGCAACAAAAAAGTTAGACGAATGTCATTTTGGGGGATTGGGGGTTGGGAATGAGTTTTTAGTGCATTTTTCAAGTTGTTCTTGACCCCACACTAAAGTGATGTCCTGGCTCAGCACCTGTGAGTAGTGGAGACCGAAGTATAGGTAGCTGTCGCTGCATGTAGCTTATGTGTTTTCTAGCCTATAAATGTACTGGTTTCAGATCTCCTAACTGATGGCCATTGGTACAATATAGCAAAGACAAAGTTCTCAGGATTTGCTCCATTCCTTATCCTTTGTAGTTGCTAAAACAATAGCAAGTAGGAGAACAGGCTTGCTCTTCCCTTGACACGTGGGTGAAGATGACAGAGTAGGACAGTTAACTAGGCATCCCTGCCATCCCAACTACTTCTAAAGGAGGGCTCCATCTTATGCTGAGTCCTCAGGGTACTGCAGAGTCAAGATGAAAAGGCACTTCCCTGTGGGGTCTTCAGAGCTCAGTCTAGAAAGATGAAAATGAGACAGCCAAAGGCAAGAAGTAGGGTTTGGGGATGTACCTCCATGGTAGAGCCCCAGGCAATGACAAGCATGGAGACATTGCTGAACCCTACTCATTAGGAATTCTTATGGAGGCTTCATCACATAGGCATGATGGGTTCTTTTTTTGTTTTGTTTGTTTTTTTGAGATAGGGTTTCTTTGTATAGCCCTGGCTGTCCTGGAACTCACTTTGTAGACCAAGCTGGCCTCGAATTCAGAAATCTGCCTGCCTCTGCCTCCCGAGTGCTGGGATTAAAGGCGTGCACCACCACGCCCAGCTGCATGATGGGTTCTTAACCTATTCTTCAGCCTATCTCCTGTTCCAAGAGGTTGGGGCTGGGCTGAGAGTTCCAAGGTTCTGACCATTATCTGTCATCTGTCTGTCTGTCCGTACAACCACATCTTACAACAATTAAAGTCATTGGTCAACATAAGGCTCTTTTGGTCTCTAAGGGAAGGTGCAGTACGTTGTATCCTGGTATTCTGGTTCTAGTTTAGACTCTTAAGCTATGCTGATAGGTCAATAGATGTTGTGAAATGGAGATGAGGGCTAACTAACAACACAGTGGTGCCTCAACTGTCCCTCCCTGCTCTATTACAGAGGTTTATGGGCTGGTCTTGTGAGTTTGTTCTCCTCTAAATTTTGAGTCCTGTACCCACAACTTGGCTCTTTATTATATTATAAATAATCTAGAGAAAAGGAAAGGGCTCAGGAACCAGATGGAAGTGGAGAAAAAGGAGAGAGTTTTGGAATAAGTATGGAACAGAAAGAAGCGGTCACAGATGCTATTCCTACACATTTAAGAAATATGAACAAAACATGAGTCTCTAAGTGTTTTATGTTCTATGTTTGTTTCTTTGGGGATGACACTATTCTGAGATTAGGTAGAATGTAAAATTGTTTTTCTTAGGTTTATGTTTTGTTAACCTGTGTTTTTCAAACATATATATGGTTAGGATAAAGGAAAGCCATAATGGTACCATCTGAGAAGTGGGTCTTGCTCTCATCGTCAATCATGAATTTTCTAGATCTTTTTCCTGTTCGAAAACAGGGAAGTGTGAATGAATAGCCAATGCCTCGACAAAAATAGACATCAAAGGGATGGGTGGTATGTGTACTGTTCAGAAGTACTGTTAATATTTAAAATGGTCTGTATAACATATGTGTTTACACATATATGTAGAGTTGTCCTTTGATATCCTCAAGAGACTGATTCCACAACGCCCTGCAGATGTCCAAATTAAGAATGTCCTAGTCTCTTCCATAAAACAGTATAGTGTTTACTTACAACACTTACAATTCTCCTGGATGCTTTAAATCCTCATTGTAGGTTACATATAACCTCCTGCAGAGTGAGTGCTACATAGACAGGTGTTACATTGCATTGTTTGGGTAATAGTGATGAGGAAAAGGCCCTGTACATGTTCAGTTCAAATGCATTTTTTTTCCTCAAATACTTTCAATCTTCACTGCATTGACTGACCCATGTATATGAAACTCACAGATACAGAGGCTGGCTCAGTACACAGTTGCCTAATTAAGGATATTAATCATGTTTTCATAAGCATGACAGAGGCATGAATGGGAAGGCATTGTGTCACTACTATCTGAGTGCAGCTGTGTTTTGATACAGTTTGCTATTGCAGGTCACCAGAGGCCGATGCTGTCTGCCATTTGCTGTCAGTGGTCCTCATGGTCTCTGTTTCTTACATCAGGGCATGGTCAACAGAAAAGGCAAATAACAGACAGAGTGGATCATCATTAAATGAAATCTGAGGAAAGGCTAAGAGAAAGGAAGATTGCTGCTGATCTGCGGCCTGTGCTCAGTGCCGCTCTTGGCTCTTCACGCACATCTCACATGTAGCATCTCTGCTGCGCACAGCCTGGAGTCCGATTACACAAAATTCCAAGAGGCTGTGAGCACGTGGCACAGTGCAGGCTTTGGAGTATTAGCTCAGAAAGCATCCGAATAGCAATTTTGCTCTCAAGGGCCCTCCACTATACTTGCTCATACAACATTCGCATAGTTTTTCATGTTCTTCCAGGTAAAATGAAAGTGGTTTCCTCAAGTGTGCCTGGATAACCATAGAGACGAAAGTCAGTAATCACTTCTCTTGGTCTCCTTTCTGGACATGGCTCTTTACCCAGCAGCTGTTTGAACCTCAGGCCTCGGGGAACAAAGCCTGGCGGTGATTCTTTTTAATATCTCTGATAGAACTCCAGTACTAATTTTTTTCAATTAAAGTTGGGTGGGGTGGAGAAGAAAATCCCAGACCAGAGAGATGGTAGTGATTCCCTCATAAGACATCTTTATTTATTTATTCAGCTCTCTTCTCCATCTAGAGCTGCCTTCTTTCCATCACTTCAGCTGAGAAAGTAATTATAGACAACACTGAAGAACTTATAAACACTTCCCAAGCCAATTCTTGCTAGAAATGAGCCTTGAGGAAGGAAAGGGCTATGCAGCAGTTTCAAAAAAATCTCTGAGCCTGGCTGGCATGTTAGGACTAAGGATTTGATCCATAAAAATTTCCCAAACAGCTCTACAAAAATTCTAACCATATGCTTGCAATGTTGAAAATGCATATCTGAATTGAGATAAACCTGGCATCGATGCGCATGCCATCGATGCAAATAAACCACTTTCTCACAAACACCATTTACTTAAATGAGGAGATAAGTTAAATATGGAAGAATAGCAATGTTCTTCAGCAGACTGCCTGGAAGAGAATCTATGGTTTTGCAATGTGCTTGGGTCTCATCCTGCACTAGGCTGTGCAGGGTGGCTGAGTGTCAACCCTAGGTAGCTATTCCTTCTTTGATTCTTCTGATTATAGGGAGAAGCCTGTTTTCAGACATCTCAAGTCAAAGAGCAGGAAAGAGGATTTAGTTACCATTTGTTTCCTATCACGTCTCTGTCACATTGCCTTCAGATAATATCTGCTGTGTCAAAGACAGCCTCCCACATTTCTCTGAATTCAAACTTGGTTCATTCACTTCTGTGATTTTGAGCTGGCAAGCATATTAGCATACACATGCATGGGGCAGGAGTGTGGTGTCTGCAGCCTCTTGCAAAGACCATCCACCTTCTGGGAACTGTCAGCTGGCTACTGCAGCACAAGGTGGGCAGGTGTTCTGACCTCAGTATCTCTCTTTAACCTGCCAGACACTGATCTATAACTCTCCTTTATCACATGAGAGTTAACAAAGCATGTTTTCTATTATTATTATATTATTAATATTATTAGATTTGTTTTTTTTTACTCATGCATGTGATTATCAAGCAAGCAAAATTTCTAATGAAAATACAACCAGGAAATAATTGTTAAGTGTTAAAATTTTATTTTATTTGTTTTATTTTATTTTATTTATTTCCTTTGCATTATAGCATGTTGTATGATCTATAAGTTCCTGGCAGCACTCTGCTTAAGGACAGGTGTCCCACCTGCTCCTGTGAAAAGGAAACACCATTACAGGATGGAGACAGAAATCACATGATCCTTTAGGGAGATGTTCCAGGGCTACCCTTTCAGAGTCCACTCAGTAATGGTCAGGAGCAGAAAGCCTTAAGAGATAGGTTGAACTGAATAGTATTGATTATAGGAACTTGCTTCCTGAGCATAATGGCATTTAAAAATGTATGCTGTTGTAAAACTTGGGGTATATAGTAATGTCAATAAGTCAGGAGATAGTTATCACTGAAAAGGAAGTCTCTGTCACTCACAGTTCAGAAGGGTGGACATGCTGTGGCATAGGGGGCACAGAAGGATGCCCACTGCGTTCAGTTAGTAGTCCAAGGTAGGTGAGGAGTTTCTGCCAGAGAACATGACCTAGTTTAAACAATTTCATTGATCGCGTTGCATAGAAAGAAACTCACAGCCAGCTACTGGATGGAACACAGGGTCCCCAATGGAGGAACTAGAGAAAGTACCCAAGTACCTGAAGGGGGCTGCAACCCTGTAGGTGG
>NC_034592.1:106313295-106317834 GCF_900095145.1 Mus pahari
GATAGCATTTGAAATGTAAATAAAGAAAATAATAATAATAATAATAATAATAATAATAATAATAATAATTTAGGTACCATTTAACTATAATAAACATACTAAGGAGAAAAAAAAAAAAAAGAAAGAAACTTTGTGCTGGATGGTGTTGGACCTCGGGGGTAATAATGGCTGGTGTCAGTCTGGAGAGATGTCTCAGAGGTTAAGAGCATGGGCTGATCTTCTAAAGATTCCGAGTTCATATTCCCAGCACCCACATGGCGACTCAGGACAGTTTATAAAGGGGTCTAATGCCCTATTCTGGTGTGCAGGTGCATCTGCAGCAGAGTGTGGATAAATAAAACAAAAAACAAATAAATAACGGCTGGTGTGTAGTGTTCCCGATTGAAGTCTGACAGTCCTAGGGAGTGGTTGGAGATGTGCACTCTGGGATAGCTGGTTTGCATTTGAAGCCTGTGCTCCTGGGAGGAAATCTCTTCCTGAGGATGGAGAGTGACAAGGGCAGGCAGATAACACAAGGTGGCTCAGACATTTCATTGAATTGCTTAGACTAATGTAGGTCTTCCATGTCTAATTCAGAAGACATGTCTCATTTCTTCCCCCTCTTTCCCTCTCCCTCCTCTGGGCCGCTGAAAAGACTGACAACTTGTATACCCTGGGGCTTTTCCTTTAAATACTAAGATTGTTTCCAAGTTTCCACAAAAGCCAACCAAACAAAAAAGAATGGGGTAGAGTTGACATATGGATACAATGCACATGTTAGGGCAAGTTCACACAGAGGCACGGTCTGTGGAGAATACCAGAGGCTAAAGCAAGTACTCTAGAACCAGAATATGTAGGTATGAAGCTTGGCTTCTCATTACATATCAGTCATGTAATGTATCTACATTTTCACAATTAATTGAAAGAATACAATAACTCAGAAGTTCAGAATTGACTTTATGCTCCATTTTATATTTGTTATAAGTGAGGCCTAGAGAGGAAGGACAGATGTGATGCTTAAAATAGTACCTGGCAAGTGCCAAAAAAGTGTTTACGGTGTAATTACTATTCTCATGCTTTTCATTTTCTAGTAATCTAAGCCAGCTGGGAACCTGTTTACATACATCTGATGGGTGAAGTCAGTGCTATTACTATCTGGAAGATTTATACATGGTGTCCAATTATAAAACAAGGACCCTCCAGACTTTTCAATGAAGCCAGTAAATGACATGGTAGATGGATCTACTTGGAACCGCTCGCATGCAGAAGATGGCTCATTTACTGGCCATGATGAGTTCAGGGTGTGCTACTCTGCAAGTGTAGCCAGGGTGAATACATTTATCTGAGAAGCTTTCTGTAGCCTTAGCCTGGGTACTAAGAGAATTTTCCCTCCTCCATCATTAGAAGTTGAGTCTTTACCCAAATGGCACATCCTCAAGTAAGGTTTCTAGAGTAGAACTAAACCTAAGGTCATGAGGACGGATTGAATGAGACAATTCACAATTGTGAGACACACTCACAATGTGACAAAGGTCAGGAATGCACAGGCACAGTATGCACCAAGCAGCACAGGCTTGAAGGGGCAGATGCAGGAGATTCATCCGAATTCCAAATGGGGCATCCAGCCCACACCTGGCTACTGTCCTTGTTTGGCTCCTCTGAGTCTTGGCTATATTTAAATTCCAATGTCTGGGACATTTCTGCTTGTTTCATCTGAGATTTAAATAGAGGACTCTTAGGTTATTCAAGGAAGAACAGGTTTGTAGACAACAGCTTCTTCTAGTGTTTAATCATTTTTCACTTTCTTTAACTATCTTCTTTGTTACATTTGAATTTTAGGGGAGTTGAGGGGGGGGCTACAGATACCTTTATCCTTCCTGGATATTTTTTTGGTTATCCAGGCAAGCACGTATGTGTAGCATGACTGCCAGGTCCTTTGACGTTACACTTCAATATGATTGGATTCAGGGGGAGAAGGGGCATTGTGCAAGGATGACCCTTTTGGCAGGGAAAGCTGAAATAATTTGGAAAGCTTGTGTTACATGCTCACACTACAGACTTTTTTCCTGTACACATGCTCATAGACAGTGGTGTGAATGACCCTGTGGGGACTGGTCTGGGTTCATAATGTTCCACTGATCTGATTACAGGGAAACCTTGACAGTGAATAATTAGGGCCCTAGACGCTGCTTCCAGCAACTACCAATGTAGTAATCGTTCTTCCTGAGAAGAGTACCTGGTAGTCTGGAAAGCAGTGAACTGAGCCCCGCAGATACAGAATGTGTTTTAGAGAAGCATAAGCCTAAAATAGCCAGTAACACCCCAGATTTCATTTGCTACATAGTAGTATTTTAAACAAGGCTCTCCCATCTCCAAGTTCTTTGCTGTATTAATAGGTCTTCAGAAGGAGTCCAAATGAGAGTATTATTTTCTTCAGGAGAGCAGAAATGAAATGATATGAACTTTGGGAAGATGTTAGTTGCAGTTTTATGTCATACATAATTACTTAAAATATATATTTATTTATATTTTACTAATTCTTTGAGAATTTCATATGGTGTATTTTTATCACATTCAATCACATTCCTCCTGATTGCTTTGAGAGCTACCTATAATTCACCACTACACCTGAAATTCTAGTACCCTTTTAAAAGAAAACAGCCCCCCCAAGTCTAGTTTGTGGTGAGCATATATTCCAAGGTGTGGTGCCATCCACTGGAACATGGTATACCTACTAAGGCCCACACCTTTAAAGACAATTGGCATGCCCTACCACAGAAGCTATCAACTGTCAATAGTTCCTCAGTTAGGAGTGTGGCTCTTGAATCCCTTCCCATTTCACATTGGGTTATGGATTAGTTTGGTCTTGTGAGGTTCTATGGAGCAGGAAAAAAGTGATTGGTTATCTCCTTAGCATCTGTGCCACTACTACATGTCTTACCATGCTTGTCATTATTGTAGTTTACATGGCTCATAGCTTGGTAAGTCTGTTGATGACTCATCCTTCCCCCAGCTACCTGTGTAGGGTCTTACCATCCAGGTCTGGTAGGCAACCTCGAGCAATGGCAACAGTCTGTATCATTTTTAGAGTCTTTGTGATATTTCTTACCAACACTTGGAATTGATTTGTTTGCAGGGTAGGAGGGAAGCCCCAAGTCTCATTGTTCTATATCCAGTAGTTGTCCAGCTTCCCCACTTGTTAAAGATGCTGTCTTTTCTTCAATGTATGTTTCTGGCATCTTTGTAAAAATTAAGCTGGCTGTAGGTATTTAGACTTACATCATGGTTCCTAATTCTGTTCCACTGAATAATGTGTCTGTTTTTTGTGCTAGCACCATGCTGCTTTTATTACTATGACTCTTAGTATTACTTGAAATCAGGAATGGTGATGCCTCCAGCCATGTTTTTATTGTCCAGGATTGTTTTCACCATTCAGTCTTTTGTGCTTCTATTTTTCAATTTCTGTTAAATTGAATCTGTAGAGATTACTTTTGCTTGGATGGCTAATCACAATATTGATCCTGACGATCTGTGATCATGGAGGTCTTTTCATCTTCTTGTGTCTTCTTTAATTTCATTCTTACGTGTTTTAAAGTTCTAACTATGGAAGTCTTTCATATTCTTGGTTAGGGTTAGTCCAAGATTTTACTTTTTTTTTTTTTTGAGGCTATAGTGAGTGGATTTGTTTCCATAATGCACTCCTTATTTAGTCTGTTTGTCTTTAGTATAGAGCAAGGCTGCTGATTTTAGTAGGCTCATTTTGGAACTTCATGCTTTGCTTTGTACTTGTCAGTGCTAGAAGTACCTGTTAGAGTTCTCTCATGTATGGAATCATGCCGTTTGCGAGTAGGTATACTTTGACAGCCTTCTTATTTGTATCTCTTTTATTTTCTTCTCTTTTCTTAGTGTTCTAGCTAGGGCTTCAAAAGCTGTGGAATTGATCATGTAATGTCTGTCCTGGAGTCAATTTTTGAATGGGAATTGAGAGAGAGAGGATTCCTTTGTCTTATTCCTGTTCTTAGTGGAAATACTCCCCCCCCAATTTGACATGGTAGAGACTATTATCATAGTCTCTTTTTATGTTGAGATGTATTCCCTCCATCCCTAATTTCTACAGGATTTTTTTTTATCAAGAAAGAAATATTGGATTTTGTCAAAGGCCCTTTCTGTGGAATTGATCATGTAATGACTGTCCTGGAGTCAATTTTTGCAGTGGATTCCATTTATTGCCTTACATATATTAAACCACCCCATATCCCTGGATTGAAACCAACTCGATTATGATGAGTGATATTTTCAATGTCTTCTTGAATACAATTTGCAAGTATTTTATTGAGAAATAGTGAGATTAGCCTATAGTTCATTCTCTCCCCCCCAACCTCTCCCTCTCCCTCTTTCTCTCATTCTCTCATCTCTCTCTCTCTCTCTCTCTCTCTCTCTCTCTCTCTCTCTCTCTCTTTCATGCATTCTCTCTCCCCCTTTCATGTTAAATCTTTCTCTGGTTTTGATGTCAGTATAACCCTGAGTTTGTTAAAAGGATTTGGAAGAAGTATTACTCCT
>NC_034592.1:106320614-106345889 GCF_900095145.1 Mus pahari
AGAGAGAGAGAGAGAGAGAGAGAGAGAGAGAGAGAGAGAGAGAGAGAGAGAGGCTTTTGTTTGAGGCACAGGTAGTCTTGAAATCTTTCATTTGAAGTTCAGAAGGATCCACAGCTCTGAAATAAGATTCCAGAGTAAAAGATGCCTTCATTGGACAAAAGACCACATCCATAGGTTTTATCTTAAAGTATGTTTACTGGGGATAGGGCAGATGGCTCAATGGTTTAGCGTGCTTCCTGTTGTTTCAAAGGATGGAAATTTGAGTCTCAAAACTCCAGCTCCATGGGATCCGATGCTCTCTGCTGGCCTATGAAGGTATATTACATACATATATAATACATATATATATATATATCCACTGTTCATGATGAGATGAATACGAAGACAGCACAAACATGCTTAGGTGGTAGGAAAAAGTTAGATTATACATTATGCCACAATTCAATAATGATTTTAAAGATGAAGTTTTTATTGTGTTAAAAAATTGCAAGAATGAAAAAAATAGCAAAAGGTGAAAATAAACATTTATTGTGGCAGAGAGTAAAGGGAGAATATATAAAATATAAGAAAAACCCTACAGATTGTCCTATTTTGTTAACTTTATAAATACTTGGCTTTCCTTAAACAATGAATAGTTGTATAAAATTATTTTATTTGGACTCATGATACCTTTGTTCAAACTTCAGCTTTATTATTTACAGCTAGCTGTGTGGTTTTAGACATGTCCTTAGCTTTGGTGTCATCTATAAAAGTATGGTGAGTTCTATCTCCATGTAGACTTAACACTTAAAAGTTATCAGTCAGTGCTGGGTAATAACTAGTTCAAAACAACCTTAGGGTTTCCACCCAAATTTCACTGACATTAAAAAGCCCATAATAGAGATGACAAGGCGAGCAAGCTAAAGCACAGAAAGCAGGCAGACATTCCATGTCTGGTTCTCCGAGGTGTCCAGGGAACTGGCAGTCAGTGTTCTGTCTGTAAATTAGGGGAGGTAGGATGGGGAGAAAGGTGGCTCTTAGCCATACTCAGTCTGTGATCTCTGCCCTTGGAAAGTCTACAGTATCTGCTTCCTCTGTGTTCAAGAACAGGATGCCAGCCTGACTCCCCTTCAGGCTAACTAACACTAAATATCTGGAGAACAACAGTCTAAGATTTAAATTGCAGGCCTTTTTACAAGAAAAATTATTAAAAACAGCTTGTACAAACAAAAATAAAACAATCTTGTCTGTGATAATAATTTTAACATTTTTCAAACTTTGCAGAGCTGTGAAGCTTCCTCTAGCTAGTGCTCCCTCTGACACAAATCCTCACAGCAGACAAAAACCAGGGCATGAAGATGCAGAGTGCCTAACACAGTGAGCTGCTTCATCTTAGCCTCAGTCTTCCACCCAAGTTCCCTGGGTTCTCCTGCGTGGGGGGAACAGCTTGCTGAACAGGAAGTGATACTGGAAAGGGACCAAGATGTCTGGCACTTGAGAAGCTAAAGATTTTTCTTAAGTAGAAAATTATAATGCACAGTTTACCCATTTGAGTTTATGGTGAGTCTATTGTGATGGAAGATTATGCATTGGTATTAAAAGATCAATTGTAGTAATTACCTGCCCATGTGTGAGCCCTGCATAGGCTCCTGTGTACTCCTGGAGAAGGAGGACTCACCAGGAGTTTTGTTGCTATTATTATTATTTGCATGTTTAAGAAAAATCGTGGACAAAATCTGTTTCCTTTGAAACTTCTGCTGTTGTAACAAATTTTACTGCTACTCCACTCCTTGAGAGAAGTACCATGAACTTGGTGTTAATTGGGGTGCCTGGAAGCTCACGTCAATCAAGGGTTAGACATACATCAGATTTTTTTCATAAGCCTCTAAGGAACAATAGGGATGAGTTTGAGGAAAGATGAAGCAACAAAATGTGTAGTTATCTGAGATAGGCTAAAAGAGGAGGAAGGGAGAAAAGGAAGGAAGGAAGGAAGGAAGGAAGGAAGGAAGGAAGGAAGGAAGGAAGAAAGGAAGAAAGGAAGAAAGGAAGAAAGGAAGAAAGGGAGGAAAGGAGAGAGGGAAGAAGGGAGGGAGGGAAGGAAAAGGGGAGCCAGGGAAGGAAAAAAGGAAGGAAAGAGGGAGGCAGGGAGGAAGGGGGATTTCAAATGGTAATGTAGACTTAGGGAAGTTAAGAATGGCCAATGAGCAACTGCTGTGATGAGGTCTCTTAGGAGCTATGTCTAAGCAGGGTCTTCCCTTTGTCTGGGATCAGGATCTGGTGACTGCTGCTTTGGTGCTAAAGCAGATATGGATCTGATGGCAGGACTGAGTCTGTCATTTACTCACTCTTCAATAGATTTAAAGACATTGTCCATGGCCACTGAGTGTAGAAGGGCTTTTCAACTTCATCTGAAAGTTCATATATTAAACATACACACACACACACACACACACACACATATGCACACATGAATACACATGCATGCACATGTGTGCATGTGCACACACAAATGCATATGAATATTCAAACACTTGTGGTTTTGTGGAAAAGGTGTACTCCACATTTTGTTTTGAACTTGCACTCCGTGTAATACTTTTTGAAAGACTGTATCAGTATGTAAAGATCTTTTTAAAGTTCTTTTTAATAGTGACCAGTGAAAAGGAATTTACATGTTTGTACTGAAGTTATTTAAACATTTTCCATTTGATTAGCATTTGAGTTTCTTCCAGTTTTTGGCTATTCCGAGTGAGGTCACCTGTGTCAATCATTCTAAGAAAATTCCTGATAATATCCACCCAAAAACCAGAAGAGCTTTTGATTCTTGGTTTCAGGTGTCTGTCTCAGTTCATGATCATGCTTTAGGTCTTTGGAAAAATGGCACCCTGGAGTACTTACCTCATGGTGGTTGAACAGCCACAGACAGGAAAGATAGGAAAATCTTGGGTTCCATTATATCCTTTAAGGGCTGCCCCAATGGGATAATTTATTTCTGCAGAGATCCTCTTTGTATTCTCTCTTTCAGTAGGACTATGGAATGGGGACCAAGCTTTTAGTGAGTAGGCCCTTAGGAACATTCAGGATACAAACTACAGTATTCTTACACCCATGTCACAAGCATATCCTTAGGCACATGCACAGCTTCTTCTATAGGGTGAATTCCTACCACTGGAGCTGCTGGGTTTAAGGATATAATAGACTAACATCTGATAGGTGCTGCCAAATATGATTGTATGACAGTACCCCTTCCCCGACTGCAGAATTATTAGGAATTTTCTTTCATTGTCATTTTGTCAATTTTAGTGAATAAAGCTGCACATATACTTTGCACAAATTGGTTTGAAGGGAGGAGTCACAGTGTCCATGATTCCATAAAGTTCTCTCCTGTTGGGTTGATGATGGAGTCTATTCTGTGTTAGGAGTCTGAGGTGTGACTTGTCTGGGCTTGAAGATCAACTAAGAAGAAAGAAAGTAAAAATGAAATATTCCTCACCAAGTATAAATCACAAACTCTGAAAATATGCCAGCAATGGCACTGTTAGAGATTTCTTTTGAAATCTGAGAAAACTTCAAAATCCAGAGCTTTCTATTAAAGTGAAAATACTCTCTTTGACCTTCAGCTATAATCTGGCATCTCTGCTGCACAGATGGGAAGGTTAAATTCTTACCTCTGCATCCTTCAAGTATGGTCACAGAACGAGGTAGTAGCAGGGTTCAGACTAAAATCAGGTTTCTGACTCCAGTGCTGGTTCTCCACACTATCAGAATATAAATAGGAGTTATTTTAATATAATTACATTGAGAGATGGTAGAGTTAGAAAACCCCACATAATTATCAAGGCACTTTAGTAGAATAGAGAAAATGGAAGCTAAAAGCACTAATGTTTAATATTTGAGAGCAACAATATATATAATCACATCACCATGAACATGTATCAAATCAAATGCTGTAGCTACAGGTAAAAAATTACTTATTATTATTGTTACTATTATTATTAGTTTTAGGAAGAAGCCTGGATACTTTGTCTTTCTTAAAAGTTATAGTTTCTATAGTTACTACATATAGAACATTTATGTCTATATCTAGACATATAAGCATGTATACACACATACAAATGCTTATTAATGATGATCTTCATGCTATAAAAACTTAAGTGAGTGGTCTAACCATCTTCCAAATTTCCCACTTAAGCCAACAGCCTTCAAAGAGTCCCCAAAGTCTTTTCAGAACTAGCAGACAGCGGGGCTTTCATTGTATCACTCTTAAATTCTTGATATGACTGATTAAACCATGCAGCTCCAAACAGTCAGGGAATACTAGTATTTCTAGTATCTCTAAATATTGATTTGTTCTCATCTTGAACTTGATCCAAAAAGAGAAGTCCTGACTAAGAGGCCCAAAGGGCCTACTTCTTAAAAGAAGGCGAGCAGCTCTGCCCTCTCTTTCTTTGGAACATATTTTGAACCTTTAACCCTGAATAGTGAGGTTTCTTTTTTTCTTGTTTGTATTTTCTTTGAAATTTTCTGCAACTTCTTTTGGGAGTTGCTAGCACTTGCTTTATACCAACTCCCCAGGCATTTTCTCATTTATGTATATGCTGCTGCCTAGCCCAGCACCTAAGTAGACTGGGGGTGGTGTCCTCTGTTGCTGGGGCAAATACTGCAATTTCTGAGGGTTACAGTTGCTTAATATATTTGGCACTTTTCTCCTTTAACTCTTTGTTATTCTAAGGTCAAAAGTCTTGGCTTCTGGTAATTAGCTCTGGCTGTTAGCAGCAGGGGATTAAGGAAAAAAAAGCACGCTTTCATGGGTCATGGGCTAATTGTACTCACACACACAGAAAAAACACCCATTCACCTTGGATGAAGCAGAAAAAAGAAGCTCCAACAATCTTTATTGCCTTTCTCAGTACTTATACTGTCTCTAAAAAGTTACCTCATGCGACTACTAGGTAGAACCTTTGCAGAAGAATAATTGATTACATGATTTTCTAAATACTTTTATATTCCAATAATTCATCTCATAAGTCGATAAGACTTAAGGAATAACAGCAGAATTGTTTACATGTCTTTCCATAAGACTAGTATCTGACTAAATATTCATTATCTGCTACTAGTCCCCCCTCCATAAGTTCATTATAAGTTTAAGGCAATAATTTTTATGTTATAAGTTAGCTTGGTTTTGTCAAGAGACAAATCATCTTCCTTGCCCTTGTGTCTTATTAGTTTTGAAGTTCTGTATAGATAAACTAGTCAATATTTTACTTTTTGTCCTTTCACCTACAAGAAATTGTCCATTCCCAATTTATGACCCTTAGTTACAAGATAATGGTCTTACATCTAAAATGGAATGTTTTCACTGATCATAAATTTGTTCCAAGCCTGCTTTCTTTTTCTTTTACAATGAACCCATGACCCATGAAAGTTTGCAGAGCTCTGTTTGTAGCTATTTTCTATAGAGGGCTTGAAATTATTTGCCTAAATTTAGGAATTCTATAAAATAATTATTAGGAATTATGAAATCATCAATTTCTCTACACAGCATCACTACATGAAAGTACAACTTTATATTGATTCTGCAGGAAATCTGTCCAATGGATGGGCTAATGCTTAGGAATCCTTAGGCTATGTAATAGTGACAGGAAAAGGAATCTCAGCAGCAAGAAGCAACCCTGGGATGAAGTCTCTGAGGACCCTGCATCTCAGAGCTTACCCCTCACAAGCCATGCCAATCAGTGGACCCTCTCCAGAACAGCCTCTTGCATAACTTAGCTTTTGCTAGATGGCTTCTGACATGTAGAAATTCAGTCTTTTCAGTCTGACCTTGGAGATTTGAGATCACATTGAGTTTTTCTTAATTTTTAAATTGTAAGCCAAAGCATAGATAATAAAATAAAGCACACAAGGCAAACACATGGCAGGACATGTTACTTATGAGGCAAGGTTTTGTAATTATAGCACAGGTTAGGAAACAATTTTGACATCTATCCTGGAAACTATTCCGCATGTGGCAGTGTTCACCAGCCTCTGTCTCCCTGATGCTTGGAGGATTTTATACTGATTCCCCTTACATTCCCCACATGGTTACTTTAGCTTTGCCCATTTTAATTTGGTTTTGATTTATAGTTCAAATTTATAGTTCTTTTACCATCTCTTTACTCTCCTTATACTTTGTTGAAGAACTGGGGTATGCATAGCCTTGCCTGTGACTATATGCCTGCAGTGAAAATTGCTAGGACCTCTACAGGCCACGTTTTCTGCAAATTGGCAATAGATGTAAGATGTTTATCAGATTTATGAATTTAAATTTGACTGTAGATGGTGTGATCTTTAATCGTTAGGCATCTAATATCTGGTTACTGATCATTTTTGTGAAATCCATTTATTTATTGAGAGAACTAAGACTGTTATATTTTATTCCTTACTTATTGGTTAAAATAATACAGATATGCTTCAGTTTATGTTCTGTTTGGTTAGTAGGTACAAGTTGCTCATATGAGAAAGCCTAGATAAATGCAAAATATATCATGAGGTTCATGATATCCATGGAGGGAAATGAATTTCAACATCATAAAGAAGGGGAGAGAGGAGGTTTCTTTCTTTTTATTTTTTTGAGACAGGGTTTCTCTGTGTAGCCCTAGCTGTTCTGGAACTCACTCTGTAGACCAGGCTGGCCTCGAACTCAGAAATATGCCTGTCTCTGCCTCCCAAGTGCTGGGATTAAAGGCATGTGCCACCACACTCGGTGAAGGTTTCTGAATGGACTCTTACATCATGCGTCATGTTCTGTTCATCTAAACACTTGTTCTGAAGTCTCCTTTTGCTGATATTAACATAGTCACTCTGGCTTTCTTATGGCATGTCTCCCATCTCCATTTATATTTCAGGTCATCCTAAGCAAAAAATAACTATACAATATACATTCTACATATACAATCATCTTTGATATCCATACATTGGTTACATGACTCACTTCAGATAACAAAATATGTGAATGCACAGATCTCTCAGTGTATGCATATAACCTACATACATGTTCCTATATTCTTTGAAACGTCTTTAGATTGTCTGTAATATGCAATAGATAGAAATTTTATGTATAGGACTATTATACTTTCAGAGGAGATGGTAACAAGAAAATACCTGCATATGTTCAGTACAGATGCATAATTTTTCTGAAAAATTTGATTCATAGCTTGTTGAATACATGAAATCAAAAAGCCTGCTCTTTATGCTACACTCTAAACATGTGCACATATGCATTCATGTATGTATCAATAAATGCATAGTTATGTTTCTGTTATATTTTTTGTTTTTATTCAAGGATTTGAAATGTCTTACTACAGTCTGCCCCCAGCTCAGATTATGTAATGACCTTATCTAAACAGCATGTTCTGTCTCACTCTGCTTTTGCTATTATTTCTCACTTCACTTTATTGTATACATTTCACACGTTTGTCTATTTTATTTCAATTTAGATTGTCAAATGCATCTTAGATAAAAATAGGAAAATGCTTACCTATATGTATAAGCATATCCTTTGTTCTTCCTTTATTTGCATAAGCCCAAACTTCCATCTGCGACTACTCTGTCTGCCTAACACACATCTAGCATATCATATATACAGACTGGGAGTCCTGAATTCTCCTGTCTGGGAAGGTGTTTATTGTGTCTTGATTTTGAAAGATGATTTCACTAGGTATAGAGTTCTGAAATGACTAATTAAACATGTGTTTTTAAATTTATATGTATATGTATTTGCCCATGTGATTTTATGTGCACTGAAAGCACATAGGAGCCTGTGGGGGCCAGAACTGGCTGAGCTATTAGATCCCTTGAAATGAGTTACAGATGGTTATAACCATCTGTGGTTGCTGGGAACTGGACCCTAGTTCTCTGCAAGAACAGTAAGCATTCTTAATCACAGAACCATCTCTCTAGCCCCAAGAAATAACTAAAATTTGAATATGGGAAACTCATAGCTTCCGTTTTCAAATATTCTTCCTGCCTTTTTTTCTCTTTCTGTTCCTTTGAGGGACTCTCACTTTGTCATTTGCTCTTTTCCCACAGTTCTGAGGTATGTTTTGTTTGTTTGTTTGTTTGTTTTGTTTTTGTTTTTTTAAAAACCCTTTTCTTGTTTTCCATTTGGAAACTTTTTCTTTATGTTCAGGTTCACATATTTCAGTATATCTAGTGTGGTCACAACATTGTCAAAGGAATCATCATTTCCATGTTGTATTTTCATTTTCATTTCCATTTCCATTTCATTCCTTTTGATGTGTTGAATCTGTTTCTCAGATTTATTCATTCAATCATAATGTCCAGACTTTCCACTAGATAGTCTAACATACTGGTCTAAAAAAAAGTAAAAAGAATTGTAATAGAATTATTACTAATGCTATTTTGTTATACTCATAGATCAGCACCTTGCTCAGCCATCAGAGAAGCTTCCTCCTGAAGCAGATGGGCACAAATACAGAGACCCACGGGCAGATATTATGCAAAGAGTGAGAGACCTTGGGACACTCAGTGCTAAGATGTCTCCATCAAATCCCTTCCTTCAGAGCTCAGGAAACCTCAAAGAAGAGAAAGCAGAAAGAGTGTAAGAGACAGGGGATGAAACAAGAAAACAAGGCCCTCTAAACGACACGAACAAAGCTTATATGAACTCACAGAGACTGAAGCGGCATGCGAAATACCTATATGGGTCTGTGCCAGGTTCCCTGCATGTTATACAGTGGCTCACAGTTCAGTGTTCTGATGGGATTCCTGTGCGTGGGAAGGAGTCATCTCTGATTCTGTGCCTTCTCTAGGACTCTTTCCTTCTGTTGGTTTGTTCTGTCCAACTTCTATGTGGTCTTTTTCATTTTATCATATTTTATTTTGTTATATTTTAATACTATCTCTTAGAAGCCTGTACTTTTCTTTTTCCTTTTCCTTTTTTTTTTAAATTTTAAAATGAGAAACAGAAAGGGAGTAGATCTGATGGGAGAGGAGGTAGGGAGTAGAGGGGAGGGGAAACTGTAAACAGGACATATTATGCAAGAAAAGAATCTATTTTCAATAAAAAGGAACCCTTCTCCTCCCTCCCTGCAAATCACTTTTGACACTGGGTTCTTGCCAATATTGCTTCTTTAGATTGCTTTGTAATTTTTTTGTTATTATTTGCTTGTTTTTTATATTAATTAATTAAGTAATCACTTTTTGGTTTTTTGAGACTGGGTTTCTCTGTCTAGCTCTGGCTGTCCTAGAACTCACTCTGTAGACCAGGCTGGCCTCAAACTCAGAAATCCACCTGTCTCTGCCTCCCAAGTCCTAGGATTAAAGGCATGCACTACTACTGGCCACCCACCCTCCAACTGTTTCACATCTTATACCTCTTCCCCACCCCCTGTCTCCACATAGATGTCTCCTCTTCCACCACCACCCCACCTGACCTTTAAACTACTTGGGGTCTCCAGTCTCTTGAGGGGTGGGTACATCATTTCTGAATGAACACAGACCCAGCAGTCCTCTAATGTATGTATGTTGGGGACCTCATATCAGCTGCTGTATGCTGCCTGTTTGGTGGTCCAGTGTTTGAGATCTCAGGGGTCCAGGACTCAAAGGGAGGGACCTTAAATGAAATGCCCAACAGTGCAGAGAGGGAACTTCAGCAGGAAGACAGGGCATCAAATGAGGGAGAGTGGGGCCATCCCACAGTCACAACTCTGACACATAATTGTTCCTGTCTGAAAGAACTGCAGAGATGGAAAGGGAGAGAAGCCTGATGAAAAGAAGGTCCTGTGACAGGCTCAAAGTGGGATCCAGCTCAAGGGGATGTCCCGAGGTCTGACACTATTACTGAGGTTTTGGAGCACTCACAAAAAGGGACCTAGCATGACCAGACTCTGGAAGACCCAACAAGCAGCTGAAAGAGTCAGATGCAGATATTTGCAGTCAGCTGGTGGACAGAGGCAGCTGACCCCTGTTGCTGAATTAGGGAAGGTTGAAAGAAGCTGAGGAGAAGGGCGACCCTGTAGGAGGACCAGCCATCTCAATCAATTTGCTTGTTTTTCAAGACAGGGTTTCTCTGTATAGCTCCAGCTATCCTGGAACTTGCTCAGTACACCAGGCTAACCTGGAATTCACAAAAATCTACCTGCCTCTGTCTCCTGAATGCTGGGATTAAAGGCATGTGCCACCAATGCCCAGCACTTTGTATCTTAATAATACGATTTGTAATGTTTCTTTAATGGGTTCTGAACATTGTGTGTAGATCATGGAGACCCAGGGAAATAGAATTCCTGTCTAAAAATGAGCAGTTCTCTTGGTCTGTCCAAAGTTTTAGTCTGTTGCCTGGTATGATAGAACATGCATATTACCTAGCATTTGGGATACGGAGGCAGGGGGACCACTTGAACCCAACAGTTTGTGGTCAAGCTTAGCTACATGCCAAGAGTTTCTCAACAAACAAACAAACAAAATGAAATTCCTTCTTTCAGCATCCAGCTACGGGGTCACTGCTCAGTGTGGCCTCTGAGCCTGTAGCAGGACTTTTGTCCAAACCAGTTAGTCTGCCTCTTTAAAACTTTGCTTGCCTGTGCCTCTGAAGGGGAGTCTCTCCTGTACCTCACACCCCCTCGGAGGCAATCCATTATTCACTAATTATTGCTTGGCTTGCAATTACTTGTAATTAGGGCACAGTTCAATGTTTAAAATATATATTGGCTTATCATTCAAATATTCTATAGGGAAATTTATATTTTTTTAAAGTTTTTCTTTTGAGAATCCACAATCCTGAAAAAATCATCTTCTCTGTTACATAACCTCGCCCTGGGATTCCACTTATATTCAGGAGATGTGCCGGCTAAATGTCTGTTGATACCAAGCTTCTCATCATTATTATACATGCACATGAATGTTTTCTTAAGGTTTTGGGAGATGAGGAGATCTCTCATTAGAGCCCATACTACTCCTGCAGAGGTCCAGAGTTTGGTTTCCAGCACCCACATCGGATGGCTCATAACCACCTCAGCTCCATGGGATCGGATGATCTCTTCTGACCCTCATTGCACTCATATCTACAAGAAACCCCAAAACGTAACTAAAAATAAAAGTGAAATATTGGAAAAAGAGATTTGTACTATAAAGTTTCACGAATGAATACTTTCTCATTGGTCAAAATAGAGAGCATTTCCTATACTTTTGAAAGATCAAAGAAAGGTCCAGACAAGGTTTATATATATTTGTAAACATTAGAAATATTTTACAAGTTCCTCTTTGAGCAGAACATTATTTTCAAGGGGGTATGATTTGATGCTCGGCCGAAGGTCATATAAGCTTGGCCACCTGTGCCACTTGCAATTTAACTACACTGTATGAGCCTTCAGTTTAGTGTAGAAATGAAGGTAATATACTTACTCAGTTTTGAATACAGTTTCTTGAGTGCCTCCTAAACTGTAGGCATTGTTCTAGATGCTGGGAGTATAGAAGAGTCACTGACTGGGCAAATCCAGCCTCGGAAGAGCTTGCATTCTGTCCCCACACAGAGGCTCTTGGACTTTAGATGGGATCTAAAATAAAGCAGTTTAGAGCTGGGGCATGGGAGCTGTTGGATAAGTGTTGATTCTTTCCTGCCTCTTAATAAATGTTTTCCCTCACCCTTAAAATTGATAATTTTAATTTGTCTAGCGCTTTGGCATTGTTATTTCAATAGTCAATAGTTTCCTAAGCGACAGAACAAGCGATAGAATCGAAGCTTAAGTCAATGCTAACAAAGTTTGTTCTGACTCACAACAGTTTACAGCCAGGTCTTTGTTCCCAAATATGTGCAGTTTCATCCAAAGACTTCTCATGGGAGTCCATAAACATGGCCTCACAGAAGCAGCTCAGGGTGCTTCTGGTACCTGTGTTCACACTGTAGAGCTGTATGCTGTTCTTCCTGTCTCCAGTCAGGGCTCAGACTCACTTGACTTTAATTACAGTGAGACAGGAGTAACTTTTTCTGTCTGTAGTCAAATTCTGTGGGTGGAATAGTCTCCCTATACCTTTATTTTTGAAAAGCACATTTCTCCATCTCCATGATTTGAATTTGCCTGTGTAGAGGCTTGCTGACTTCTTATAGCTCATGGGTTCTTGGGCTTTAATCACAGCTGTGTTCATGGTTAAGTCCAGCTGTGTCAGTAAGATTCAAGATTCTGATTGCTTTTTTTTTTCCAGGAAAAAAAAAAAGAACAACTCTCTTCTATCAAGATTTTTTGAGGAAAACTGGCAAAGGATATCAAATATCTTAATGGCAGGGAAACTTGGATTATCTGAAGCTGTATTCTCTCTGTGGGGCTGGGAGTTCTCTTCTGATTGTTTGGGAGGTCATGGCACCTGAAGTAAGACTTTTGGAGCACACTTTAGAAGGTAGTTTTTGTTTGCTTTTTTTTCGTCTGTTTTATCTCTCACCTTTTACATAAGTGCAGCTTGGGTTCTGCCACATTTCACTTGTTATGTAGAACACGCTATGAGGACATTAGGATAGACCCTTATTCCCCTTAAAAGTTAAAATGAACTATTTTGTTGATTTTTCACATAAAAAAACTGGTAAGGCCCAACTCATAACCCTAGCTCCCACTTTCAACTGTTCCATGGTGATCCTTTGTGACTTTTGCAATATCTGCTAGAAAACTACTCTCCGATGCTGACCTGGTGGTAAGTACTTCCCCCTAGGCTTTTATTTCTGCTTTCAGATCCCCCCCAGGCTCTCTTGCCCATTGCCTCTCTTATAGCCACAGCAATGCTTAGAGGGTGGCACATAGAGGCCTGTTTTCCATGTGTGCGTATGTCACAGTTCTTATGGACTGAAGAATGGAATGAATAGATGCCCGAAGTCTTCAGTGTATTCTTCGAGGCTATATCTCCCTACAGCAGGGCATTATGGGCATGGGGAATAATCTATATATTTTTTCATATAGAGGAAAGGAACTTCAGAAAGGGAATAGAGAAAGTGACAAAGAAAACCGTTTCAGAATCAGACACTTTTCACAAATATAACCACTTGGCCTACTCTAAGCAAAGAAAGGTGTCAGAGATAGGGGCTGAGTTCTGAACTCAAGACTCCTCCATAGCTCAGGGGACTCCTGAAGCCTCTTGTCAGCAGCTAAGAGGCTGGTTTGCAATAGCTAGGAGTGAGTTGTATTGGAGGGATTGTCCAGCTGCAGTCCTGCCTTCAGAAGGCTGACACCTTCCTGATATCTTGAGGTAGACACCCACCTAAGCTGTTACTTGAGCTCCTCGACACAAACTGGGAATGTCACAGGTCACTGAATGTCTGTACAACTTTTTATGTAGCAACTTATCTATTAAACAGATTCTGGTCATGCGTATTTGACTTGCCTTCTATGCTTTGATTCTGAATTTCAAGTTGGTGATATAAAGGATCACCTATTTTGCGTGTGGGAGGAATATACATACTTTATAAGCAGAGGACAGCTGTGGAGGTTTTAAAGGATGTTCATAAGTACATTTATGCTCTTTTATTGAAAAGTAGAATCCATTTTCTCCCAGCAATAAATAATATAGCCAGCCTTTTAAGAGATGAGTTCATGGGATGGGTTCATGGGCATGCTTCTTGAGAATTGCTGGGCCACATACTCTTAAGGACCCCACTTTTTGCTTAGCAATTTTTATGTAGCTGGAAGTTCACAGTTATTTTTAACAGGAGGCCACACTAACTTATTTCATACACGTTATATAAAGTCAGCCTTGAGCTGCTTTTGCTAGAACCTTGGGATCATTGGCTACCTTGGTGTTGTTTTCTTTCTCCCCTCTTTGTTATTGGTGTATATTAATTATACAAAGTAAGAATTTCATTGTGACAACCTGTAATTGTGTGCAGTGTGCTTTGATCTGCCCCTCTCCTCTCCTGGGAGCAGCTTCCTCCTCCTATGCAAGGAACCATCACTATCAGTTTATCAGTTTGTCAGATACCTTTAAGGCTTTTTCCATAACCCATTCCTCTGCTTCCCATTTCTCCATATTCTCTCCCAGCTGTTTCTCCCCCATTTAAACCTTTCCATTCTTATGGTTTCCCTTCCACTTTTGTATCAAACACATGTTAAGATTTCCCTTTATGTAATCTTTGTGGTTTTTTTGTTTTCTTTGTCCCTCTCTGCTTTTCTGGTCTCTATAACACACTTGTTCACACATAGATGCACAAACACAAAAAAGGAAAAAAGTTAGCTTGCTTTTCAAGGCTTTCTTTTATTAGTCTAACCAGCCTCTGAGCAGAGATCTCTTGGCTGAGCTATCCTGATGCACACAGCCTGCCATGTTGAACCAGCCTGATGTATACAGGCCTCTCCCCACCCCATCTTATCCTCCTTTTCTTTCCACAGGTGAGACTCTTTTTTTTTTTTTTAAGCAATCATTTTAGTTTCTATGAATGCAAGCTCTATTACTCATGTACCATCTAGAGACATAAAACCCAACAGACCCCTGCCCCAACAAGGAAGTTGGAAAACATTAACAAAAAGAGCCTCTACCAGGGAGTCAGAAATCCTGTGACGCAATCTCTGCTTTGGTACCAAGAAGAGAGTGTGAAATTCTTCAAGGCTTCCAGAACTTCGGGGAGTCCAGGGTCATTTTGAGAGGACTCTTTGGAGTTCTGTCTGGTGGCCCCTCATGGTGTTGGGTGGCAACTACATATTTTCCAGTAATTGTGGGCCTTAGCCAACTGCTTCAGGGTCATCTCATGTCTTTTATGGAAGAACCAAATCCTATTGCCTATTTTTTGTCAGTTTGAGTTTGTCAGTCAAGGCCTCCAGAGTCTCCTCCTTAGGACTCTTCTCTTTCTTGAAGTGCTTCTTTTTAGCTCCAGTAACTGCTCACAGGTGAACCCAGAGTATTCGCGGAAGTAGGACAGACTTGAAGTTGTCACCAGCTCAGTTACTTCTGTCAAGGTTGCAGCTTACTTGAGTGCTGTTCTTCAGTTTCCACAGGTGATAATCTTTTAGTTTGTTAATCAGTGCTTGTGCTACTTGTGTTCTTACTCTCCTCCAATCCCCACATCAGCATCTGTTTCCCAGAGGACACAACTGACAGTGTTTCCAGGAATGTTTGGAGGAGACAGTTGATGGTAAGATAAGGACCTGGGCTTGGATCACTCACAGCCTTGCCCACAATGGAAGCTCTATCCCAGGTTGATAGGAATGGGCACAGAGAGGCTTTGGCCTGAGGCTTCAGCCAAAATGGAAAAGAGAGAGAGAGAGAGAGAGAGAGAGAGAGAGAGAGAGAGAGAGAGAGAGAGAAACAATGAAAGAAAGAAATAGAAAAAGATGAATTGAGAATGTTTCAAAGCAAAGCTCTGGGCATTTGAAAACATAAAAGAAATGCAAAGAAAATGGTATTGGCTGCTTGTCATGAGTTTTATTATTGCCTGGTAGGAAATAATGACAAGCTGGAACCATTTAAAAACGGAAAACCTGGGTCAGAAGTCCTCTTGGGTAGTTTAGAAAGAGGTAATTATTGTCAGTGTTTGGAGAAAGGACTAAGACCCAATTTAGGATTAAAAAGAGTCTTGTGCTTCAGAAATAATTAGGTGTGCAGGTGAAGCCGAAAAAGCACACAGGGATCAGTGCCCCGTGTGAGGAGACTAGGATCCTGACACATGGGGTGGGGACAACTTGTTGGCTGTCTCTCCTACAATGGCCCTTAGTACTTAATTATCAGGGTCTGAAGAAATTGCCTCTTCCCCATATCAAGACCTAATGCACAAAGCCACCCAATATACATGTGGGTCTTCTTCAAAGGAATAGGACTATCGTGTGCATTAAGATACTGCCCCTCTCATTCTCTTGGTTTCTAAGTCCATATTAGGTTAAGTTTTGAAACATTCTGGCCCTTATGTCCAGAGATGAGCACACCAGCAGAAAAACCATCATTGTCCTGGCAGGGGTACTTGAATCTTTATAATAGGAAGAAGCAGAGCTCATTTTGTGTAATAGAGACAGGTGAGCTGCTGACACACCTCACGGGAGATCCTTTCTTAATTCTTCTTTATCTTCTTCTTTTTTTTCATTTATCTTTATCCATTCATAAAAGTTCATATTATTGGTTCCACATAGCCTTCAAATTCCTCCAAAGCTTCAAGAAAATGACCCAAGATTAAGGCAGGATGCGTCTGGGCTGGGATGGCTATTTTTAAACAGATTGACCATAGTACCCCATAAAAACTGTGGTACTCCTGATGGCTTGCCTATGTTTATAAAATAGAATTTTATATGTCTAGAAAAACTTCTTAATTATAGAAAAGCCTGCCATGGTAATATGGAAAATAAATACTTAAGACAAAGTAGCTTATGCTTTGCTGTGCCTCATAATGGGCAAGGACAATTAAGACTTTCTAGTAGGAACAAGAAGAAATTGAATTCAGCCCGCTAAGCAATCAGGCAACAACTTTGTATCAGAAACCAGCATATAGACAGCTTCCTGAAGGAGGACTATCTGTAAGTCCCTCAGTCTATATAGGAAGACAGAACATATTTACATGTGTATACATGTGTGCACACACATGTCTGTGTCTGAATGCGAAATATCACAGTGTGTCATAAAATTCTTAAAATTTTGAATTTTATGACACAGTTGTTTTAGGTAATGAGTGCTTTATGAATTCAAGAAGTAGGTATATTGGCAGGAGTAAAGACAGCCTGAAGTTTTGCAGTATTATCTGGTTTCCCAGTTACCTTATCTTTCTATTTCCAGCATTCTCCTCTCTGTCTGTGTTGCAGTGCTGGAGCATTTTTCCCATTTATGAACAGATGCAGCCTTTATGAAATGTAAAGTTTGAAGCAGATAGAAACTGTGGCTATGGAGGTAACAAGAAAGAGATTAGCCATACTGATACTAGCCAGTGTTTAGATGTCTTTTCTAAACTCTTCAAATTAACCACAATAGTAATTATAGTGTTTTTAACCAATCGATGAGGTGGTAACAATAGCAACATTAATAAAATCAACAATGCCTATTTATCCCTTCTTAGTTTCCAAGGAAACAGAAGCTTCGACAAACAGCATCTACCCTGTTATTTTATTAGGAAGTTCGATCTCAGCTGAAGTAGCTAAACTGAGCAAATCCATTAAGCAAGGAGAACTCACAAGAAGCTCTCAAACCATGGTACCACACCTTTTGGGAGTTGTTCAAATTGTGTCTCAGAATTGTCCCTAGATGGGAAATTAGAGATAGAAAATTTCTCTACTGAGTACAGGGGACTTGCTTCATGGGATGTTAACTTCACCATGTTCCCTAACTGTTCATGTGAGCACCGATTAAGGTTCTGTAGTAGATCTGGAAGAGCAACATTCATGGTAGAAGAGAAGGTAAAGGCAAGGAATAGTAGACAATGCATTGTCAAACTTCGAATGCCCAAACTAGGTAAGAAGCTTGCAGAGCTGGAAGAGACAAATGGCACTGGAAATGGGGCCTTAACTTGTCACTTCTCATATAGTAACTCACATAGTTCCCCTTTCATTGTGTGGATAATAGCTTTATCTGTCTGCAGTCTTACTAAAGGGAAGACTTTTCTCAGTAGTGATGATTGAACCCAGGGCCTCATGTCTGGTAGGCAAGTGCTTTACAACTTGAGCTCTGTCTCTGGCCCAGGAGAGGAAGGGAGGGAGAGGGAGAAGGGGAGGGAGAGGAGGATGGGGAGAGGAAGGGAGAGAGAACATGTGTGTGTACACTGTTCTGGAGTCTAATCTATCACACTGTCTTTTTATGAGGACTAGCTACACTGTCTCAACAATCTAAGGCAAGAAGTTTAATGAAGTGAGGTAACATTTCTGGTGCAATCAGAATGTCAGTCTTAGTCAACGTTTTCAACACCCTTGACCACCTCCAGTTTTTTGTCATCCTGTCTGTCTTTCTGTTGCTGTGGGCTGGGTGGCCTATGGATGACATACTCTAGAGGCCTCAGACTTTACAATCTTTGCTTTACTTATCTATTTTTGCTGCAATTGCCCATTTTGCATACAAATGCTATGAACTATGGGGGCATAAAGATCTGCTTTACAACATACTGTGGATTTTAGACAGTTGTTCTGGTTCCCATTCAGTAGGGGCAAATTTAGTTCCTTGTGTACTTTTCTTGACTTTCTCTGTGTTTGCTGGTCTATTGACATGGATGACAAATTTTTCAGGAGGTAGTCACAGTTACGTGTTCCACAGAACCCTTATGTGCCTTCAACAGAATGTGTCCCATTTCACCCCAAATTAGAATCTTTAGCATTTACTATCATGTATTTATAACTTCAAGACTCCTCTGTCCTTAAAGCTCACTGCTGTGGGAGGCCCTTGCATATTTGAAGAATCTTCTTTTGTCTTGTAATACAATGTATTTTTCTAGTTTATCCAAAGTATGAATAGCAAGTTATTCCAACCAGATTCCAACCAGTATAATATTATCAGTGCAGTGGAACATCAGTGTGTCACATTAAGATGATCAAGGACCCTATTGACTGTCTTCAAAGAGAACAGGACAGTTTTCCTGATCCTTAGGCAGGACAGTTAAATTATAATCCTCCCTCTGCCATATGACTAACTTTTAACTAACTTTTCTAATCCTCTTTCCTGTGTGGTATAGGGAATAAGTACATTTACCAGATTAGTGGGTGCATGTTAAGCTCTTGAAGGCATGTAGTTTTTCTCCAGTAGATACAGATACCATATCTGGAAATAATAACATCTACACTTGGGGCTCCCATTCTTAATTTTGTGGGAGTCTACTACCATCTGCCACATTTTACCTTGTGCCAAAATATTTGAAGGAGATGTGACAGAAAACTTTGCCTTTGCTTCTTTTAAGTTTTGCAAGGCAGTGTCAATCTCTGAGATTCCTCTTGGGATATATAGCATCATGAGTGATGTATTCTAGAACTCTGTGGCAGTGTGGGAGGCCTTAACTTGCTCTTTTCTACCACAAAACTCTGATTCCTCAAATCGGAGGGTACCCCTGCTAAGATATAGTAATTAGGCATATCTACCCCTCATACAGGTGAGACCATCTAAGCAAGACTGCACGCATCACTTGGCTTCCACAGGTGTTTACTTTAACCAGAGAATCATGATGATATTTTGTGTTTCCTATCTTAGTGGGGAACCAGGTCCTTCTTATAATCCACAA
Source organism: Mus pahari (assembly GCF_900095145.1). NCBI lineage: Eukaryota > Metazoa > Chordata > Mammalia > Rodentia > Muridae > Mus > Mus pahari. The sequence goes on from NC_034592.1 coordinate 106,339,738, forward strand.
ACCATGTTTCTATTACAGAAATTAGTTGGTTTTTTTTTCTGATTTATAGTTGCCCTTCAGGTGTGAGGCTCAGGGATAATCATTAAAAACATTTGAGGTGGGTTATATGTTTTTTCCATTAAAAATTGACATTAGTTTTTTTTAATAAATGAGCTATAGGTCTAAGGAAGAGGGGAAAAAAGAAAATAAAAATATTTTAGACACTAAGAACATGGTTGTGTTTTTCTTCATCACATTTGCCTGGCCATTAGTTGAGGCCTTCTGTGTTCTGTAAGGCAGACAGTAGGCAGTGCCATGCATGCTATACAATTTAAGCCCTGGTATACATTCCCATCTTCTTATTTGTTGATCACAGGGGACAGAACAGAAACTCAGAGGGTGGGTAGGGGAGGTACCAAAGATACATTTACCTGATTCCCCTTTTTCCTTCTTTGAAGTCACATCTGGTCAGTCATAATCTTTACATGGAAGATTATGAAGCCTGGAATAAGCAGATAGGGTCTGTTCCATGGTTCTGAACCTTATAAGTAGGTTACCCCAGGTAGACCAGGCCAGTATGGTCTTAGAGCTCACTTACTTCATCCTCAAGATGATAGAGATCTGGTATATATCCCTCTAGATACTGAAGGTCATCTATAATATGAAATTAACTCATATTAAGAGGCCAATGTTTGATTTCAGAGGATTCTCTAGAGCTCTGTTACTTGACCAAGTATGAAAGCCACTTTGTGGTTTGCCTCAGTTTCCTAGGATGTTAGAATAGTCTTAGTTTTGACTGTAACAGACTCCATTCCATTCCTTAATTTTTGTTGCAGATTGATGTTGGTCCTGAAGATTAGCTCTAGTGCTTGATACCCCAGAGGAACTGCATCAAGTCAACACACTGGGATGTTCTACTGAGCTGGAGTGCACAGCAGGCCGAGTGTACTTACGGCCTCTAGACCCTCTCCTGAACACTCAGCTAATGCTTCCACGAATGGAACTTCAGGGTATAACATCTATCAAAATAACATTTTCTTTTCTGGTCTTAAAAGAAATCCTCCGAAGAGCAAGTAAAATATTCGCACCCAGGAAGAACATTTTATAATTATAATTATGTTACTCTAAAAGGCTGTAATAAACTTTAAGCAAGTGCTTCCTATTTTATTTTTACTGAAAACAGCTTATAAGCAGACCTGTCCTCTTGACGTGCTAATGAAGGAGCAGTCACACATGTCAGCTGGGGCAATTATGTTCTTCAGATGTCTGCCATAAGTATCATATGATTCCTTCCTGCTGACACCTTATCAACGGTGACATGCATATTAAAAAGAACACCCAAGAGAGCTAACTTTAAATACCCGAGTACTTTTAAGAAGTTCCATCTGCACCAAAGAGTCTTGTTTTACATCCCCTGAGGTACTTTTCTTTTTGATGTCTGTTTTTCTTGGGTCTTAAGTGGAAACATATTTTGGTAGTTAACACAAGCTAATGGGTCATGGCCTTCAGCAGACACCTGACTTATCTCAGTGAATATAGACTCTGGAGCCAGGCATGTATGGGTTCAAATTTTAGCATGATCATTTCTTTGTTTTCCAACTTTGTCACAGGTAAGTTTATAGGCCATATTTCTAGGATGTATGGATAGTTGCTGGAGAGAGCAAGTTCCAGAATACTAAGCTTGGGGAATCTCATAGAAACAATCCAATGGAAGCTACTCCCCTCCTCACACGTTTTTAGCACGGCCCACGGGCTACTCTGTCTTTGAGTAATCTGGACAATCTCTAATCCTTGAAGCCATTCTGTGCAAAAGTTCTCTGAGCCTCATTCTCCTGCCTTGTAGAAGCACTCTCCAGCAAATGCTTTCCCTGATGAACAGCATCCATCAGATGTTACCATGTGCTGCCTGTGTTGACTCGTCATATGAGGAGCATGTGGGTTGCCACATTTGTATACGTAGAAAAGTGTCCAGATTCAGAGAAGGGATGTGCAGTTGGAAACTCAATCAATCTGTGGATCTAATATACAGAATAAATGGGTCTGAGAGTGTTAGGGAGAATTTTGTTCAGTTCAGTTTAACTCCCAAACTCCTTGACTGTAAGTATGAACTTTATGGACTCCCCATCACTGTTTGAAGTCCCACACAAGCTATCCCAGAACCGCAAACTTTTCATTAGCTATTATCAGCATTCAGTGCCCTTTGAGTTGGGTGTAAATGTCCTCATCAGTCACCGTACTCCTGAGACCATCCAGTGTGACTGCTCTGTGGCATCTGACTCCTAGGTGTCCCAGCAAAAAGTATCAAGGCATCCTCTTATCCTGTTCTCACCCAGCACAGCCTTTAAGGGCACTTGTAAGTTGAAGAAGGTTCAGGAAAGATTTGTAGACATCCCAAGAGCAGTGGTACATGAATGGTTATAAAACGATTGTGAATAAATGAGGCTAAGGTCCAGGGCAGGGACTGATGCTTGCTTAGTATGAACTGTGGTTTTGCTAAATCGTATTGCTCCAGATTATAAAAACATAGACTTAGGTGTGACCCTTAGTAGCACCGTTTAACAACTATGGAATAAGGTGGATGATATATTCATCCCTTTTAAATGCATCGTCCATTTGACAGGTAATAAAAATAGCCACTTAGCAGTAGGGAGGTTATAGACAGTGTAATTCTTAGCTCATAGTGACCGCTTGGGTACTCTCATTCTCATGTTTATCTATACCTGTGAAGGATAGAAATTGGCCCTCTGCTTCTCTCTGGAAACTAGTAACTCACATTAAGTAATTCTCAAGAAGGTTCTCCTGGAGGTTTGTGGTTTACACCAAATTTTCACTCTTTGTTGGTGAAAATCTCTCACTTTTCAAAGCTAAAGCTATCTAGATCTTAAGAAGCATCCTGCACCCTGCTTCCCTCCTGAGATGACCCTGCTTCTTTTCACTGAGCTCAGTGTGATTTGTAGCCCTTGAAGCTTTGTGAGCACACTTGTTAGCTCTTCATTCTCCAAGGATTATTAATTCATCATGTGATGATCTGTTTTAGAATCAGCCATGATTAGTAATGAGAAGCTGACTTAGCTGTCATGTTCAGGGTTCACTTTTCTCTTCTCCCTTCTTAGTTCCTCTGGATATTTGCACATTTCCAAAATGTGGAGAGCCTTGGTCTCTAAGAGCAGCCTCTCTTCAATTTGGAGGTTTTCAGCAAGGTGACAAGGGTCTTTTGTTTGTTCTTGAAACAATTTCACTCTTAGGTCAGATTGTCCTGGGACTCACTACTTAGCCCTTGCTAGCCTCAAACTGCTGATACATTTACTTGAGCTCTCTGAACATTAGATTCATAGGTCTGAACCACCTATGCTCAGCTAATCATCTCTTGTGGATACATTAATGGCTAACATTTTTTGAGACTTTCCTCTTGTTCAAGTTCCTCATGTGGATGATTTCAGTATGTACTCAAAGCACCAATTTGAGTTAGAGTTATTTATATGTTGTTTATATTTTACTTATAAGCTTTGGTTAAGAACCAGGATTGATGGTTCAAAATGGTGAACTTGACCAAGTGTCACATAGAACCAATCAGAATCTCTTAGACAAGATAGTCTTCCTGTAAAGCTGTCAGAATTATGTCAATACTCTAAGACATCGAGGACTCATTGATGTACTCAGCAAGTTTAAGTCTTAGAAACTGAAGTTAGTTCTAGAGATTAGTTGACCTAAACCTTTGTGTAAGGCAAGTTTTGACATCACTTACCTGTTCTAAGGCTTCAGGCCTGGAGGGAATCCCAAGACTTGCAAAAGAGCAAGAGGGAAAAGCTGGGAGGTTAGGTACAAGTCTTGCATAGATTTTACTTTGGTAAAAGTAAAGACTGGAAGATCTCTCTCTCTCTCTCTCTCTCTCTCTCTCTCTCTCTCTCTGTCACACACACACACACACACACACACACACACACACACACTCACTCACTTCCTTAACCTACAAAGGGAGCCCAAGACAGACTAATGTAACAATTGTTCCAATGTTCAATTTGGTCAACCAATGAGTTTTCATTGTGGTTACTAACAGAAGTGTGGGCGAGGAGTGGAGCAGAGATGACTCGAAGGCAGCTACATCAGTAATGATTTCATCTCAATACAGGTGACATCTCACAAAAGCGACAACCTGATGCTCTCTTTCTGAGTCTCATGAACTTCCTCCTCCCTCCTGTGAAAACCACTATCTGCTCCTTCCCCTGATGAACAGCTTCCTTCAGATGTTACTGTATGCTGTCGGGACTGACACACTACACGAGGAGCATGTGGATTGCCATTACATTCCTTAACGTGTCTAGACTCAGACAAGGTGGGTGGATATGAAAACTCAGTTAGACTGTGAATCTAACATACAGATTTAGACATAGGACGCAGAGTAAAGCATGGGCTCATTCAGGAAGAACAACTCAAAGCGTTTTCAAGCTAAAACAGCAGGTTTTTATGTTTAGTTTTTTTTTTTTAAGCTAATTCCAGTTACTAGTATAGTGGAAAATCTGCAATATGCTGATAACACATAATATTCAAACAGAACAAATGTGCATAAATAAACATTTTAATCCCCCTCATATCAAGAGACCTGGTATTATTAGATTCCATTTCTAATTCAAGAAACAACTTCTCTTTCCGCCTGGAGCTACTAGCTACTATGAGGTCATTTTTTTCTAACTGACATTTCTAAACTTTAAGATCAATGGCTTTTTTCTCTCCTGAATTTTTTTAAAAAAAATATATGACCTAATAAAGCAACCAACCCTATTTGTCCCAGTGTTGTTTTGGTTCTTGGATCTGGAGAGATGAACTTTAATTTCTGCATGAATGCACATATGCACACATGCATGCGCACACACACACACACACACACACCCCTACACTCACATACACATACAAAAAAAATACACACACACATATACATACAAACAAAAATACACACACACACACCAGTACCCACACACCTGCACACAAGGAAGGGTTTCTCCTTGTTCACTGTTTAAAGGATAGCACAGTCATTAAGGTGGTAAGGCATGATGTCAGGCATGGCCGGCTGGTCATATTCCATCTGAAATCAAGGATCAAAGCAAAACCAATACTGGTGCACAGCTTCCGTTCTTCTTTTCCTTAATCTCGGGCCATATAGGGTGGTATGATCCATATTCAAGGTGGGTTTTCCTTCCTCAGTATAACCTCTCTGGAAACACGTTCATAGACACATCTAGAGTTATGCTTTCCAGGTCATTTAAAACCTTGTCACACTGACAATGAAGAAGCTCAACCATCAAATTTTAACACTAGTAATTTTTTGTGTCCCTCAAGATGAAAACTTTCTTTTTTTATTAGATATTTTCTTATTTACATTTCAAATGTTATCCCCTTTCCTAGTTTCCCCTCTGAAAATCCCTGATCCCCTCCCCACTCCCTCTGCTCTACAACCCACCCACTCCCATTCCTGGTCCTGGCTTTACCCTATACTGGGGCAGAGAGCCTTCACAGGACCTAGGGCCTTTCCTTCCATTGATGGCTGACTAGGCCATTCTCTGCTACATATACAGCTAGATACACAAGTTCCACCATGTATTTTCTTTGATTGGTGGTTTAGTTCCAAGGAGCTCTGTGGGTACTGGTTAGTTCATATTGTTCCTCCTATGGGACTTCAAAACCCTTCAGATCCTTGGGTACTTTCTCTAGCTCCTTCACTGGGGTCTCTGTGCTCAGTCCAGTGGATGACTGTGAGCAACCACTTCTGTATTTGCTAGTCACTGGCAGAGCCCCTCAGGAGACAGCTATATCAGGCTCCTGTCAGCAGAATCTTGGTGGGATCTGCAATAGTGTCTGGTTTGGTGGTTGTTCATGGGATGGATCCCCAAGTGGGGCAGTCTCTGTATGGTCATGCCTTCAGTCTCTGCTCTGAACTTTGTCTCTGTAACTCCTTCCATAGGTATTTTGTTCTCCCTTCTAAGAAGGATTCTGAGCTTTTGGGTTAATATCCACTTCTCAGTGAGTGCATATCATGTGTGTTCTTTTGTAATTGGGTTACCTCATTTAGGATGATATCCTCCAGATCCATCCATTTGTCTAAGAATTCATAAATTCCTTGTTTTTAATAGCTGCATAGTACTCCATTGTGTAAATGTACCACATTTTCTGTATCCATT
>NC_034592.1:106346474-106369344 GCF_900095145.1 Mus pahari
TTGTTGAGAATAGTTTTTGCTATCCTAGGATTTTTGTTTTTCCAGATGAATTTGCAAATTGCCCTTTCTATCTCTGTGAAGAATTCAGTTGGAATTTTGATGGGGATTAAATTCAATCTGTAGATTGCTTTTGGCAAGATAACCATTTTGCCTATATTAATTCTGCCAATCCATGAGCATGAGAGATCTTTCCATCTTCTGAGGCCTTCTTCGATTTCTTTCTTCAGAGACTTGAAGTTCTTATCATACAGGTCTTTTACTTCCTTAGTTTGACTCAAACCAAGTTATTTTATATTATTTGTGACCATTTTGAAGGTGGTTGTTTCTCTAATTTCTTTTTCAGCCTGTTTATCCTCTGTGTGGAGAAAGGTCACTGATTTGTTTGAGTAAATTTTATATCCAGCTACTGAAGTTGTTTATCAGGCTTAGAAATTCTCTGGTAGAACTTTTAGGGTCACTTATATATGCTATCGTATCATCTGCAAATAGTGATATTTTGACTTCTTCCTTTCCAATTTGTATTCCTTTGATCTCCTTTTGTTGTCTAATTGCTCTGGCTACGACTTCAAATACTATATTGAATAGGTAGGGAGAGAGTAGGTAGCCTTGTCTAGTCCCTGGTTTTAGGGGAATTGCTTTCAGTTTCTCACCCTTTAGTCTGATGTTGGCTACTGGTTTCCTGTATATTGCTTTTATTATATTTAGGTATGGGCCTTGAATTCCTGATCTTTCCAAGACTTTCATCATGAAGGGGTGTTGGACATTGTTGAATGTTTTCTCAGCTTCTAATGAGATGATCATGTGTTTTTTGTCTTTGAGTTTGTTTATACAGTGGATTATGTTGATGGATTTCCATACATTGTACCATCCTTGCATCCCTGGGATGAAGCCTACTTGATCATGATCGTTGACTGTTTTGATGTGTTCTTGGATTTGGTTGGTGAGAATTTTATTGAGTATTTTTGCATTGATATTCATAAGGTAAATTGGTCTGAAGTTCTCCTTCTCTTTTTCCCATTTTTTTTATTAAATATTTTCTTTATTTACATTTCAAATGCTATCCCGAAAGTTCCCCACACCCTCCCCCCGCCCCTGCTCCTCTACCCACCCACTTCCACTTCTTGGCCCTGCCATTCCCCTGTGCTGGGGCATATAAAGTTTGCAAGACCTAGGGGCCTCTCTTCCCAATGATGGCCGACTCGGCCATCTTCTGCTACATATGCAGCTAGAGACACAAACTCAGGGGGTACTGGTTAGTTCATATTGTTGTTCCACCTAAAGGTTGCAGCCCCCTTCAGCTCCTTGGGGAAGAGCTCCTCCACTGGGGGCCCTGTGTTCCATCCAATAGCTGACTGTGAGCATCCACTTCTGTGTTTGCCAGGCACTGGCATAGCCTCCCAAGAGTTCTTTGTTGAGTCTTTGTGTGGTTTAGGTATCAGAGTAACTGTGGCTTCATAGAATGAATTGAGTAGAGTACCTTTTGTTTCTATTTTGTGGAATAGTTTGAGGAGAATTGGAATTAGGTCTTCTCTGAAGGTCTGATAGAACTCTGTACTAAACCAATAAACCCATCTGGTCATGAGCTTTCTTTTGGTTGGGAGACTTTTAATGACTGTTTCTATTTATCTAGGGCTTTGGGACTGTTTCGATTGTTAATCTTATCCTGATTTAACTTTGGTACCTGATATCTGTCTAGAAAAGTTTTCAATTCATCCAGGTTTTCCAGTTTTGTTGAGTATAGGCTTTTGTAGTAGGATCTGATGATTTTTTTTTGGATTTCCTCAGATTCTGTTGTTATATCTCCCTTTTTATTTCTGATTTTGTTAATTAGGATCCTGTCTCTGTGCCCTCTAGTTAGTCTGGCTACTGCTTGTGGACGTTGTACATCGTGGTGCGCACTAGGCTCCGCACCACGATGTACAACGTCCACAAGCAGTGTCTTTCTTCTTTTAGAATTGTTGAAAAATTACTTTCTTGCTTTTTTTAGAGCTTAGTTTCTTTCTTTGTGTTGGAGTTTTCCCTTTATTAGTCTTTGAAGGACTGGATTTGTGGAAAGATATTTTGTGAATTTGGTTTTGTCATGGAATACCTTGGTTTCTCCATCTATGGTAATTGAGAGTTTTGCTGGTTATAGTAGCCTGGGCTGGCATTTGTGTTCTCTTAGATTCTGTATGACATCTGCCCAGGATCTCCTGGCTCTCATAATCTCTGGGGAGAAGTCAGATGTAATTCTGATAGGTCTGCCTTTGTATGTTATTTGACCTTTTTTCCCTTACTGCTTTTAATATTCTTTCTTTGTTTTGTGCATTTGGTGTTTTGATTATTATGTGATGGGAGGAATTTCTTTTCTGGTCCAGTCTATTTGGAGTTCTGTAGGCTTCTTGTATGTTCATGGGCATCTCTTTCTTTAGGTTTGGGAAGTTTTCTTCTATAATTTTGTTGAAGATATTTACTGACCCTTTAAGTTGGAAATCTTCCTTCTTGTCCATACCTATTATCTGTTGGTTTGGTCTTCTCATTGAGTCCTGGATTTCCTGGACTTTGTGTTAGGATCTTTTTGCATTTTGCATTTTCTTTGATGTGTCAATGTTTTCTATGGTATCTTCTGCACCCGAGATTTTCTCTTCTATCTCTGTATTCTGTTTGTTATGCTTGCATCAATGGCTCCTGACTTCTTTCCTAGGCTTTTTATTTTCAGAGTGTTCTCCCTTTGTGATTTTTTTTATTGTTTCTACTTCCATTTTTAGATCCTGGATGGTTTTATTCAATTCTTTCACCTGTTTGGATGTGTTCTCCTGTATTTCTTTAAGGGAGTTATTTATTTCCTCCTTATAGTCCTCTATCATCATCATGAGAAGTGACTTTAGATCTATATCTTGCTTTTCTGGTGTGATGGTGTATCCAGGACTTGCTATGGTGGGAGTGTTTGGTTCTGATGATGGCAAGTAACCTTGGTTTCTATTGCCTCTGTTCTTAAGCTTGCCTCCTGACATCTGATTATCAAGTGCTCCCTGGCCTCAATATATCTGATTGGAGCCTGTCCTTCCTGTAATCCCAGTTGAGTCAGAACTCCTCAGAGTCCAGCTTTCTCTGTGTTCTTGTGATTCTGTGATCGTGTGATCCTGAGATTCTGTGTGTGTCAGTGTTCTTGGCAGTCAAGCTTCCTCTGAGACCCTGAGATCCTGATGTGACCAAGCTCCTTGGATCCTGGGATCCTGGGATCCTGGAATCCTAAGATCCTGGGTGTGTTAGAGACCCTGGAAGTGGTACCTTCTCTGGGGACCATGGGGCTGTCCACTGTGTTTGAAACCAAGGTAGACCAGTGCAGACCAGAAGGAACTCAAGCTGCTGATTGGGCAGGGCTCCTGTTGGCCCCAGGCATTCCCAGTTGTTTTGGAACAGATGCTGTGTTCCACTCACCAGTGATCTTAAGATCCTGGGTGTGCTAGGGCACCTGGGGGTTGGGTGGAGAGTCCTCTGGGGACCGTGGGACTATCCATTGAGTTAGAACCCTAGGTGGCCTGGAGATGGTGCCAACCAGTGAAAATACTTTTTGTTTAGGTGTCCCATCTCTAGTTTCTTTCACTGTCTACTATTTCAGTTCTTAAAATCCTAGATAACTTTTATATTTATACATTTATATTATATATTCAATATATATAAATATATATTTTACACTTAATATATAAATATATTTTTATATTTTACATACATCTTAATTTTATTAATCAATTTAATTTATTTTAATTAATTCACCAAAGTTATATATTAATAATTTAATAAATTTATTTAATTAGTTTATTATTAAACATGAATATATCGCATATGAAGTACAAATATTTGTAAGTAAATAATATTCGTATAACTATAAATATTCATATACAAAATATACTCTATTTAATATATATTTATAAAAATACATATTTGTAGTTTTTTTTCTATTAGGAATGTTTGCAGAATTACCATTTTATTTTTTTTCCTTCTTGATTTTCTTTTTTTTTATTTATTATTTTCTTTATTTACATTACAAATGCTATCCCGAAAGTTCCCTATACCCCCCCCCCGCTCCCCTACCTACCCACTCCCACTACTTGGCCCAGGCCTTCCCTTGTTCTGGGTCATATAAAGTTTGCAAGACCAAGGGTCCTCCCTTCCCAGTGATGGCCGATTAGGCCATCTTCTGATACATACGCAGCTAGAGACAAAAGCTCAGGGGGTACTGGTTAGTTCATATTGTTGTTCCACTTACAGGGTTGCAGCCCCCTTCATATTTGTAGTTTTTATAGAGAATTTACATAGTGTTATTCTTATGATTTTTTCATAAAGTTTTTTCTTTGTTTTCAGAGATACTGGTATATTATGTGTGTTGATTTTTACCATATTTATTTATTCTTAGTCCTAATAGTATTTTTTAATCTTTAGCATTTTATATAGAAAATTATATTGCCAGCAAACACTGACACATGTTACCTTTGTTTCCACTTTGCATGGCTTTATATTTTTCTCCTGTCTAGTTGCTTGGTCAAAGACTCCTTATATTATTACTTTTTTTAAAATAGAAGTGAGGAGGGTGGCTATGCTAGTGTTAGTCCAGATCTTAGATGAAAGGGCCAAGCCAGTGTCTGAGACTAGCTGTGGGAAGCCAGACAAAGGGAGGGTGCGGGGCAGGATAGAGTGAGAAATCTTGTTTTTAATAGTTATCAAATAGACTCAGTCTTATTTGCCCCTTCCACTATCATGCAGCACAGGCTCATGTTGTTATACACAGTGATGGTAACAATGATAATGAAGATTATAACATTCAAGTCAAGCTCTTAAGTCCATATGGCATGCCACGTACCAAATACTATGTGCATATTAACTCACATAGTCTTCACATTAATCTATGGAGTTGATACTATTTTCTTGCATCTGTGCAAAAAAGCTTGGGGTGGTTGAGTAAGTTGCCCATGTTCAGCCAGGGCAGTCAGGCTGCAGAGTCAACTCCATAATCAATAAGACTGTGTAGTCATCTAACTGAAAGTCTTACTTCTTGGCTAGGCTTAGATTGCTGCCATAGGTAATGTTCTTAAAATACTATGTTGGACATTTTACTTCTTCATTTTAAACCTTTTTGTCTTCTTCCCAAACATGTAGTAAAGTACAAACTCTCCAGCCAGGTAGCACACGGGTTGGCTCTGTCCAGTCAGAACCATATTCCCTGCTCCTCCCAGACACCTGGCACCTGACAGGGATACTGTTCACTGCCTAGCTCCTCACCACTCACTCTTCTGAGTCCTAAGTGTGACAGGTATTTTTTCACTATGTCTTTGGTTATTGCACTCCCTCTGCTAAATATTTTCTCCCTGTGCTGTTCTTGTGTAGCTATTCAAGCCCAGTATAAGACTTGGGTTTGACAGAATGACTGAGATGTGATGAGATTCTAATTTGTTCCCTCAAACATAGGGATGCTTAGTTTAGAGGATCAAAGATTCACAGGGACAAAACCAGCCTTCTTCAATAAAAAGGGACTGACATGTGAGCAAGGTTCAGAGTGGTTTTATTCAGCCTGAGGCCATGACAGCTCAGATTTGTGGGTTGAAGTAAAGGGAAGACAGTGAGTTCTTTTATCATTAAGGAGTTCTTGCTTTTATATTTGAGATCACTGAAGAACAGGTTGTTTTTACATTTTACAGCAGCGATCAAACAACTTTCTGCAGCCCACTGTTAGCCCACCAAACTCCCCTGAAGGGTCAAAACATGCAAAATTTAAGTCCTTTTTGCTATGGCATCCACCCAGAAAACTCAATTCCATTGGCTTTTATCTTTGGTGGGAACAGAAGGTGTCTGAATTAAGGGTTATTAAATTCTGATATTCACAAATTGAGATACATTCACTTATAAGCTTACCAGAGAGCTGTAATTTAGCAAATGGCGTTCAGCAATGGACAGCATGGCGAGACTTCTATCATGCATACTTAGAGGGAGGGACTAGGAACTTAGAGCAAAGTCCCACATGGGTTGCTCCATGACTGATCTTGCTTCCTCCTGCCAGTGATGACAATTTGATAATAGTTCTAATGCATTTTTGGCAAGGTTTGTTTTAATTCAAGTGATTAGTTTTGTCGTCTTGTTGTGTACTTAACTGATTGTGTGGGTTGTTACCCAACCTTATAGTTTATAGTAGGATGTATCTGCTTTAAAGAGAACCTGGAGCCCATGTTTTCCCAATTACTACTCTTTAAAACCACATATTTAGCTCATCTATAAACCATTTTTAACTCTGTTGACATCTATTTCTATTTATATAAAGCACAGCACATTCTTGCTGCCACTTCCTAATGGCTTTGCCTGTGTGATGATTTATTTATTTTTCTTATTAAGTGTCACTGTGTTCCCAGTAAAGATGGTGGACTCTGGGGTCTGTGGTGCCTCCTGCATGCTTCTGACAAGAGAGAGTCACAGAAAGGACCTTTGCATGTCCTAATTTTGACACTTCATGATTTAGTGACTGCTGAGTGAAGTCTGGTGACCTTCCATGCCTCTGACTTCAGGCTCTGGCTTTCCTTCCACCCAATAAAGCTACAGTGTGGTTAGGAACATACAGACCAGGTTTCTTGAGGACTAAAATACTAAAAAAGTATTTTCTTGGATATGAAGCGCTGAAAATGGGCTTCACAAAAGCAAAATAAATAAATAAATAAATAAAGAAAGAAAGAAACACACACCTTGTTCTTTAAAGTCAATGGAATTTCTGCTCGTGTTAACAATTATCTTTTGCAAACAAAACCTTAAGATCAAATCATGCTGGAATAGAGTAGTTTCAGAACGGAATGATTATTCATGCAGATAGCATTAAGTATTCCAACAGGACTTCATTCCATACGATTATAGGTTTCTCCTAAAAGAAATCATAATCTTTGTGATGAGCACGGGGAACTATTTCTCCAATACAAATCCAATAATTTTTTGGCCAGCTGATTGGTGTTTGCAGCCAGATCATTGAACAAGATATTAATTATTCATTAAGATACTTGGAAGGAGGGAATTTGTATTCTCGCACAGTCAAAATTGATGAGGTTTTGCCATTCCTGCTAAAGGAATCACTTATAACCTAATGTTAAAACTCAATCTAACCTTAATAAAGATTTTGAAGAAGGCAGCAGTAATTTGAACTTTCTCACATCTAGAGCATTTGTTTTACTGTGCCCGCATGTCCTATTAAATGTATGTTGAAATATTCATTTTATACTTAATTATATGGATATGGATTTTACTAGAACTCTCAAGAACATTTCAAATGAAAGTCCATAATCAGTACAGTGGAGATTAACCAACGTGTAGTTGGGGAGCAAAATTGCAACTCATATCTTTATAAGACATTTACTGTAGCACATCTTTCAGCTGTTTGGTTCTCAGATAAGGGAATACTGGGGCTGTAACCACCTTCAGTAGAGAGGGAGGTAGCATAGCCATAGATAATAAAACAGCATGAAGCAGAATTGCCTTTGATGAGGAACATGGCTGCAGATGTAGCAGGAAGCAAGGCTCATTGGTCTAACAAAATAAACCAAATCTGAGACTCAGAGTCGCTTTGGATACATAAGTAGGTCCAGAGAGCACAGGGTATCCCTCTTCCTTTATTTCCTTCACAGAGAAGCATGGACTGCAATTCTAGAATCTGAAAGGAGGGGACCAGGCAAGTGTGTCTGACATCATGCTTTTCTCAGGATCGCAGAAGTGACCCAGGTTTGGGCCGAGATTCTTGGGCTATGAAGTATGCAAAATATCATTCCAGGAAGCTGCACATGTTCTAGAAAGATGTATTTCTAGGAGATATTTTTTGGCTGATGGTGATATATGGGTTAAGATGCCTCTGAATATAAGGAATGTAAAACCTTGGCTCCTGAGGGCATAAACAGTAAGGACTCATGTTGTCTTAAGTCACTGAGAGATCAGAGGCAATAGAGGCTCCAGATACAGGGGTCTTACATCTCTGTCTGCCCCTTCTAGAGATGATTCCTATGGTTGTAGCAATGGAATCCAGGATACATGCTTCCTTATTCAAAGTAGCAGGAAGATGGAAAAAGTTCCCTTCTATGGAATGTATATTCTTGCCTTTGGTGTGATTGGTCAATCCTAGGTCACCTGACCATGCCCAAGCCAGTCATTAATTTTGGACAAGTGTTACTGTACAAACTGTCATACACTTGTCTGGATTTCAGAAAATAGAGTGAGTACCTCTGAAAAATTGGGACTCTCATATGAAGCATCTCAGGAGAGATGCATGCTGGATAAGAACCAGACGATCTCCTACTAAAGAGGAACATTCTTCTTTGCTCTTAGGAAACCTGGAACTAAAATCATTAATTCAGTCTTAAATAAGTGCTTTCCTTCCCATCCCAGTCCTTCTCTTACCCTCTTGTGGAAACTGTTACTGCTCCGAGGGCTCAATAATGACCCGTGTATCCTGTGACAGTTTATAAAAGAAGCACTTTTAACATGTAGTGCCCAGCAACCCTCAAGGAAGGTAGTCTTAATGTTGGCTTGTATTAAATCCATGTGAAGCTCAATTCTTTGAATAGTATTAAATTGGAATCAAATTAAGAAATAGTTTTATTCTTTTGTCATAAGGTTTGTTTGGGGGTAAATTAATTGAAATAGAATATTCTCAAAAAAAGATTTGTGTTTACTTATAATGCCTGCTGTTTACATGGACCAAAATTATATATTTTCATTTGCTGTTTCTCTGTACTTGTGTATGTGTGTGTGAATGTAGTATAGGTGTGCGTATGTGTTGTGGAGTGTGCGTATAAGCATGTGGATTCAAGTGTACAGATGTGTGTATGCGGAGGCATAAGGTCCACGTTGGAGGAATTGGAATTCCTTAATCAGTCTTCATCCTAGCATCATTTGGGTTTTTTTTTTTTTTTTTTTTTGAGCCTCCTCCTCTGACTGAACCTGGAGTGCATATATTATTGGCTAGGGTATTTGTGCTCTGCCTGTCTCTGCCTCCCAGTCTCTGCCTCCCCAGCTCTGAGACTGCCAGTGTATACCAGCCTGCAGCTTCTATGTGAGGGCTGGAGATCAAATTCATGTCCTCATGTGTGGGCAGCAAGCACGGCAGGGGCTGAGCTTCTCCCTACTCCGATTTTCCTCTTGTATATTTCACTGTTTTCTGAAGACCTGAGCTTTTTGCCTTTTTAATCATTTAGGATGTGAATTTTTTTTGGGGGGGGAGGTTGGTTAATTTCATTAATGGTCTTAAATTTTCACCTCCTCCTATATTCTTTATACCTTTGCCCATGACTTAGGAGTTCCCCTTAAAGGCAGCTTACTCATCTCATAGGGATTCAAATGGCTTTTGTTACTACAAGATACATAAAATAATAGGGTTTATTTGGTTCAGCATTCAGGAAACTCTAGAACTTGATGGCAGTGTCCTGGTGAGGGTCTTCTGAATTTGTCACAGCATAATGGAGAAGCAGAAAGAAACAGGCTGTGAGCAGAAGGGCCTCAGTATGTGGTGTGACCTTGCTTTCTAACTCATGAGAACCGAACTCATTCCACAGGGCCGGTGTCAAGGTGACATCCTGTGACCTAATTACCTGTCCTCCAGGACCAGCTTCTTAAAATTTTCCCATCTCAGTGTCACTCACTGTACTGCAGACTGAGTTCAGCATCTGCAACTCATGTACTTTGAGGACCAAACCCCATCTGGACTTTCATACCACATCATGTACTTTGATCAGTGGTGAGGCAGAACTGATCTTGCATCACTCTGGGGCCTGTGCAGTTCTACTCTTCCTGTGCCTCACAAACTCGCTGGAGGGTGAGATGCTGTGGAAAGCACCAAAGGCCATTCCAATCAGCAAGTATTAGTTGCTTTCAAGACTGAACAAAAGAAAAAACAAAAATAATATAACCATAACCATCACCACCACCACCACCACCACCACCAACAACAACAACAACAACAACAAAACACCTATAAAGTAAGCAAGAAATGTAATCTCATAGTAAATCATGTTCTTCACGATTATGCCAGATTTTATCATTCAAAGTATTTATATGCTTTAGCATATTTTTCCTGCCTTGTACTCTTAAATGTTTTCTCTAATGATTTTCAAGTGTTTTAGTTCCTACAATTTTCCTCTCATCACTGTTGCCAAGCTAGAGTTTTCTTTTGATATATTTATTGCAAATAAATTTTGCATGTTTAGAGTTATAAATTGATTTTTATGACTTAATCTAAAAAGAAAACTACACTCTTCTTTTGAGGAAAGACACAAACAAACCAGAGCACCCAGCACTCTTCTTCATGAGCTTGACCAGTGTGTGTGTGTGGGGGGGGACGTGGAGCAGTGGGCCTGTGGTGATAGCAGGGAACTTTTATCTCAGACTGTAATAGTAGGGTACTTTTATCTCAGATATAGTACTATCAGAAAAGGTCCTATAACTTTAGGTGAGCACACCAAGGGCTTCTCTTCTGTCGGTGTGGTGCTCTAGATGCACAGGACAGGAAACAGTTTCTCCATAGCATCTCCTAAGAGCTACAGCACAGGGCACAGTAAGGTCATTTCTATTTACTTAGGGCAATTCCATTTGGTTCCTACTGCTCTAGCATCATTTTAATCATTACCAACTCCCACTTTAAAAAGAGTTATCCTCTAGCTGGCAAAACAAGGGTGTTGCTCATGCTGCAGCAGGACACAGTGGTGGTAGCTACTAGACTGGGCACTAAGGGATGAGAACAGGTACATTTTGCATTTAGTGGTACCTACAGTGTTGAAGGTACAGACTGTTTATTTGGTGTGCCAAGGGTCATCTTCGTGAGTATAGACCTCCATGTCTCTCCTTCAAAGTTGTGTTCTTTAATAGAGACATAGTAGCAGACAAACATGCTTTCTTGTCAGCTTTAGGACCAGCCATTATACCACATAGTCACATAGCAGAACTCTGGGCTATCACATTTGTTTCGCTAGAATAGAATCACTGTCGGGCATATCCTAGGGCAGCAACTTGCTGACTCACTTTAAACCCATGTTGCATAGGCCTTAGTAGGGCCTATGCTAAGAGAACAATAGGAGAAGGCTATGGAGAGTGGCTGGCAGAGGGCCATACCTTCCTGTGTTACTGACAGGTCACATGGGAGATGCCATTGCTTGATGGTCTCACTTGGATGTTGTCATCTCTCAAACAGCTTCTGAGAGATCCTGGATATTCATGCAGATTTGCAGAAGCTTAGCCTGGGAAGGACTTTTATTAGACATGAGGTAGCTTCAGTCTGTCAGTCTCCAAACATTTGTCCACTAAGCTATAGGAACCACCCCAAGGAGACTGTTAGGCCTCTGTGATTTAGTCTTGTCATTTTCTTGAACTTGCACTACAAGGTGTGATCAGCTGACTTCCAGTTCTGAGAGCAGTAAGAACTACAGTAAGAAAAAGAGGTTTATCTGGGCAGTGGAAACCAGTCATTTCACATGAGTCTATATCTATCTTCCCTCATTTGAATTCACTTTCCCTGGTGAAAATCTTCCAGGAGAGCCTCAGAAGTACTGGGTTGAAGAATCAAGGAAACAGTTTTGGAGAAAGTAAATAGAAGTTGGCTATGTAATGGGACCTGTGTTGTGGAGGTTGGAATGACACGGTGTAGTGGATAGTTTCCACTCTTGCTGGAATTGAGTAGTTAGAGGCAGGGACAGGAGACTATTTTGAACAACATCGCAATAGTGTAGGCATGAGGTGATAAGGATTTAAAGCAGGACAGATAGAAAGAAGAAAAGTGATGTATGAAAACCAAAGAAATGCAGTATATGCTACAGACTAGCCACCACCATGATGGGGTGACAGTGACAGTAGACAGAAACCACGGTGGGTGCGTTAACAGCAGCTTAAGCCTGACACCTTGCCACATGCCATGTTCCAAGTTAGCACAGTCAGTTCAGCCTGCTAAATCCTGAGAGGTAAACATTCTACTTACCAAGTAGTGAAGAGTTACAGAGGTGAGGTTGTGAAGTTGTATCACTCCTCAGTAGTAAGACTTACTTTGAACATCTGCAGAGCCCCAGGGACCAAGAAGTGTTATGGGAGGTTTGGTAGAGAAGATCATGGGGAGGCAGCAGACAGCTGCTTCCCTTCTGAATCTCAAGGTTGTGGGTGGCTCGTGGGAGGATGTGAGAAAATGAGTGGGCTTGGCTAATCAGGAAGGCATCTGGCATGTGACAGGAGAGGGTCGCCAATTGGATGCTTTAGGGACTTTGAATAGCTCGGGTGCCTGAAGTATTAATTTCAAAAAAACCAAGTGGTAAAATCACTTTCTGCCATCATTTGAAATGGGTGTCAAAATCCTATTAAAAAGCGGAGGATGACTGGAGACTCTGCACTCAAGAGGAAAAACAGTTTCTAGCTTTTGTAAAATAACTATTGAACATGTCAAGTATTTACTTTCCATTGCTGCTATAATGATACTTCAATATCTCTCATGGAGGGATGAAATGGGGAGGGAGAAGCATTTATATAATGCAAAAATGAAATTATGATGCCAAATATTCTTCATAACAATTTGAGTCAGTTTCTGAGCAGGTCTGTGGAGGCTGTTAAAATGTGAGATTACAGCAGAAAACCAATTTCAATATAAGCCTATGGAGATCCCATTACAACGTAAAAGTGAAATGTTGCTACTGTATGTTATACCCTTCCCCCAGAAATGGATAGAAAGCAATACAAGCCCCTCATGCCTATGTAATATTTTTGTCTAGCATGTATTTGTTGATTGAACAACATTCTCCAGATGTAAGCTGACACAGCATCCCTACCTCAAATGCTAGTTATCTTACTGTGAATAATATTTTATTTAAAGGGATTATGCTGTAAATCACCTGGGTAAATTTCAAAGCAATCAAATTCAAAGTATTGGGCTGTAACTGGCTAACTTAATTGAGAGAGTGGGGCAATCAGATGTTTAGTGTACTAATGATTCCCAGTCCTGGTGATGTCTTAGACTCATATAGGGGATTTGGAAGGATACCCATGTCCAAATTATACCCCAGAGAAAGTCTAATGTACTCTTTGTGGTTTCATGGTATTAGTATTCTAATGTTTAATACTGATTTACATAAACCCTCACAGCCAGATTCAGCAGGGTCCTCTGTATGTGCCACCCCAAAATATCCGAATGAGAACTGCCAGCCACAAGCAGAAACTGCATGCAAATAGATACAGTTACTTATGCCAAGTCCGCCCTCACCCCAGCTGCTATATCAGTTTCAAACTTTGATAGAGGAAATTTTGAGTAATGGGTGAGGGAAGAGGTGGGAGCATTTGAGGCTACTAAGGGAGTTGCATTTATAGTGGCTCACACTCCAATTTTAATTCTTAATAAAATCCTATTAGCCAAGCTAAGTATATTGCCCAACTCTAAGAGGATCATGGTATTCTGGACCTGGTGAGTTTTCCCTCCTGTTTTGAGTTTAATCAGGGATCATTACTGATTAGAGTTTAAGCTGATCAAGTTGTGAGACTCCCATTGGTGCATCTGGTCCAGCTGTAACCATACGATCCAAGTTTGCCAAATTGGTAGGGCCTTGTATCACTTGCCTGCATCGCTATAAGCAAAGTAAAGAAGCAAGTACACACCATCATGAACAAGCACTGCCATCTTAAGCCTTGGAAGTACTCTGACTTAGAAGGAAGTTATATCCTTAAGACACAACCCATGAGAACCTAGAACCTCTTCCCTCTGTAGCCATGGCAGATGTATAGTTCCCTTCTTATATGAGTTAATTTGAATTTAAATTGTTCAAGAATTGAAGAAAGTAGTTTATAATGTAAATTTATAATTCAAATATAGATGTAAATAATTTCTAATGTTAAAATAATTATAGATATTTCATATTTTTAGGTTTTTATTTTTATTTTTTTATAAAATGTCTTATGTATCACAGACTGACCTTGAGATAGCTACATAGCTGAGGCTGGCTTTGAACTCCTGATAACTTTGGTTCCACTTCTCAATTGCTGGATAATGGGAATGCATGTAGCACCACACTCAGTTATTGGGTTTTAAAAAATGACTATTAAAAATGAGAAAAGATAAGAAGACTTCCAGTAAGTAGGTTTTATGAGACTTACACTTTGCCTCAAGTCCTAAATAAGTGTTTTAGGATGTATTTTTCAGTAATTCTTGGTGAATACATTTAGATAGCTGGGAAGAAGAGAGCATTCATAATGGAGTTTAGGGACATGACCCATTTTCATGTCAATTCAAAGATCTTCAGCTAAAGAAAATCTCCAAATCCAAGTTCTCTCCCTTTAGTAAAGCTAAGAATTTGAATATTATCTCTAGTATTATTTCAGCACAAACTGAGAGATCATTGCTGCATGTTCTAATTCATATGTGGAGTTTAACAGCAGATATTTATATTTATGTATTTATTCTTGAGTAACTGTAGAATTAGTTAGGGGCCAGTGGTAGGGAGAGAGGGGTAAGGTCTTAAAGGAAGGGGTAGTAGAACACAGGTGATATTTCGGAGGAGGGATAATGAAGAGTGTGGTGGTTTCAATAGGAATTACCCTCATAGGTTCACATATTGGAATGATTGGTCATTAGAGAGTAGCACCACTTGAGAGGGATTAGGATGTGTGGCTTAGTTGGAGTAGGTGTGGCTTAGTTGGAGTAGGTGTGGCATAGTTGGAGGGAGAGGGTCACTAGAGGTGGGCTTTGGGGTTTTAAAAATTCAAGCCTCCTATTTAAAAAAAATGGGGAAAAGAGCTAAACAAAGAATTTTCAACTGAGGAGTATTGAATGGCCAAGAAGCACCTAGAGAAATGTTCAAAGTCCTTAGTCATCAGGGAAACACAAATCAAAACAACTCTGAGATTCAACCTCACACCAGTCAGAATGGCTAAAATAAAAAAACTCATCTAACAGCAGATGCTGGTGAGGATATGGAGAAAAAGGAACACGCCTCCATTGCTGGTGGGATTGCAAGCTGGTACAACCACTCTGGAAATCAGTTTGGCAGTTTCTTAGACAATTGGACATAGTACTACCTGAGGACCCATCTATATAACTCCTGGGCATATATCCAGAAGATTCTCCAACTGGTAATAAGAACACATGCTCCACTATGTTCATAGCAGCCTTATTTATAATAGTCAGAATCTGGAAAGAACTCAGATGTTCTCAACAGAGGAATGGATATAGAAAATGTGGTACATTTACACAATGGAGTACTACTCAGCAATTAAAAGCAATGAATTTATGAAATTCCTAGTCAAATGGATGGATCTGGAGGNTATCATCCTNAGTGANGTAACCCAATCACAAAAGAACACACATGATATGCAGTCACAGATAAGTGGATATTAGCCCAAAAGCTCCAAATACTCAAGATACAATTTACAGACCACATGAAGCTCAAGAATAAGGAAGGCAAAAGTATGGTTGCTTTGGTCCTTCTTAGAAGGAAAACAAAGTACTCACAGGAGAAAATATGGAGACAAAGTGTAGAGCAGAGACTGAAGGAAAGGCAACTCAGAACCTGACCCACCTAGTGATTCATTCCATATACAGTTACCAAACCCAGGAACTATTGTGGATGCCAAGAAGTACATGCTGACAGGAGCCTCATATAGCTGTTTCCTGAGAGGCCCTGCTAGAGCCTTACAAATATAGAGGTGGATACTCACAGCCAACCATTGCACTGAGTACAGGGTCCCCAATAGAGGAGTTAGAGAAATGACTGAAGGAGTTGAAGGGGTTTACAACCCCATGGGAAAAACCATATCAACCAACCAGACCCTCCCCCCCCAGAGCTCCAGGGACTAAGCAATTAACCAAGGAGTACACATGATGATTCCAACTACATATGTAGCAGATGATGGCCTTGTTAGTCATCAATGGGAGGAGAGGTCCTTGGTCCTATGAAGGTTTGATAGATTCCCCAGTGTAGGGGAATCAAGGGTGGGCAGGTTAGAGTGGGTGGGTGAGTGAAGGAACACCCTCATAGAAGCAGTGTGAGGGAGGATGGGATAGGGGATTTCCAGGAATGGGGGAAACCAGGAAAGGGGATAACATTTGAAATGTAAATAAATAAAATATCCAATAAAACATAAGTAAACATAAAAATATATAGATAATATAACAAACAAACAAACAAGCAATTCAAGCCAACCCCAGTGGCTTGTTCTTCCTGCTGCCTTTGGATCTGAAAATAGAACCCTCAGCTACCATATCTGTTGTGTGCCTCTGTTCTCACCATAAAGCCATAAGAATAATGGACTAAACCTCTGAAACTATAAGCAAACTTCAACTAAATGATTTACTTTATAATAATTGTCATGGTCATGGTATCTCTTCACAGCAATAGAACATTGACTGAGAAAGAGAGGGAGACTTACATGGGAATGGGAATGGGAGATTAGGACAGAGGAGGGGGGATGGGCAACTAACTCTTAGGATGTTTGAAAAAGCTGTATGTACACCTACTATTTTATGATCTTCATTTGTATTGATACAAAAGAATTTACTTGAGTTAACCTACATTAAGGATTATGCTCAAAACAATACAAGCTTTTGCCATTGCTCTTGGTATCCTCCCAGAACAATGCATATAACCCCCCCAACACACAAACTGAATATAGGTCATGTAAAAATTAAGTCAGTAAACTTCCTCCCTGCTGGCTAGCTCTCAAGACCACTGGAAGGCACTGCTACTAGTAGAAAATCATAAGCAGTCTTCCTCACCTATAAGGACCAGCATGGCTAAACATGTCCATGATGTAATAGTGGCACAAATGTTACAGGAATAACTAATGCTTTCTCACTGGATCCAAGGCTGACTCCACAAGAAGCAACCTATGGTTGAGTTCATAGGCCACAGAAATGAACCCACTATTATGACTTTGCTAAGTGGACACAGTATCAAATTTCCCTCCTAATTATTATCTCCCTACCTATAAAATAGTAAAGCATTCAGAGTTCATCAGAATAGTTTCTTTGCGCAGTGAATGATGGCTAAAACAGAAAAATCACAACTACTATAGTGCAGAGAACAAACGTGACTATGGAGTCTCCAGTCACAAACAGGAAATCTATGACATACCCTATCTCCAAGGTTCAGGGACCATTGAGGAAGAGGGTGTGGGTAGACTTTAAGAGCCCAGGGAAAGAGGTATAAAACAGTATCTTCTGGTCATGGTTGTACCACCACAAACATGAACTCACAATAGTTGTTGTCTGTATGAGACCCACATAAGGTCAAGTCACCCATCATTCTATGTTGAAATAGGAAGGATTTCATGAGCCTTCACCCCTAACTGATGAGAATTTATATCTGAAGATTAGTTGATGAATTCTGGGAAAATGGGGAGTCAGTTTTCTTTAAGTGTACAGTTCCTAGTGGATAGATACTCTATACACCCAGAAGTATATAAACACAAATTGCACATTAAACTTATAAAAAAGAATAGGACATGATATTAGAGAAGTAGGGACCTAAAATTAATAAGAGTTAAGTCTAGAGAGTTGAGGTGAATATAATAAAAAAATACATTGTATGAAGTCCTCAAACAATTAAAAAATATTTATTTAAATTATTTTACTGAATTTATTCTTTGTCTCTATATACAGTCTGTGCATTCTGACAACGTCCACCTTCATTTTATCTCTTGTTTCTCCCCTCCTCTTGATGGCTCCCACTCTCTCCTCCCTTACAAGTCTTTTCTGCCACCTTAATCTCTTCGTTTGCTTTGTGACCCACCAACTCTCACCAGAGCCATCTGTGTGACCACTAGTTTAGAGTCTGGCAATATAGCCTTGTGACTCATCAGTGGGTCTATAACTGAAGACAAGGCCTAATCTTTCCCAAGAACTTAACAATAACCTATAGTTCTGCAGGAAGGGAAGGGGTAGGGCAAACATGGCCATTCACCATCTGTGGTTGACTGTTGAATCCCCCAATCTTGTGCAAGCCATTAGGTATCCAATGCTACTGTGTTGTCATGCTCAGAAATCAGCATTATTATAACATTTCTCCCTGTAACTCTTAACTTACTCATTCTTCTTCCCCATCCTCTGTATTTTTCTCTGATTCTTAGAGGTTGTGGTACCAATGTACAGTTTAGAGCTAAGAACTAGACTGTCATTTACATTCATTACCTTGAGCAGCTATATCTTAAGACTAAGAACAACATTTGTCTATGGATATAAACATAAGTATTTAGAAAGCAGCTTTGTAGTATATTAATTCAAATAAATAACAGTAGTAAGGTTCAAAGGGGTCTAAGACTTTCTAAGCCATGTGTTTTATTTTAAACTAGGTTTACAGTAGCAGGGATAGATATCATCTTTAAAATAGGCCTAAGAACCAATCAGAGAATTCTTGGTTGCCCATAGAAAAGTTGTAACACTATTGCAGTAGTAGCATAGTCTGGCCGGTTGATATTGTAATTCATAGCATTCTTAGTCAGGTAAGACCATTGTTACCTTTTGTGCTTACCAGCTTATATCATGAATTGTCACTATAAACATTTACAAGTAAAAAAGAAACTTCCAATTCAGTTATAGTTTGATCTCTCTATTTTTTGTACCCAAGGTGTATGGTATCTTCAACAATAGTTTTATCAACTCATCCTGGTTGGCAAACAAGATGAATAATAAGACCCCACTATCATTTGGGAGCTTCTGGAGACTTTATGACCAACAGTTCATAGGGACATATTCTTCTACCTGGCACATGATTTTGTTTGATAACCTATGGCTACTGGCACAACATTATTCAGCCACACAGGGTATAACTCTTCTAATGCTCATATGATTTCATGTTTTAGTTGGAATCTGTACTGGTTAGTTTTGTGTCAACTTGACACAGCTGGAGTTATCACAGAGAAAGGAGCTTCAGTTGGTGAAATGCCTCCATGAGATCCAGCTGTTAGGCATTTTCTCAATTAGTGATCAAGGGGGGAGGTCCCTTGTGGGTGGTGCCATCTCTGGGCTGGTAGTCTTGGTTCTATAAGAGAGCAGGCTAAGCAAGCCAGTGGAAGCAAGCCAGCAAAGAACATCCCTCCATGGCTTCTGCATCAGCTCCTGCTTTCTGACCTGCTTGAGTTCCAGTCCTGCATCCTTTGATCAACAGCAGAATGGAAATGTAAGCTGAATAAACCCTTTCCTCCCCAACTTGCTTCTTGGTCATGATGTTGTGCAGGAATAGAAACCCTGACTAAGACAGAATCTAAAGTAGTATGCTTCAATATGACTTCCCCATGAATCCTTGGTTTTGGTTAACCCTCTCCCCATCTCCCCCACCCCCTTAACCACTTCCCAGTTAAACCTCCTAACCCACTCGTAAAATGCTTTCTAATTTAAAATTTTCTAATATGATTTAAAGTTTCTCTATTTGTAGCTCAGATAGCTTGAATTTTTTACATAATCTCAAGTGAAATTTCGACTGTTAATTTGGTGTGATGACTATTCTTAGTTTTCATTTTGACTACATCTGAAATGATCTACAGTCCAGAAATGGAGTGTAGGTCTCCCCTCTCTTGTGGATCATTGTCCAATCCATGAGGGCAGTGACAGCAGAGATGTCAAACAGGGGTTCAGAAGCCCTATGAGAATGTACAGTAAATGACCACACCAGGAACGCTTGCCAGTAGGCAGTTGAACTTAGTTGAAGGCTGATAAGACTTTTTACTTAGGGCAACTGAAGGCTGATAAGGCTTTGGTGGACTGAGGGCAAGGACATAAAGGATGAGCAAAGGTAATTGACTGGGGTCTTAGTATATTTGGTATAACCACTACCAAGCATTTCAGAAATTTTAGGTGATGGCTGAACAGATTTTATCAGGAGAAAGGAAATTGATCCTATAAACAAATTGAGCCTACATGACATTCCTCAGGTAGAAGGAAGTGGGTGGGCTTAGAATAACCCCAGACAAGGTCAGAGAAGGAGAAACTCTGTTAACGAATGGAGTCCTCCTTTGTGTGCTGAGTGTCAGAAGGCTATCTGATCAATGGTAGACTTTGACCTTAATTAGCAGTTTTTTCATACTGGAGGGCACACCTTTGAGTGATTTTTTTTGGGGGGGGGAAGCTTGGTTTGAAGTGAGTGAATCTATTTCTAGCCTAGAGGTAGGACTAAAACCTTTGATTTGGATGTTGAGTCAGGAAGACATACCTTTAATCTGGGCCACATCTTTTGTTAGAAGTTTGTGGAAGGACATGGAAGAGGGAAGCTTTTGTTACTTGCTTGCTTGTTATCACCTTGCTAAAAAGTCTGGCCTTAGAGCCCACTTCTTCAGGATTCTAGCATCTACTAAAGGTGAGATATCCTTGGGACTTGGTTCAAAGCAGACCATTGATGAATTAAACAATAGACTGTAAGAGATTCTACTTAAAAAATGATCTCTCTGTGTGTGTGTGTGTGTGTGTCTGTCTGTCTGTCTGTCTCTCTCTCTCTCTCTCTCTCTCTCTCTCTCTCTCTCTCTGTCTGTCTCTCTCTGTCCCTCTCGCTCTGTATTCTGAAAGGGCAACATAAGCCCATTTGTTTCTTTTATGGACCCCATTTGTCTTCACTTAAGGATCAGGCCTGATTTTAAAAAGGGTTGTAAGGTACCAGCTTCAGAAATAGACTGCAAGTCCCAGAAACTAAGTTATAAGACACCAGCTCTAGGAAGAAATCATAAAATCAAGAGCAAGATCATACCCCCACTCTCTGAAATAATGCTTTATTTAAAAACAAAACTTGTAACTAAGAAAATTAATCCTTCACTGTCTTCTAAACCAGTGGTAACTTCTCTGAAGAAAATGCCAGGCAAAATGTAGATATCCCTAAGAACCTAACAATAGTTATTGCTTGACCTATATATAGCCAGACTAAAGGCAAAGCAAGTTTCTAGAGGGGAGGTAGAAGGTGCAGTCTATCAGTTGTGCTGTACTACTATAGAGCTTAATGACTGTGTTAATTCATTCATACAGAAGTCTGGGGAATATGTGTGGGAACAGATTTTAAGAGTATGGGATAATGGTGGAAGGAACATAAAAATGGATCAGGCTAAGTTTATTAATATGGATCCCCTGAGTGAAGATTCTAGATTTAAGATGGAAGCCCACACAGTTAAAAAAAGTGTGAAAATCTGTTCTAATGGTTGGCTAAAGAATTTGTCAAAAGACTGTCTATTGAAAAGGCATTGGAGATACATGCTATTCCTTGGCTTAGTGTTAATGAAGGGATTTTAAGGCTCAGGGAAATTGCAATGTCATAGTGGGTACACTATGAGAAACTTAGTCCTTCACAAAGGGGAGTCCCTGTGTTCATACTCTACACTAATCCTCTAAGACCTGAGCAGGGTTTGTGGTAGCTCTGAATCACCAAAGGCAAGATGGTTGTAGTTTTTGTAATGGGCAACATAGACAAAGCAATGTTCATGATGGCCCAACCTGCAATGGTCAGCATAGGAAAAGCAAATTTTATGGTGGCATGACTCATAATGACCTTTAGTACTAGAAAATCAATTACGGTGTTTCCAAGCATGGAACAGATAAGAAGTCTATTGAATTTTTGCTTGATCTGTATACATGAAAAACTTCTTAAACAAATGAGAGAACAGCTACATTGGTGTGGGAAGTGGGAGTGGCAAGAGCCAAGATGGCACCCTGGCTCATTGCCAAGCCCCATGATCGCTGCTTACTAAGAACTTGAGCCTGTGCACTTGTACGATCCTGTGCTGGCTGCCTGATGAGTCACTGGCCTATCACTGTGTGCCCTGCCTGCATGCACGGCCTGCCTGCATGCACGGCTCATGTTCAGAGAGTGCTGAACACTGATTGGATCCAGGAGAAGGGGGAGGGATGAGATCAGAGGAAGGATGGAAAGAGAAACTGGATAAGCCCCGAGATAAAGGAGGAAGCTGCTTGAAACCTTCCTTGGTGTTCATGTCATTTTTTTCCCTGTCTCTGCAGGTCGGAGTGCAGGGTTGTGGCATTTGGTGGCCCATACAGGGAACTTTTCTCCAGGAGCAGCTGGTATGAGAAAAAGGAGCTATGGGGGAGTTCCGTGGTAAGTAACTAAATGCCCCCTCACAGGAGTCTGACTGTCACCTCAGGACAAAAGAGATTTGAGAAATAAGCAAATTCAGAGACACAGACAAGAAGAACAGAGAGAAAGAGAGAGGGAACATGAAAAGGAACGAGAAAGGTGCTTAAGGAACGAGTCTCTGGTGTCAGGCGGTGCACAGACACCTCGACCGCTGGAGCCTACTCCATCACCTGATGCCGAGAGGCTGCAAAGACAGTACCGTTTTCTTAGCAGTGGACTGGTGCCATCAGAATGTCTCCCCCCCCATTTGAATTGCCCTCCCATGGGAATCCCAGCTCTCCCTCCGGGGATCCCACCCCCACAGTTTTCTGGCTTTCCTCACCAGTACCTCCAGGACACCAATGATTCCTGTACCAATGAGTGTTATGGCTCCTGCTCCAACTGTCCTAGTACCTACCATGTACACGGTTGGAAAGCATTTGGGAGCAAGAAAGGATCATCCAGGCTTAAGATTAAAAGAAAATAATGAAAATTGTGGCCCTACTACTACAGTTTTTGTTGGGAACATTTCTGAGAAGGACTCAGACATGCTTATATGACAGCTCTTAGCTAAATGTGGTTTGGTGTTGAGCTGGAAGAGAATGCAAGGTGCTTCTGGGAAACTTTAAGCTTTTGGATAAAGAGCCTGAATCTACCCTCTGTGCTCTCAGATTATTGCAATCCTTCAGATTGGAGAGAAGAAGCTATTTGTTAAAGTTGATGCAAAGACAAAGGCACAATTGGATGAATGGAAAGCAAAGAAAAAAGCTAATGGGAACGAAGAGTAATCTAGCAGTTCAGGAAAAGGCTCC
>NC_034592.1:106370194-106385791 GCF_900095145.1 Mus pahari
AATAATAATAATAATAATAATAATAATGAAAAAAAAAGATTAAGGGCTAAAAGTCTAGCCTCCAAAAGGGATGGAAAACCTCAGACCCAAATGTAAAAGAAGCCATGGGATCTGCCGCTTCAAAAGTGAAAGTAAAAGGCGCATTAGTGTGGCCTCTCAAATGAAGTGGAGTTAAATTAAAAAATGAGACTCTAGACTAGGTCGAGACTTGCAGGCAGTGGATTCGACTAGCAGTTCAACAAATCTAAGAGTAGTTCTCAGAGTAGCACTTCACAGTTGCCTTCTAAAAGTACCTCACAGTCCAGTGAAGATATAAAACTACAGCAGCAATTTAATCTCACAATGGATAACAAGTTCACTGAAGAACAAAAGGAACAGAACCCAGATTGAACGTTTGAGAGTGAGCAAGAACATGGGAAGAAACAGAGAGAGGAAGAAGTAGAGCAGCTCACTGGCATGATTGAGAAACTGCAGCAGAAGTTGGTCAGCATTGAACAGCAGAGAGAGGATGCCAGGACCCTCCTAGAAGATGAGGAGAGCTTTAAACATCAGCTGGACACAGTGACTGCTGAAAAGCTGGTTTTAGAATGAAAGACACAATCACTGTGCAACTTGAATAAAGAATGTGCCAGCAATGAAGAACTTCCAAGTGTACCTAAGGAAAGTGTCCACATGACTGTGCATGAGCTGGGCAGTGACAATCTGCAACTAGAGGAAAATCAGAACACGAGAGATAAAGTCACTGGAGAGCTCTGTTAGTATCAAGGACTTTGAGCTTACACAGTATCGTGAACAAACAGTAACCATACAAGAGCAAGCCCAGTCTGCAATAGAGAATGTGCAGTTACATCAAAAATCATATGGTCTCATCAGCACCTTGAAGGACAGATACACAGAATGCAAATAGTCTGACAGAAGCCAGCATGGAGTCAGACATCCCCACAGTGACCATGAGGCTGGCAAAGGTAGATAGCCATGTAAAAACATGTGGGAATTGTGGGGGAAAATGCTTCAGAGCAGCTTGAGACATCGGTTAAAGTGAATTGTAGTACTAAGGATAATTTGAATTGTATGTGTGGTACCTCCCTTTTTCTTTTTAGTTAGTAATAGGACTAGTTCTTTTGATCACATGCTTTTTGTCTCAATGCTGGAATGCTACTAGATTCCCCCTGGTGGTGGTGACCAGAATACCCACAGCCATACCCCAGCCTCTGGAGGTACAGGACATCGTTATAGCAGTGACTGGAGGTGATCCAGGGGACCTTGGGATTTTTGCTGTGTGCTGTATGTGTTGGTATGCTCTGGTGGATGGTAAGCATGCGCAGGTGGGCGCAGGCCATTCAACGACTGCTGATTCAAGCTATGGCGGCTATAGAGTCAGGTAATTAACCCCATGTTTGGCTCAGCATGATGTATCATTAATCCATGACGGGTAAGACTCTCACATGTGCATACCAACCTAAGACAGGATGGTGAAAGTGAGTTCACCATGCCTATGACGGGTAAGGATGTAACATGAATGAGGGCAACCTAAGACAGATGCGATCCTGGAGCCATTTTAATTAAACAAAAAGGGGGATATGTAGGAAGTGGGAGCAGCTGTAAGAGCCAAGATGGCACCCTGGCTCATTGCCACTCACCTTGATCCCTGCTTACCAGGAACCTGAGCCTGTGCACTTGTATGATCCTGTTCTGCCCACCTGATGAGTCACTGGCCTATCACTGCACGCCCTGCCTGCATGCACGGCTTGTGTTCAGAGCATGCTGAACACTGATTGGATCCAGGAGAAGGGAGAGGGATGAGATCAGAGGATGCATGAAAAGAGAAACTGGATGAGCCCCGAGATAAAGGAGGAAGCTTCTCGAAACCTTCCTTGGTGTTTGTGTCATTTTTTTCCCTGTCTCTGCTGGTCAGAGTGCGGTGTTGTGGCACATTGGATCATAGCAAATGGGAATCTCAGCTCATGAATCAATTTCCAGACTTGAGCCAGATTGCTGACACAGAGCCCTTTGAATGAACTGGTGGCCAAGTTTTTCTGAGGAAGGACCTTGGTAAAATACCTGAAGGATTTACTGTTAGTCTTTCTCCAGTTCTTCCTAGAGGGACCAACAGTGTTTTACAAGGGTAACTGTACTGTATGGAAAAGGAAACAATCAGACTTTCTGGGGTCTGTTGGATACTGGTTCTGAATAGATACTGATTCTGGGAGATCCCAAGAAACTTCATGGCCCTCCAGTTAAAGTATGGGGCTAAGCAATGGAATCCTGTATAGAATGGGTAAGTATGGAATTTTGGCTTAAGTCAAACTCACAGTAGATCCAGTGGGTTACCCCAACTCATCCTGTGTTTATTTTTGCAGTCCAGAATTTGTGTGTGTGTGTGTGTGTGTGTGTGTGTGTGTGTGTGTGTGTGTGTATGTGTGTGTGTGTGTGTATTCAGAAATCTCACATTGGTTCCCTGGTCTGTGGATTGAGGGCTATTATGGTTGGAAAAGCTAAAAGGAAATCTTTAGAGCTGACTCAGGCAAGGAAAATAGTGAATTAAAAACAGTATCTCATCTCTAATGGAACTACAGAAATAGGTGCACCACCAAGGACTTGATAGATGTAGGGGTAGTGTTCCTTATCACATCTCCTTTAAACTATCTGACCAATGCAGAAGACAGATAGATCCTGGGGAATATCAGTTGACTATTAAAAATTCAGGTAGAGACTCTGATTCCAGCTGCTGTACCAGATGTGGTGCCCTTACTTGAGCAATTTAACACATCTTCTGGTATATGGTAAGCATCTATTGATCTAGAAACTTCCTTTTTCTTAATACCTGTGCATAAGGACCACCAGAAGCAATTTGCTTTCAGTTGGCAAAGACAGAAGTATAATATTACAGTGTAATTTCAAGCATATAACTCTCCAGCTCTATGCACAACTTAGTTAGAAGGGATCCCAGTTGTCTGTTTCTTCCACAAATATCACATTGGTATGCTATAGTGATGACTGTCTTAGTTAGGGTTTGTATTCTTGCATAAACATCATGACCAAGAGGCAAGTTGGGGAGGAAAGGGTTTATTTAGCTTATACATTGCTGTTCATCACCAAAGGAAGTCAGGGCAGGAACTTGGAGGCAGGAGCTGATGCAGAGTCCATAGAGGGTGTTGCTTGCTAGCTTGCTTCCCCTACATTGCTTAGATTGTTTTTTTATAGAATCCTAGACCGCCTACAATGGGCTGCCCCACCCCCCTGATCACTAATTGAGAAAAATGTCTTAAAGCTGGATCTCATGGAGGCATTTTCTCAACTGAGGCTCCCATCTCTGTGATAACTCCAGCTTGTACCAAGTTGACACACAAAACCAGCCAGTACAATGGGATTATATTCTTTGGACCAAGTGAGCAGGAGATTGCCACCTCTTCGAACTCATTGGTAACCCATATGTGCATCAAAGGAAGATAAATAAATTCAACAAAAATTCAAAGACCTTCAATGTCAGTAAATTTTTTTAGTTCAGTGGTATGAGGCGCGAAGAGATATTCCTTCTAAGGTGAAGGGTAAGTTATTGCACCTGGCTTTGGAGGATCATTTTATGTACTATGTATTTAAATGCTTATTTCTGTACCCTGAAATCTGGCAGCAGCCCAGACTTTGGTATTATTATTAAGAAAGGTCTGACTCAGTGTTTTGCAAAACATTGTTCTCCATCACCTTCTGATTGGTGAAATAAAGAGCTGGAGCTGAACAACCAATAGCTGACAGGAGAAGAAAAGGCTGGGCTCTGGTCAGAGAGAGGAGAGGGGAGAAGGAGAGAGACTGTGTTAGAGAGAGCTAGTTGCCTTAGGTGGGGACCAGGGAATTGCCATAGTGACAAGGATGAAGAAGGAGAAGGCAAGGTAAGAAGATGATGGCAGGTAATGGGCCATATGGCTGGGAAGTAGACCAAGCTAGTATTGTCAGGTTAGAGTAGCTGAGTATGTGCTCACCTATAGTGCCTGAAGGTCTTCATGTCATTATTCAGAGCAAAGTTGGGCACAGAAAAGCCCCAACATTTACATTTGGCATCTAATGAGATAGCTAGAATCCAAACTTGGAGCTTGAGAAGAGTCCTGGTAGGTGGTGGTGGTGTTGGGGGTGCAGGTTTCTAGTAACTGCTCACTGCCTGCAGCTGAGTTAGGGGAACAGCTGAGGTCAGCTAGCACTACTCCAGTGGAACAGACAGGAAGGAGATGACTGCCAGTCTGTGGCTGCAAGAGAAATAAGTCTGTGAGCAGCAGTGTAGAAGGCAGGAAAAATCAAGAGTGTATTCTCACATGAGGAACCCACCACATGCTGGCCCAATGGCTTCCCAGAACTGGGAAGCAGGGTGGGGTAGGGTAAGGGCACAACCATTGGTGACCAAGGGACGCTTGCTGCAGGAGAGGGGTAAGGCATTCAGTGAGCGTGGCCTGGGCTTCCTGGAGTAGCTACACCAAAGGTACTGGTAGTAGTCCTACAAGGACCAGGTGGCTTTGCATGAATTGTGCTGAGAGAGATGATGGAGAGAGTGCTGGTTGCAGATGGATGAGACAAGTGACAACTCGGCTAGTAGCTGGTGCCTGTGAACATGAGGAACATGTGTGAGCAGAGATCAGAAGCAACAGCTCAATCCAGTGTGGCACATGGACCCACAGAAACCACAGGAATGCATGGCAGCCTAGGGAGTACAGTTAATGTTGTGAAAACAGGCAGAATGCTGTAGTCAATATTGGATAGAAGGGCTGGGTGGAGCCAGCCAGCCACTGGCAGGTTCTCAGCTTAACAGCAGAGGGAGGCAGAGATATCACACAAAAGAAATTCAAGACTAAAGCACAGATGAACTGTGACCAGGTAAGTATTTTGGGATTTATGCTTAAGTGCTAAAGAAAGAAAAGAAACTGGGTATAAAAACATCATAGACAGATATAAGTAGTTTGAAAGTAATAAATAAAGTAATAAAATGAAGTCCTTAACTAGAGAAGTAAGTAAAATTAAAAGGAATTAGACATGTAACCATATAAAACACAATAATGCAGAGCTTTTGGACCCTATATAATGTTATGTCAGATGGCTTAAAAACAGAGACAGGAAATGAAAAGACAAATGACTTAACTGAGATTGGTTCAATACCAATTACAATTACTATCATGTTAGCACTTTGTATTTTATTCTCAATAGCCATAATTACTTTCAATGCCTTCTCAAACAAAAAAGCTTTAGAGACACAGGAAAAAGGAAAATCTGAAAAGTAAAGATAAGCCTTGGAAAAAAATTAGATTTTTAAATAAAAATGAAGAAGATAGTAAGTAGAAACAGAGGAATAAATAGACAAGAGTCTACTGAACATGATATGCATTTATTGTTCATGAAACAAATGTTAAATTCTTGGGCAATTCAAAATAGAATAATCGTCCAAGACAGTAAAGATATGACTATCTTAAGATTTCCATAGCTGTGAAGAGACACCATAACCAAGGCAACATTTACAAAGAGCAACATTTAATTGAGGTTGGCTTACAGGTTCAGAGGTTCAGTCATCATCATCAAGGCAAGAAGAATATCAGATCCAGAGGCTAGGAAAGAACTGATCAAATCTTTGGTATTTGAAACACTAACTCCAAATGCAAAAAGGTGATCAGGCCCCTAAAAGAAAGTTCCGTACCAATAGATGAATGGATTAGAAATAATAATTGATATTGGTTCTCATTCATTTGATGTAATTTTTATAGGAGAAGCAATCTCTAAAGGTTTTGACAAAATCCAAACTGTCAAATGTCTTAATTGTGATAATTAAGATCATTTCAAAAGGAATTGTGGACAAAGCCAAGCTATTCTGAAAGAAAGCCTCAGTCTTTTGGAATATGCAAAAACTGAGGCAAAGACCAGAAGTGGACTAATGAATGTTGATCAGCAAGGGACACAGAGGGTAAATCACTTGTCAGGAAACACCCAAGGAGACATCTCATGTGTCCCAATATCCAATTCAAATTAGCCACCTCAGGTCAGCAGCAGAGAAATACATGGAATAATTAAACAACAGTGCTCTGAAGATAGACTCAACTATCAAAGTCAGAGCAGTCCCAATAGATAAAACAAAAATCCCAGAACAAACCAGAAAACCAGTATTTTCACAAACTTCTATAGATGACCAGAGGCCAAAATTAAAATTATTTATAAACAATATTGAAATTGAATGTATGATAGACAAAGGAGTAGATGTAATAATAATATTACAAAAATCTTGGCCTCCAGATTGACCTCCTCAGGAAGTAGACATTCAATTTCTAGGGGTTGAAACTTTATCCCAAATAGAACAAAGTGTAAAATGGCTTAAACATATAGGGCCAGAAGTCAAATAAAGCCATATGTGGCTTATAAATTCATAAATTTATGGGGGAGGAGATCTACAGCAACAATGAGATGCAAAGATTAGTATTCCTCCAACTTCAGGGACAAGTCATAAAATAGAAGATGTTCCTGATGAAGGTGTCAAATATGCTATTAAGAACAATCACAGACTATCCAAGTTGTCCATAAACAGGATACAGCAGAGGTTGGCTCTTCAACTTTGTATGGGGGAACCACTGCTGGCAGATTACCAATGGTCCTACCACTAAAATGGTTAAGTGATAGGCCTGTTTGTATAGAACAATGGCCTATGACAAAAGAAAAATTACACTGTGTTCCTGTCCAGGCGCTGCTACATACTAAGCATGGAAAAAAGAAGTGAAGATAAGTTCCAAGGACTATGTCTTCCTTTGGAATGGCTAGACCTGATATACTCTGAGTAGGTACTCACCAGGCATGAAAAGATGAGTAGAGCTTAGTTCCCAGGTCTGCATCTTTCCTTGGGGTGTCTGGACTCCAACAATCAAGGGGCAGGAAAGAATGAAACAAAGTCCAGAATGTGTGGGTTAGCAGGATCCTGGTCTGGCTGTGAGTGCCTGGGGAGGAGGTCTCAGCTAAAGAGTTCAGTGTTTCAGCTCTTTAATGTTACAATTTTGGACAGCGTTCAATGAAGCAGCTCTCTCAGATGGTATTCAATGAAACAGCTTGTGTGCATACACTTTATTTGTGGTGATTAAGGACTATATAAACCTTGGAAAGTGGGAAAGGACTTAGGATAAACTTTCATTGGGTGAGATTTAAAGCTCTGGGCTACCTCATTAGCATGGAAAGGCATTCCAAGAAGTTGAACCTGTAATTTTGCCAAGGACTATGTGACATTACTCAGGTAGAGTATGGTACTCAATTGGTGAGGAAGGAATGTAACCTAGTGCCTCTTTGTTTAACCTCTCCGAGCTGCATTCGGAAACCACAGAGACAAGGTTGCTAGAGACTGGACTCAGTTAGTCCTTTCACCCACAGGAGAATCAGAGTCCTGGTACAAGTGGGCAGGGAGTTGGTGAAAGGGTGACAAACACACGAATACAAGGGAGTGTTGTATCTGAATGTAATTTCTCAAAGCGAGCACAGACTTATTTTTTAACAATTTTTTTATTAGATATTTTCTTCATTTACATTTCAAATGCTATCCCGAGAGTTCCATATACCCTCCCCCTGCCCTGTTCCCCTACCCCTTCTTGGCCCTGGCATTACCCTGTACTGGGGCATATAAAGTTTGGAAGACCAAGGGACCTCTCTTCCCAATGATGACTGACTAGGCCATCTTCTGCTACATATGCAGTTAGAGGCACAAGCTCTGGGGGTACTGGCTAGTTCATATTGTTGTTCCTCCTATAGGGTTTTAGACCGCTTCAGATAATTGGGTAATTTCTCTAGCTCCTCCATTGAAGGCCATCCCAATAGATGACTGTAAGCATCCACTTCTGTATTTGCCAGGCACTGGCATAGCCTCACAAGAGACAGATATATCAGGGTCCTGTCAGCAAGAGCACCAGACTTACAATATAGAAGAAAAACAAGAACATTAGGTGAATACAGCAGCCAAGGTACATCAAGATGCATAATGGTTCTTTACACAAAACAAAGAAAATGCATACATAAAAAGATGATGGGAGCCAGGCAGTGTTTACAACTGAGATAGGAGCAGCCTTATCTAAAACCAGCTAAACACAGGAGCCAGGTGAATGATCTGATGCAATGCTAGTCTATTGCTAAACCCACCACCAAGCGTCCCTTAGTAAATACCTAATTATGCTATTCCTCTGGGCCTAGTGAAAAACATGCACCAGGGGAATTCCATTCTAGCAGACCTTTTCATGAATAATTCAATACTGTAGTTCTTCCTTAAACCACAACCCTCCTTTTTCCTAGGCCATGGTAAATTCTTGCATATGGGAGTAACTTGGCTGCTCTTTTAAGTGTCTGTAGGGAATCTCCATTTGTTAGAAGAACCCACCAACTTTCTTCTAATATGCAATGTAGTCTGCTATACCTGACTGTAATGAGAATTCTAAGTTTACTATTTTTAACTAGCCCTGAGAATACAAGCTTCTATCTGGTAATCTGAGATGTCTGATTACTAACTGTCAACACTGGGGCATTTTGTCTGGATGTATAATATTCTTATGAAATTCCAAGCCCAGGGTCAACTCAAGGACTACCTAGGACATTGGTGAAAGCCAGGGGGTAAAGTTCAACCTGATTTAGGTATTTGTAAAATAATTTCTTGGAGGCACCTATAATAAAACAGTACTGAAAGAAAGCACACAGATCCATACACCAACTAAGGCATGGACAGGTTTGGAGCATTCTTGCTATGGGAATGTCAAGGTTCCAGGAGGCTAAGTTTCTGTGACACTCTCTGCCTCAGGACTGCATCCAAGCCTTTAGGCCTGTCATGCAGACTTTACTGGAGTGGGTGTGGCATAAGGTGAAATGCAAATCCACAGTAGACTTTAACCTTGATTAGCAGAGTTTTCTAACATTACAGGCACTAGAACAGCTAGTCTAAGAGCAGCTGGAGGCTCAATGTATGGAAGAGTCAACCAGCTCTTACAATTCTCCTATATTTGCCATTAAAAAGAAATATGGAAAATGAAGGATGTTAATAGAACTGAGAGCAGTCAATAAAATCATTTATCCAATGGGCTCTTTACAGCCTGGAATCCATTGCCTTCATTGTTATCTAAGGCATGGTCTTTTACAGTAATTGATTTAAAAGACTGTTTTTACTAGACCCTTACTAGAACAAGACTGAGAAAGATTTGTTTTCATTGTGCCCCCACTTAGCCATGCCAGCTAAGATATACCAATGGAGAGTCTTGTCCCAGGAATTTTAAACAGTTCTATCTTATGCCAATATTTTGTACAACAGCTGTTAGGAATAATTTGTAAGAAGTTGTCCCAATGCCTCATTTACCATTATATAGATGATATCTTGCTGGCTGATTCAGATGGAGATACCTTTGGAGAAAATGTTTGATGAAGTAAAGATAATTTTGCCTTATTGCTCCTGAAAAGATATAAAGAAGAGATTCTATTAATTATCTAGGATATAAGATAGTTTTACAAAACAAACAAACAAACAAAAAACAAACAAAAAAAACACCACAGAAAGTACAAATTAGGAAAGACCAATTAAGAACTCTTAATGACTTTAAAAATTTGTTGGGCAATATTAATTGGCTAAGGTCTATAATTGAATTAACTACTCAAGAGCTAAATAATTTACTTCAAACTTTATAAAGTGATAAGAATTTACATAGTTCAAGAAAATATCTCTAATGCTGAGAGAGAATTGGTCATGGTAGAAAAAAAATATCATATGCACATGTGAACCATTTGGATCTAAAACTGGACTGTAGTTTACTTATTTCACCTTCTAGTCATTATCCTGCAGGAATTCATACACAGAGAGAAGATTGCATCTTAGAATGGATATTTTTAGCACACAGAGTAAAAAATTAAAGACCTATATAGAAAAGGTTTCTAAGCTGATTCTGAAAGGAAAAATGAGGATTCATCAATTAACAGAAATAAACCCAGCAGAAACTTTTAGTAATTCTGAAATGACCTTATTATGGGCAGAAAATGAACACTGCCAAAGAGTTTGAAGTAATTTTCTGGGGGGAGAAATTAATAACATATACCCCTAAAGCAAGAAACTTCAGTTTAAAAAAGGACTAATTATATTCTCCCCCATATAGTAAAAGGGCATCAATTTTTGGAGTCTCTACATTCTATATTAATATAAATAAATCAGGAAAGTCAGGATATAAGTCAGAAAAATATAAGTAAAGTGGCTCAGAGACCTTATGGTTCAGTTAAAAATCAGAGCTGTATGCCATTCTTATGGTATTATTAGATTTTCCTGGATTTCTTAATATAGTGACTCGCAATATGCAGAAAGAGTTGTTTTGCCTATAGAAACCATTTTTATTCAGGATTATTCAGAATTAACTTATCTATTTATTCAACTATAGCAAATAATAAAAAAATAGAAATCACTCACTTTATATATCACATATCAGATACCATATGGGTTTACCAGGCCTTCTAGCACAAGATAATGGTGAAGTTGATTAGCTATTAATAGGAAATATGCTATAATCTTCAGAATTTCATAAGAAACACCATGTTAGCAGCAATGGTTTAAAGAAAATGTTACTATAACTTGGCAACAAGCCAAGGAGGTGATAAGGAAATGTTCTACTCATTGTGTAACCAAACTCCTTTACCTACACAGGAAGTAAACCAAAAAGGACCCAAAGAAATGAAATTTGGCAAATAGATATATTTCCTTTTGTGGACTTTGGAAATTTAAAGTATGTGCTCTATACAATAGTCACATGTTCAGGATTTCAATGAGCAACTGCTTTAAGTTATGAAAAGGCTGATTTTATAATTACACATTTATTAGAAGTTATGGCTATTATGGGGTACCTCTCCAAATTAGGACTGACAATGCTCCAGCATATGACTCTAGTAAAATGAAATAATTTATTTACATATTATAATATAAAGCATATTATAGGTATACCGCACAACTCTATAGGACAGGCAGTTATAGAAAGATCTAATCACACTTTAAAGGGATGCTTAATAAACAGAAAGCAGTAACAAAGACCTCCAGAGATAGATTACATAATGCTCTATTAACTGTAAAAAAATTTAAATGTTAATAAGCAAAATACAACAGCTGCTGAGAGATGGAATTGTGGAAAAAACTGTTGAACTAAACCAGCCTATTTATTTTAAGGATGTCTGAACTTCAGAGTGGATGTCAGGAAATGCGTCGGGGGAGAGCTTTTGTCTTTGTTACAATAGGAATGAAAAGCTATGGATTCCTTGGAAATTAATAAAGATTTTATTTGACCCTGGGAGATCTCCTGAAAATCCTGGCTGCAAAAAATGAAGAAAGAACCCAAGAAGAACAAAAAAACTAAACAAAACAAAACAACAGCAAAACATAACATGAGTGTTAATCCCTCTACATGGTAACAGCTCTGAGACTTCTTTGTGTAGCCAATAACTCTTGTTTGTGGAGTACTCAGGAGTTGTTATTATTATATGCCGTCCTTTCACAGATGGAGATGACATTGCAGCTTCATTACACAGTTCAAGCAGATTTGTAGTTTGATACCTTTCACCTGGTCAAAGGAGCAGAGAATCATCTGTAGCTGAACTGTGCACACTGCACATGCCTTACATGTGTTAATGCATAAATGAATATTACCTTTGGAAGTGTATATCTTTACAGAGCAAAAGGAACATATACCAAAGAGAACAAGACAAGCAGCCCAGGTGATCCAACCTCACAGACTGACTCAGTTGTTGTTTCCTCAAAACCCCCATCCAGTATAACTTCAAAACAGCTAGTTAACCCTGCCTCACAGACAATTCCAGCTAGGACTTTAGTTAAGCCCTGTCCCTTCCTATCAAAAGAGACTAGACAATAAATGTTATGGCTAACTTTCTAAGCACATGGCCAGTATCTCAATTTTCTTAGGGTTCCCCCAGAAAACATTGCTCCTATATATCAAGAAGCAATTTTAAAAGAATGTCACCCATTCCCATAAAGCTGAGTGAGTGGTTTTTGGTCATTTGATGGGTGATGTATGTTTGTTGTCATTTAATGGGAATCTTAATCAGGGAGGAAACAAGAGAGGGATTTCTCTTCCTTTTTCCTCTCCTATGTAATGTAGAGGAAAAGGGAAAAGTGTGTGGGTGGGAGAAAGGATGGGAAGAAAAAGAGGTGAGATATAGTAATGATAGGATAAAAGGGTAGATTATTAAACCTACTTTTAAAACTAAAAGCAACTACTAGTCTCAAATATTTTACATTGGTATATATCTTTGTATATTGATATAAATTTAAGGTATTTTGGTACAAATATATATACATACATACTATCAGTTTAACATTGTAAACACTTACAGGAAGCTAAATAAAACTTATTTCTGTAATTAACTAAACTAGTACTAGTACAAAATATTGTACATATTCAACTCATTTAAAATGCAATATAAAGTTTCAGTCCTTTTGAAAGCTATTATTATAAACTGTTCAGGATAATTAAGAAATGCAGGTTAGTAGTCAATCAAATTGGTGGCCATATTAGTTACTACTGTAGTTAATTATATAAATAAGCTTTATTTAGCCTTCTGTAAATGTTTTCAACATTAAACAGAGAGCAAATACATAGAAACAAGCAACACTTTCCTATTCAGATATACTTTAGATAGACAGAGGGTCTCCAGAGCCCTACAGAATACACCCTTAAAGCCATTTGATTAATAAAGGGCTTTTTGACTATGAGGTATGTCTAGCCTTGGCAGCACCCCCATTCTCCTTCAAAGAAGAGGTTGTGCAACAAGAATCTCCATATGGACTTTGCTTTAAATGTGGCAAGTTATCCACTGGGCAAAAAAACTGCCCTTGCTTCAACTGATGACAGCATGCTGGCCAAGCTGTGGACAAGCAGAACATGGAAGAATTTGACTGCTGGAACACACACACACACACACACACACACACACACACACACACACACACACAAAGTGATTCATTGTATAAGTTCTGCTACTCCAGAGAACCCTGAATAATATTTGGAAACAGCTGGGAGAGCCTAATCACTGTTTTCTCTTTCTGTCTGTGTTTATTCCTTAGATTTTTCTTTTCTTCATAATGGTCTCTTGTGGTCTTTTAGCTTACACTAGGTTACATCTGCCTCTAGCTCAAGCTCAGGACATGAATAACATACTTGGGAGTATCTAAGAGCAAAAGGGGGAGTCTTGCTAGACTGTCTCGACCAGCCAGCTTCCAATGACAAAAAGACAATTACTATTTATTACAGCTCAGGCCTTAGCTGAGGCTTGTTCCCTACTGTCTATTCCTGCACATGACCAAGAAGCAAGTTGAGGAGGAAAGGGTTTATTCAGCTTACACTTCCATACTGCTGTTCATCACCAAGGAAGTCAGGACTGGAACTCAAGCAGGTCAGGGAGCTGAGGCAGAGGCCATGGAGGGATGTTCTTTTCTGGCTTGCTTCCCCTGGCTTGCTCAGCTTGCTCTCTTATAGAACCCAAGACTACCAGCCCAGAGATGGCACCACCCACAAGGGGACCTCCCCCTTGATCACTAATTGAGAAAAATGCCTTACAGCTGGATCTTGTGGAGGCATTTCCCCAAATGAAGCTCCTTTCTCTGTGATAACTCCAGCCTGTGTCAAGTTGATACAAAATTAGTCAGTACACCTACTGGCTTGTATAACTCAATTAACCTGTTTATTCTAATCTAAGCTCTGCTATGTGGTCTGTTACTTCTCTTTCAGTCCAGGTACCTGTTCCTTCCACAGTGTCTGGCTGTTGAATCCCCCTTCCCTGTTTCTTTCTCAGGGTTCTATCTCTGCCTGGATGTCTTGCTTTTCCTCTTCTGCCCTGCTAAAGGTCGTTAGCTCTTTATTAAACCAATCTGAAGGTGATGGAGAAGAATGTTTACAAACATGGAGACAGGAAACTTCATAACAAAAATATCAAAGTCTGCACAGTACTTAGCACTGTGCTGGTTCTGAAATCAATATTACAAAGACAACTTTTACACAGTGCACAAGAGGACTATCCTAACAAAGGAGATTCTGGTGAAGTTTGAGTGATGCTCATTTCCAGCTCTCAATCTTGAATCCAGTAGACATGCATAGTTTGCCTGGGTTTATGATAATGCTGAATGAAGTTTGTCAATTAGGTCTTGATAAAGAATTTGTCTTTTTCAGTAAATCCTTTGATGTTTGTATGCTAAAATGAAAGTGGAATATAATTTACTATAGGCACACAT
This sequence comes from Mus pahari, assembly GCF_900095145.1. NCBI lineage: Eukaryota > Metazoa > Chordata > Mammalia > Rodentia > Muridae > Mus > Mus pahari. The sequence continues at coordinate 106,384,443 of NC_034592.1, forward strand.
AGAACAGATTTGAATGTATCCTGTTTGCCTTGTTATCACAATTGAATTTTCTACCATTATTGCCAAGGTTTCACATACTGTGTGGTGATAGTAATGATGTCTGAACTTGTCTGGTTTATCCTTTCCTCCATGTCTCCCACACTGGGCTTATCTCGATTCCTCTCCCCCCCTTCTTCCTCCATTGGTGAGTCTCTATTATCTCCCATCTACTGTATTGAGTAGTGCACAAACAAACTTGATCCTCATATGGAAGGGGAAGAAAACATACAAGTTATTAAATAGAATGCAATAATTTTCATGTAAGAAAAAATTAACTGCATACTGAAACATCCAATTTGGATGAAAAAAGACTTAACTAAAGATAACATTGAGATCTTGGATGTGATCTCAGATGAGGGCCCCAAGATCCCCAGAGGACTCTGCACACTGCAGGCACCCTAGCATACTTGGGACCTTGAGATTACTGGTGAGTGGAACATAACATCAGTTCCAAAAAACCCAGATGGTCTTGTGCTAGCAGCAACAGGGTCAAAGGGCAAAGGCAGGCCCTAGCATACCCAGAATCTTGGGATCACTGAGATCAGTCTACTCAGGAGATCGTGTGGGCAGCAGAAGCAACAGAGCTTCTTGGACAGGGTCCCTTCGGGCTGTCATCCTCAGCCAGGAGACAGAGCTGAAACCCAGACGCCTGGACACCTTCCCAGGCAGAGGAGAGTTGGGCTCCAGGGAGGACTCTGTCCCCAGGAATCAGGAGGTGGATATGAACTCCAGAGTTCTGTGCACCTTCCCTGCAAGAAGAGAGCTTGCCTGCAGAGAGTGTTCTGACCATGGGGGTGCAGGAGAGAGTTGGTCTCCCAGAAGTGCTGACAGAGGCTAAAGAAACACAGGAGGAACAAGCTCCAGCCAGAGACAGCTAGAACATCTAACACCAGAGATTACCAGATGGCAAAAGGCAAATGAAAGAATCTTACTAACAGAAACCAAGACCACTGGGCATCNTCAGAACCCAGTATGCCCACCACAGTGAGTCCTGGATACCCCAACACACACAAAAAGCAAGATTTGGATCTAAAATCATATCTCATAATATTGGTAGAGGATTTTAAGAAGAACATTAATAACTCACTTAAAGAAATACAGAAGAACACTGCTAAACAGGTAGAAGCCCTTAAAGAGGAAGCATAAAATCCCTCAAGGAATTACAGAAAAACACCGCTAAACAGGTAGAAGACCTGAAATAGGAAACACAAAAATCCATTAAAGAATAACAGGAAAACACAACCAAACAGGTGATGGAATTGAGCAAAACCATCCAAGATATAAAAATGGAAGTAGAAACAATGAAGAAA
>NC_034592.1:106387386-106389364 GCF_900095145.1 Mus pahari
TAAACAGAGACACAGTGAAACTAACAGAAGTTATGAAAGAAATGGATTTAACAGATATCTACAGAACATTTTATCCTAAAACAAAAGGATATAACTTCTCAGCACCTCATGGCACCTTCTCCAAAACTGACCATAAAATTGGTCACAAAACATGCCTCAACAGATACAAAAATATTGAAAATATCCCATGCATCCTATCAGAAACACCATGGACTAAGGCTGATCTTCAATAACAACATAAATAATAGAAAGCCAACATTCACTTGGAAGCTGAAGAACACTCTACTCAATGATACCTTGGTCAAGGAAGAAGGAAAGAAAGAAATTAAAGACTTTTTAGAGTTTAATGAAAATGAAGCCACAACATAAATAAACTTATGGGACACAATGAAAGCAGTCTTAAGAGGAAAACTCTTAGTTCTGAGTGCCTCCAAAGAGAAAGTAGAGAGAGCATACACTAGCAGCTTGACAGCACAACTAAAAGGTCTAGAACAAAAGGAAGAAAATTCATGCAAGAGGAGCAGACTGGAGGAAATAATCAAACTCAGGGCTGAAATCAACCAAGTGGAAACAAAAAGAACTATTCAATGAAACAACCAAACCAGGAGCTGGTTCTTTGAGAAAATCAACAAGATAGATAAACCCTTAGCCAGACTCACTAGAAGGCACAGGGACAGTATCCTAATTAACAAAATCAGAAACGAAAAGGGAGACATAACAACAGAACCTGAGGAAATCTAAAACACCATCAGATCCTACTACAAAAAGCTATACTCAACAAAACTGGAAAACCTGGATGAAATGGACAAATTTCTAGACAGATACCAGGTACCAAAGCTAAATCAGGTTCAGATAAACCATCTAAACAGTCCCATATCCCCTAAAGAAATAGAAGCAGTCATTAACATTCTCCCAACCCCCCCCCCAAAAAAAAACCAGGACCAGATGGGTTTAGTGCAGAATTCTTCTTTATTTTATTTATTATTATTACTATTATTATTATTATTATTATTATTATTATTATTTTCTTTCAAATGCTATCCCCAAAGTTCCCTATACCCCCCTGCCCCTGCTCCCCTACCCACCCACTCCCACTACTTGGCCCAGGCCTTCCCTTTAGTGCAGAATTCTATCAGACCTTCAAAGAAGTTCTATTTCCAGTTCTCCTCCAACTATTCCACAAAATAGAAACAGAAGGTACTCTACCCAATTCATTCTATGAAGCCACTATTACTCCCATACCTAAACCACATAAAAACCCAACAAAGAAGAGAACTTCAGACCAATTTCTCTTATGAATATTGATGCAAAAATATTCAATAAAATTCTCACAAACCAAATCCAAGAACACATCAAAATGTCATCATCCATCATGATCAAGTAGGCTTCATCCCAGGGATGCAGGGATAGTTTAATATGTAGAAATCCATCAACGCAATCCACTATATAAACAAACTCAAAGACAAAAATCACATCATCATCTTGTTAGATGCTGAGAAAGCATTTGACAGAATCTAACACCCATTCATGATAAAAGTCTTGGAAAGACCAGGAATTCAAGGTCCATACCGAAATATAATAAAAGCAATCTACAGCAAACAGTAGCCAACATCAAAGTACATGGAGAGAAGCTAGAAGCAATCCCACTAAAATCAGGGACTAGACAAGGCTGCCCACTTTCTCCTTACCTATTATAGTACTTGAAGTCTTAGCCAGAGCAATTAGACCACAAAACGAGGTCACAGAGATACAAATTGGAAAGGAAGAAGTAAAAATATCACTATTTGTAGGTGATATGATAGTATATATAAAAATTCCACCAGAGAACTCTTAAACCTGATAAACAGCTTCAGTGCAGTAGCTGGATATAAAATTAACTCAAACAAATCAAATGCCTTTCTCTACACAAAGGATAGACAGGCTGAGAATGAAATTAGGGAAACAACACCCTTCACAATAGTCACAAATAATATAAAAT
>NC_034592.1:106391502-106402480 GCF_900095145.1 Mus pahari
CAAGGAACTCCACATAAAACCAGTGACACTGAAACTTACAGAGGAGAAAGTGGGGAAAAGCCTCGAAGATATGGGCACAGGGGAAAAATTGCTGAGCAGAACAGCAATGGCTTGTGCTGTAAGATCGAGAATTGACAAATGGGACCTCATAAAATTGCAAAGCTTCTGTAAGGCAAAAGACACTGTCAATAAGACAAAATGGCAACCAACAGATTGGGAAAGGATCTTTACCAATCCTAAATTAGGTAGGGGACTAATATTCAGTACATATAAAGAACTCAAGAAGATGGACTCCAGAAAATCAAAAAGCCCTATTAAAAAATGGGGTACAGAGCTAAACAAAGAATTCTCAACTGAAGAATACTGAATGGCTGAGAAGCTCCTGAAAAAAATGTTCAACATCCTTAATTATCAGGGAGACCCTGAGATTCCACCTCGCACAAGTCAGAATGGCTAAGATCAAAAATTCAGGTAACAACAGGTGCTGGCAAGGCTGTGGAGAAAGAGGAACACTCCTCCATTGCTGGTGGGATTGCAAGCTGGTACATCTACTCTAGAAATCAGTCTGGCAGTTCCTCAGAAAATTGGAAATAGTACTACTGGAAGATCCAGCAATTCCTCTCCGGGGTATATTCCTAGAAGATATTCCAACTTTTAATAAGGACACATGTTCCACTATGTTCATAGCAGCCTTAATTATAATAGCCAGAAGCTGGAAAGAACCCAGAGATATCTCAACAGAGGAATGGATACAGAAAATGTGGTACATTTACACAACGGAATACTATGCAGCTATTAAAAACAATGAATTCATGAAATTCTTAGGCAAATGGATGCATCTGGAGGATATCATCGTGAGTGAGGTAACCCAATCACAAAAGAACTCACTTGATATGCACTCACTGATAAGTGGATATTAGCCCAGAAACTTAGAATATCCAAGATACAATTTGTAAAACACATGAAACTCAAGAAGGAAGACCCAAGTGTGGATACTTCATTCCTCCTTAGAATGGGGAACAAAATACCCATGAAAGGATATAAGTACAGAGACAAAATTTAGAGCTAAGATGAAAGGATGGACTATTCAGAGACTACCCCATCCGGGGATCCATCCCAACATCAACCACCAAACCCAGATACTAATGCACATGCCAGCAAGATTCTGCTGAAGGGACCCTAATATAGCAGCCTCTTGTGAGGCTATGCTAGTGTCTGACAAACACAGAAGTGGATGTTCACAGTCAGCTATTGGATGGAGCACAGGGCCCCCAATGGAGGAGCTAGAGAAAGTACCCAAGGAGCTGAAGGGGGTTGCAACCCTGTAGGTGGAACAACAATATGAACTAACCAGTAACCCCTGAGCTCGTGTCTCTAGCTGCATATGTAGCAGAAGATGGCCTAATCGGCCATCATTTGGAAGAGAGGCCCCTTGGTCTTGCAGACTTTATATGACCCAGCACAGGGGAAGGCCAGGGCCAAGAAGTGGGAGCGGGTGGTTAGGGGAGCAGGCGTGGGGGGTATAGGGAACTTTCGGGATAGCATTTGAAATGTAAATAAAGAAAATAGTAATAATAATAATAATAATAATAATAATAAATGGAAAAAATTGTATCAAGTCAGAATTTTTTTCTGTTAATCAGTTTTATAATAGTCTTTAAATAAGATCATGGAGAAGTAAATAGTATAAAAGATATATGATTGAATATATACTCATTCTGGACTTTTCAAAGGTCTAGGACCCAGAGATGCAAATAGAATTTCATGAAAGACTCTCTCAGAGAAGTAGTTTCCAGAGAGAAGTGTTGTCTTCCTTGCAATGTTGATAAAACCTGCAATAGAAATCCTACTGTGTGGATTATGGAGATCAAACACAGGTCCTTCCATCAAGCTTGGTGACAAGTGCCTTCATCCACTGAGACATCTCTCTGGACCAAAACTTTTTTTGAAAAAGATTTCTCTGAAAGTACATTCTTGTATGCATAGCTGACAGCTCTTTCTTGGCAGTCCTTACTGATTTTTAAGCATATGGTCTTTGTGAAAGTGTTGCCCAGTGTGTTGAATATTGTCCAAAATGGAGTCTAATCATGTAAAAGACACACAGATGGAGCTGGCATGCGTACTCTGGTGGACTATGAAGTTAACTTACATTATTCTCCATTGCATTTTAGTTTGTTTTATGACTTATTAACAATGGATTTGATTAGAGTAGAAATGTGCTAGGCAGCTTCTAAGTTGCTTGGACATGTGTCTACTAACCTTTTTGAGTGTTGTTTGTCTTATTAATATTGGGTTTTAAGGTCTTGGCTTTGAGTAATGTTTTAGGAAATCTGAAACCTTTCTGTGCCAGGTGATTGAGTAAAATAGTAGGTGATAGTCAACTAAGAGATTTAGATCAAAACACACAGCCTTTCACACTGTGCACAGCAAAGCACAGATTACTAGTGTTCTTCACCACCACCAAAGAACCTTGCACCTAGTATTTAAATATTTACAGAGTATTTCTGGGTCTTGATAACTAGTTATGTGGCAAGCTTGTCTAACCTGTTGCATCATGTCTCTTATTTGTAAAGTTAAAATTGTATCAAGTCAGAATGTTTTTCTGTTCATAAGTTTTATAATAGTCTTTAAATAAGATCATGGCGAAGTAAATAGTATAAAAGATATATGATTGAATGTATACTCATTCTGGACTTTTCAAAGGTCTAGGACCCAGAGATGCAAATAGAATTTTATGAAAGACTCTCTCAGAGAATTAGTTTCCATAGATAAGTGTTTTTTTTTTCCCTTGAAATGTTGATAAAACCTGCAATACACAATAATCTTATGTGGAATATGATGACTCTCATTTAGAATGCTCAACCAGGGGCTGTGTAATAATGGGAAAATGCTGTAATTTTTTTCTCACTGAATTTCTAGATGGATCATTTTATACCCCACATTCTGTCCTCATACTATGAAATTCCATCTCCAGTCCTCCCAAGGTCAGAAAGACACAGCATCCTCTGAGATAATCATTCATTTCTCAAGTGATGACAGTCCTGAGGGTGAGACTCTCTTATAGTCAGAAAGTGGGATTTTTAGTTTTAAACAAAGGCTTGAAAATAATTGGATTTCTGGGTCATTTCATTATGCTTGCTGTGTCTTTCTTAATTTGAAGGTAATTTTCTCCCAGACTCATTCTTTCATCATTAGTGTCTGTGATCACCAGGCATATGCTCAAAGCAAGAGAAAATAAACTTAATCTCCAAGAAAGTTGCATGTACAGTGGTGGCAAGTGCCACACATTCTAACTAGAACCACACGAGTCCTTCTGAGGTCTGCACATGGTGCTATTAGAAAAATGATAAAGTAAACCAACACAGTTAAGGGGAGCACTGGTGACTTTCTTGAGGAATTGATGCCTGAAAAAGCTCAGAGGGTAGAACAGGAAGGAAAGCATTCCAGTTGGATAAAGCACATGAGGATGGGGGCACATCCCAGTAAAAATGGAGACATTAAAATGAAGACAGTAAAAATGCAGTGAAGATCACAAAGCAGAAATAGCAAGTCAACCACAATGCACAGCTGGAAGATTGGACGAGGGCACACAGAGCCTTCTACACTTGGCACCATCTGGGCTTTCAACTTTATTCCAAATGGTATAAGTAGAGAAAGAACAAAATATAGTGGCATTATTGGGACAACAGCATATTGTCATCTCTTGACAACATGACAGTTATACTGGAGCTGAGAGGAGATTATGGAGGGAGAACCCAGTGGATAGGAAATCAGCTGCAAGGCTGGTCCAAGAAGAATTCAAGTTCAGGTGGAAGTTCAAGGACTCTTTATTTTTCCTGAGTAAGTACTGTTTGGCAGGATATATATTTTTAGTATGTATGTGTATTAGAGAATTTTGAATTGGTGTTAATTGGTGAGACTGATCTGAATTTGCAAAGCTCATTACCGTGGAAAGATTGTAGAAATAAGACAGCATCACTTATTCTGTTACCCAGGAACATCACATTTATTTACCTTTTGAGGCATATTTTTGTGAGGGGATGGTATGGAGAATATTCTTTGTCTCTAGAAGGGAAGTGATAAATCTACAGCCATTAAAAGAATTAAGTATACACTCAATTTTGATAATTTATTATTTCTTAGGAAAGACAATTTAATCTAGAAATTCAAGATGATTTATAGTTATTTATTTACTTTAAGAAAGTACTCACAGATTTTAAACACTTTGTATGAGCTGTTTTTTAAACATTGCTAGTTGTGTTTTCATTTTTACACTTTTATTCTTTTGTATGGACTAATCGCTGATCTGTCTATCAATGTATCTTCTATGTCTGTATGTCTGTATGTCTATATGTACGTATCTATCCATCTGTCCATCCATCTATCCATCCATCCATCCATCCATCCATCCATCCATCCATCCATCCATCTGTCCATCCAAATCGTTCTATATTACGTTAAGAATAACTGCTAAGCATATCAATTTCTGCTTTAAGGTTAAGTGATCATTCTTTCTGTTTCCTTGGGCTATTTTTTAAAATTATTGAACTCAATTCTTCTTTAGCAACAGAAATGTATAGACACTCACATTTTCTCCAGTTCTCAGCTTCACATGTCTCCTGTGGGTTTTAATTAATGCAGTAGCATCAATGTTGTCATTTCCCAGATATTCACTGCTATGAGTCCAAGTAGCAAACTCATGACCTAGCTTGTTAAAGAATGGCTTATAACATTTCAGAAGGCTGTTTTTTATTACATATTTTAACAGTTATTGTAGTATAACCAGAAAAAGTGGTCATTACTATGTGTTTTTATTGGCTTTTTTCTTGTACCTAATACATGACAGGTTTTGAAAATGCTTTTTACAGCGATTTGAGATGACCTATTCCTTTTCAGGGTAAGTCAGTTATATAAATGTTAATCTAGTGAATTAGATTCAAGAGTATTTACATCCTTACTTAAGTTCTGATCATTGACCTAGTTTGGGTTCAAAGAAATAATAAAAATCCTCCTTCATTTGGATATTTTTCTTAAAATTTGCTGCATTTGAAACTGTATCACTGGGCTATGAAACAGAAAAGGAGTCATGTTGCCACTGTAAGATGGAATATTTTTATAATATGCATTGTTGGTTTGTTGTTTAGTTTTATTTATCTTGATAATTGTCTGGCAAATACATGTAAGTATCACAAAAAATAGCCTTTCTTATGATAATAAAAACCATAAAGGTTATTTTTTCCTTAAATCTAACTTAAAGATCTCTATAATATTTATCCCATTCACCTATATGTATCTACATATATATATTTCAGGACTAAATTCTGCCTTCCTTTGCAGTGCTGTGGAGGATCACACAAGCAATGCAAACACTGTGCCACCAATCTCCATCCCCAGTGTGGCCCTGCCATCCCATGGTTGTATTTTTTAAAAGCTGTATTGTTTTCTATCTTTTCCAGCATGATTCCTCTCTTCTGCATCTTGGTTCTGTTGTTCCTCTCTTACTGTTATTTTGAGAGATTTACAGTCTTCTAGTAGTCAATTTATGACTTGAAAGTTGTTTAAATTTCTCTGGACTCCTTACAGTGAAATATGGGTAATTTGATGTTCTTAGTCATTCTCTATACTTGAATCCTGTGACCTTGACTTTTGGTCCTTTGACAACAACTAAGTTTATAACATGGATCATGTGTTATAAAAATATGATGCCTTTATTGTTCTGATAATCCTTCAATCACACAGCTTTGCCATTTGTTTGCTTGCAGTGGCTCATTATTTGGCTGACTGGAGTTCTTGCTCCAACATCTTCCCTACCAGTCCTGGTGGCTATTGTCATCTGATTCTTCTCAGGTTTGAACATGCACATGCATGTTTAATGATTCATCTGCACTGGTAATTGTTTAGTTTGGACTTATTAGCACATGGTTTATTCCCCCATTGCTTGATTTTAGCATTGAATATTTTATGAGTGTGCTATGTTAACCAAGTATTTCTATTTTCATTACTCCAAAGAACATTGAATATTACAGACACAACAAGCTTGCCTCTGCTTCCTTCACTACCCCATTAATGAATTTTGGATGCTTGGCAGTGGTGAATCAGCCCTGTTGAGAGTAAGTGTACAAACGTGAGTCCCTCATTCTCTTAGTATTTTTCTATTTTCCTATAAATGACTTCACTTTTTTTCCCACATGGATTGTGTTTATTTTTCTTGTTTTGTTGCAAGATATTCAGTGTATTTTACTTTTCAAATTTGATATGTTGCCCAGAATGGTCTCTAGCTTGAGAGCCTCCTGTCTCAGTATCCAGCCCCATGAGTTCTAACATTACAGGCGTGTATTGCCACACAGAAGGAGTTCTCTTTCTCCCTTTTTCTGTGCCAAGTTTTCTTTAATTATTGAAAACATTATTTTTGTTCACTTACTTTATTCTCTAATTAAGAAGTAAGAATTGTGTGTGTTTTCCATATTTCTGGTCTTTTATTTGTTTTTTGATTTTTTTTGTTTTGTTTTTGTTTTTGTTTTGTTGTTGTTGTTGTTGTTGTTGTTGTTTGAGACAGGGTTTCTCTGTATAGCCCTGGCTGTCCTGGAACTCACTTTGTAGACCAGGCTGGCCTCGAACTCAGAAATCCACCTGCCTCTGCCTCTGCCTCCCCAGTGCTGGGATTAAAGGCATGCGCCACCACGCCTGGCTAAGCGGTCTTTCTTTGGAATCCAGTGTCTTCTATCATTCTGTTTTCTTCATTTCATCACTTGTTTCAAATTGCCTTTTAAATCAGTCCATTTTACTTTGTGCTATTTTTAAATGTTTTGATCTCTTTCAGAATTTACTATTTTATTTTTCTTCTATATGCATTTTTATCCTTTCCCCCAGCTTCTATTAGGTTTTGCCATTTTGATATTTCATAATGCTGATGCTACTTTCAAGAATAAATTCTTTTCCCCTCCTGTGGATATGCAAATTGCTGGCCAGGAGACAACGACGACTTCTTAACAGCAAAATTCTTGTGTCTGTGCATGTACATGCACATGTGCACATGCATGGTACATGTGTTTGTGTGGGCTAATGCTGGCATGTACATGTTTTATAGCACTTTCTTTAGAACTGACATTACCACTAGGATAGAAAGGAAGGCTTCTGAGGCTCCAGAGCTAAGTAAAACATTACTTATTTGATGGAGTGGAAACATAAAAGATTTTCAAAGAGTACAAACTTTTCAAAGATTTATAGAAAGAGTACACAACTTCCAGGAGAGGAGACTCTGACCAGGCAAGATACAGAGAGGAGAGTCTCAGATTTGCTGAGCTGTGTACAGACTGTCCAGAGATTACCATGGCTACAGTTTCCATTGAGTTGTCACTCCCATTGGTATGGTATTTTGGGTCATTCCATCCTTGTAAGAAAGTCATCATCCATACATCTATCAACCACATTACTTATATTGGTTCACAAAGTAGAATTTGCTACAATAATTTCTTTGGTCTGTCATGAATTTGTTTTGGAGTGAGTAGGTGAGTGTGTTTCATATTCCCTAGAAAAGCCTTTGACATGATAGCAAGCCATGGCCTTGTGTGGAGCTTAGAGATCAATCTTGGCTGGGGGTCATGGCCTTCTACTGTTTGTGGCAGGATTTCTTTGATTTTCTTACTGTGTATATGAGGCTAGTGGCCCAAGAGTGCCCATGGATTTTCCACTCTCTGTCTGTCATTTCACTGTAGGGACACTGGGATCACAGACTCAGTTATGACATTTAGTTTTTACATGGATTCTGGAGATTCAAACTTATGCTTTCATGCTTACACAGCAAACACCTTACCCACTGAGCTATCTGCCCAGCCCTGTTGAAACTCATAGCAGTAAGCATATGCATGACTCTAGTAACTGTCCCTAGGCCAGTTTCTACATATAAGGGAGAACACATGCTTTTTGTCTTTCTGGGCCTAGGTGATCTCACTCAGCATAATCCTTTTCAGATCCATTCATTTTTCTGTTAATTTCACGATTTCCTTCTTTTTTTTTTTTACCATTGAATAAAATTTTATTGAGATTTTATATCATAGTTTTGTAAGTTGATGTTCATCTAGGCTGGTTGTACTTCCTTACTATTGTGAATAGAACCAAAATGACCATGGATATGCAAATTCCTGCAGGCTATAGAGTCTTTGGGATATGCTCTGGGGTGATATTGCAGGGCCATTGAAAAATCATAGCAATGAGTTTCAGAAAGTAGTGAACATCTGCTTAGCTCCCTTTTTACCTATGGCATCAAGCTCATGGTGGTGGGTAGACTTCCCCAGATAAATGCAGTTTTTATTTCCTGCCCAGAGCTATGCCTGGGATCTGAAAATAGGCCATGTGTTATCAGGCATGCCATACTTCATGGCCACTCACTTATTAGAGAATTTGAGATGGTTAAAAAAAAATAGAATTTTAAGTGTAATTGTAAGAAGAAAGGGTGCAGCAGACTTTGAAAAGAGTGAATGGGAATTCTAGCAGGTTTTGCTAGAACTGGGTCAAGGTGTCTGTAGATAGATAATGAAATGAGCTCTAAGCCTCTGGAATCCAAGGTTTGACAGGAAGATCCCAATGGCTAATTAAGTCTAATTGCTTCATGGAGGGAAGCATACTACCTGACAGTGATTACCTGTTTCCTGGCACTGAAATTTCCTAAAAAGGACATGTTAAATGAGTATTATTATTCATTATACAACCAGTACTCCTGTGTTCTATGTTTGTTTATTTTATTGAAATAAATCTTTTTCATATATGTTCTGATCATGGTTGTCCTTCCCCAATTCTTTTCAGATTTTCCCACCTCCCTTGCTCTTTCTTTATCTCTTCTTTAGAATAAGGCAGAATATTTTCCATAATTATAAAATAAGCAAATCTTGAAGACCAGTAGTCATTGAAAAAAATATAGAAGCCCCAATCTCTCCTAATTTTGAAAGGCCCAGCATAGCTCCTTCCTGGGCACTGGCTAGATTTCTGGCCACACCTTTCTCTCTAAAGTCAAGTTAGTAGAGAGCTTTGAAAGCTTTTCTGGTGCTGATCAGTCCTCAAAAGAAACTAGCCAGTATGTTTCCTTCTTCCTTTTCTTACTTATTTGGTGTTTTCTTCTTACGATAACTTTCTCAGCCATCTAGTCTTGCCATTTTGTGGTAGACTGCTTTACCTTGGAATCCTTCATTCACACTAACAAGTTGAAGGGGATTAAAAGCAACTCATCTCAGCTGACATTTTAAATCCTTGTGGAGAATTCTTCCTTTAAGTAGCTTGTATATTTGTTGAAGGGAGTTGGGGGGGAAATTAGACAAGAGTTACAAAAATAGTGACTGAATTTGATTTTCTACTTATGTATTTTATAATGAAGATCAGTAAAATATCTCCCTTCTAACAAATAATATGATTTTTGTTAGTTAATACATTAAGAGTAATGGGGTAGAGAGTTGAGGACTGGTGAATCCTGGGCTGATTTAGAGCCTGATGCTAAGACTATCACAGCTGTGCTGCAGTGGACTAGATAAGGTTATTAACTGGGAACTGGGCTGCCTGGCCCTGGCTCCAGAAGTTAGATCAACTGAGTAAAGATTAGATCAGGGTCATGCTCTATTCAGACTTTCCCCTGCTGTGTATATGCCATTTAAAACTCAGTATGGCTGTAGACCATGTTCTCAATGTTTGCTTTAGCAAATACTAGCTCCTCTCTTGGAGAAGATCATCCTTTTATTAAGGCTGCCATTTTTGGGGGGTGTGTGTGGAGGTGGGAGTTGAGGAGTTGTGAAATGAAGAGCAAATCTTTTTTATCCTCCCCACTTCTCTTACTACCTGGATCCATCCTGTTTTTCTACCTTATTAGAAAACAATCAGTCTTCTAAGGGATATAATATAATATAGTATAATATAATATAAAAACTAATGCATCAAAATTGGACAAAAAAAACAAAGAGAAGGAACAGCTCAAGAAAATGTTTAAGAATCAGACCCACTTCTTCATATACTCAGCTCATGAGTCTCATAACTTCAAACTTGATGCAGATCCATGCAAAGCTTCTTGGGGCTCCCCAAGCCTCATGGGGAGACAATCCCTGTGCAGTTGCTGAGGTCCAGTCTCAGCATAAGAAGGGTCTTGAGAAAGGAGGGAATGGGAATGGTGCTGATTCAGTAATGACTCGGAAGTCAGTAGTGGATGTAAGCTGTCAGTTTAAGTTTCTCTCTTTGTCCGATCATTCTCACCATTCTTCCTTCTTCTTCTTCATTCATTCTTCTTCCTTCTTCTCATTCTTTTTTCTTCTTCCTTTTCATTCTTTTGCCTTCTCCATTTTCATTCTTTTTCCTTTTCCCAAGCAGAGAGCCTAAACCCAGTATTTTGTTGACTAAAGCTATACCTTCAAGACTTTGAACATTGTTAATTTTAAAGAGAAATCCTTAAATTTACATGAATTTTATGAGCCCTGTAACATTAGTTTTAACACAAAGCAAAAACACATTCTCTTATAGTTTTTACACAGCCTGCCCTTCATGGGTATCTGGCATATATTTTGTGGTTTTCAAATATAGCAGATGGAAGTCTTTAGTAACTGTTTTCATGTAAGAACAGAGAGGTGACAGACTACTAAGGTTAAAATAATTTCTTACAGAGTTTTAAAATTTATATAAGTAAAGCAGCTAGCTCTCTTTAACATCCCTCTAGGCACTGTCATCTCCAATCCTTCAAGTAGCTAGGAGAACAAAGTTCTAACTTTTTATATGCTTGTACATCATCTTTTAATTCTCTAATCTTTGTTTTCTATTTTAGCAATTCAATGGCCTCATGTACTCTCCAACTAGTACTATTTGATTCTAGATCATATACAAACCTTCCTCATGTAAGATTAACCTGTCTATCCTTTGCTTTTTATAGATCCCTTCATTTTCTTTTATTATTATTATTATTATTATTTTCTTTATTTACATTTCAAATGCTATCCTGAAAGTTCCCTAT
>NC_034592.1:106402633-106405832 GCF_900095145.1 Mus pahari
CCCCCTTCAGCTCCTTGGGTACTTTCTCTAGTTCCTCCATTAGGGGCCCTGTGTTCATTTTCTATCCATGCCTTTCTTCTTGAGATCACTTACCTCTCTATCCTTGATGTCCCCAAGTTCACCCTGGCTAATTAATGCAGCAGTCATTGGACTTGAGGGTGCATGTGTCTCCTCATAATTCTAAACTGAAGGCCAAGTCTTGCAATGAACAATTTCTACAAAGGACTGCATAGGCTTTTATGGCCTCTGTGGTTATGTTGTCTAGATTCTTTTCCATGACCCTCAAGGCCAAGAGGAAGGTCTGTTCCTCATCCTCCATAGCCTCATGGCCACTTCTATTCTTCATTCCTGGGAACTGCATCTGTTTCATTTATTATGGGTGATTAGCTCTGAATAATGAGGGAAGTAAGTATATTCCCCAGAAAGAGAGATTGAAAGTGAACTAGAGAGCTAGCAGATCAGCTTCAGGGCAATAGTAACTATCAGCACACACTGGGATCAGTGGCTTGGTGATGCTCCAGAGGCAGGAACTGTGTCATACCTCCCTTAGACAGCCATGCTGGACCTGGCAGAGGTGAAGAATGAAACTCATCAGTACCATCTTTGTAGGCACTGGTTCAAAATCTGCCAGAGACTGACCTCATGTTTTATTTGTCTTATACATTTAAGCACAGTAAATTTGGGATGGGATTTCCATGTGACAATTATCAAAGCCAAGCTTTAGTTATGACTACATAGAAACTCCCTACCAAGGTAGCAAAGCATGTGTGGCCTTCACAATAAGAATAATTTCTACTGACTCAGGACGAGGGCCTAGAGAGGAAGCATGTGTAATGAACGTAAAGATAGGTTTTATTGGTGGGTGATGCAAAGTACATGGGGCCTTTTCATAGGAATGTGTTCTATCACTGAGTGACATAGCTCAGAATTAGGACCTAAACAATGCTCAGGATACTGGGGGTCCTAAAAAAATAGAAAAGGACCACCAGGTTGTATGACCATGCCGTTCCAGTATTCCAGATGATCAGACACTATTTATTTATTTTTTCTATTGAAGAAAATAGGCTCACATGGTTGGCAAAACTGGATTCTCCAATGCTTACTCTAAGCTGTGCTTCCTACAGACTCTGTGCATACTGCCTTAGTCTCTGTGAGTTCAAGTGAGCTTTGATCATGTTGATTTAAAGGGTCTTTGTGTGTGTGTGTGTGTGTGTGTGTGTGTGTGTGTATGTGTGTGTGTGTGTAGGGATAAGATGGAGACACCCTGTTTAGGGCTTAGTGTTCTATGGGTTCTCACTCTGTATAATTTATGTCTCATTCTCTGTGTTAACATCTGGTCTTGGGTCTTTGTATTTGTTCCAACTGCTGAAGGGAGAAGCTTCTCTGATGATGGCTGGGCTGGGCAGGGCACTGATCTATGATTATAGCAGAATGTGAACAATGTGTTTCTAACCAGCCAGACCAACAGAACCAATTTTCTAGTCAAAGTCCTTCTCTGACTTTCACTTTTGTTATATTGTGTAGTCTCTCTCTCTCTCTCTCTCTCTCTCTCTCTCTCTCTCTCTCTCTCTCTCTGTGTGTGTGTGTGTGTGTGTGTGTGTGTGTAGTATCTGGTGATGTTGATTTAAATACAGATCTCAGATTTAAGAGAACATGAAAAAGATAGAGTCAATCAAAATAAACCTAAAACTCTTCTCAGATGGCAGGAAAAATGTGGCAGATATAGATCATGTTGACTTGCAGACTAAGATTTCCTCTTAGTCATGGGACTCTGGAGAGCCCATGGTGGCCAGCAAGGTGGTGTTGAGTTTTCAGCTACTTTTGGATCTTCATCAGCTGTTGAGAACCACTAGGACCGCCTCCCCTTTCTGAGGATATTCCTTGATGGAGTGAGGTGGAAGGGTAGAGCTTGGCAGTAACTTCCCACCCTGTAATTCAGGATGCAGTGCATGTTCCTGACCATAAATCAATATTTGGCCTTTGTTGTAGCTCATCTATCACCTGATTCCTGAGTCCTGTTCTCATGTTCTTTTCATAGGTGTTCTCTCTTCACAAACATCATGTACTCCTGACTCAACCTGGTCATCAGTTTGTAGAGATACCAGTCTGTGAACCTTGAGCTATTCCTGAGAAGCAAGAGGTAGAGTAGGGTCGAGTGACTCACTGGTCCTGTTCTACCAAGGAGCTCAGTACTGTTGGAAGGTGAAGGATTAAGCTATATGGTAGAAGTTAAAATGTGAAACATTTTAGTCATTGGTAAACTGAAATGTTACAGTAGTAGAAAATAATACATGTGAATGTGATATGTCACATTAGAGATTAATAGAGGAAATACTGTCTTTAAAGACAACAGGGTTGGATGCTATGGGTACTTATACCATATGATACCATGAAAGATAATGAACACCTAAGAGCAAATGGAAGAACACTATGGCTCCCATCTCATACATGGGAGGGAGGAGAACACCAACAGCCAAGTCCAGGATTCAAAAGTCAAAATGTTGAACTTTAAAGATTAAACACTGAATGGCAGTAAACATCTTATACAAAAGGTAGGGCTCAGGTTAGAAACAACATGTGATATGGGGACTTTTTGTACATGTGCCCTTGAAGATTTTATTTTGTTTTACAAGTTTCCTTTCACTTACTCTAAGAGCTATGATTTTCCCAACCCTCTCTGTGCTTGAAGTGGGAATGGCAGCCTCTCTTTTGAAAAGGAACTCATACCTCTCACCTTGTATCTTGGCTGCTTGGCTTATAAGGTAGTATTGATGTAGCCTGATCCAAGTCAGAAGTGTTAGTCTAACCCTCAAGTCATGCTTCCTCTCAGAGACCTGTATTCCAAAAGCCTTATCAATGCTGCTTCTAGAGGACAAGTCCTTATGAAAGGGAAAGCCTAATGCTACATGAAATTGTACACATCAGTGTGAAAAAGTGGGCATGCTTCACACAGGAGCACATGGGGTCACATTTTGATAAGCTGTAGGCCCAGGAGGAATGTTTCCAGACAGCTGTGCAGTGGCAGAATTATCTTCAGAGCACCTTTCCTTAACCCTATCTTCTGCCATCCCACCCTACTGCCTCGTGTTCTTTTCAAACTTGTAATATGACCTTGATCTACTGAGTTCTCTGTTCCTCATATTGTTGTTCCCTTGAGCCAGGTTCTCTTGATATATATATATATATATATATATATATA
>NC_034592.1:106405853-106413653 GCF_900095145.1 Mus pahari
TATATATATATATATATATATCATGTTATACAAGTAATATTAATGGTGGGCAGTATTATAATGCTCCCTCTTCAAAAAGTTCTTACTCTTTAATGGTTACAATTAGTGTCCACAAGTTCTTATTTTGCATCATGGGTTGTCAGTGTGATTGGTTTCTGCCCCATATATTCTTTGTTTTCTCAGCCTTCAGTCTTATTTTGTATAAATGTGTTTACCACACTGCCCAAACTGATCATGCTGACTTTTTGGAAGTATTCTATGACTCATAGGTTAAAATAACAATGATAATTTTTACCCAGAACTTTGTTATACAGAGCCTTCTTTCCCTATGGGTTACTCAGTAGATTCACTGCACTCTCAAGGGATAGGCAAACTTTTGTTCCCATTTCACAGCTCAGATTTTGGTATAGAACCATATCCTACTCTAATATCACTGTGGCACGAAGCCCAAGTTCTTTCCAAGGCGATTGAGGCTCTATTTGACTGAGCATCAGCATATGACTCCAGCATTAATTAACCTGTCCCACAACACTTTTCATCTTTGTACTTTATGGTCTCCAGTTAAACATCACTTTCCATGTTGGTCCTTCTCATCCTTCTTCAAGAAGCTGGGGAGGATGGCCCTACAGGTTTCTTACATGCATACCTGCAATTAGATGGAGGAAGATGGTCATGTCTGTGTTCACAACACTGTAGTATCTGCCACAAATGCTCAATAAAAGTACTAGAGTCCTGACATAAGAATGCCCTGATGGTGATAAAGATGTGGGAGAGGGAGCTAGGTTTTTTGAGAGTGGATTTTTCCACTTTGTCTAAGCAGAATGCATATTGTATGGAGGTTAAAGGAACAGACCAACTTCAGAGTCTTAATTTCTAACCTTCACTTGAGTGGTTCTCTTTGTCTTACCAGTAGGAGAGAGGAGCTGTATAGAAATTTGTCTGTATGGAGTTTCATATGCTGTGAGACAGGACTAGAAGCTAATATCCCAAGACTCATAGCCTAGCTCCCCCTTGGCTGGCCAGACACTCCTTACTGTTAATGGAGAGGTTGGCACAACTATTAACACAGAGAAAGCAGAGGTAAACTTTAGAGCAGGGTTGCTTGTACTGCAATGAACAGGTTTTCTCACTCTGTCAGCATAATTCCCCTGTCTGAAAAAATGAAAATGTGCTCAATAAGTCATGGACCTGATTTATCGTACATTCTCAGTCCTCAGCCAATGGGAACTGTTTTAGTTCCAGAGTGTACAATCTGTCCAGAGCATCATATCAAGGCCAGTTCTGGGCATGCAGCCCTGACTTCTTCTGAGGATAGCCTCTTGAGGAGACAGAGCAAAGGCAAAAGGAAACTGACACTTTGTGCCTGGGGCTCTCTTGCCTTGCAAATCAGCCTTTTAGTTTGTTGACTGGGACTACATTTTGAATCCAAGTCCAATCCAGAGTCTACCAAGTCATTTTGGCCAGATTGAATGCACCACCCAGGAAGATGTGGGTTGGCCACATTCCAAAGCTGAAGATGCCTGGCCCTTGCTTGTTGAAGGAAGTCATCAATAGCTCTTGAGGTGTTTTTCAGCCTAGAAATAAACTGCCTTCCTCAAAGAATTTAGACACCCATAACTAAACGTGGACTAGCCAGATGGCTCATCAGTAATGAGAGGGCTATAAATCTGAAAAACACATATAATCAAGGCCACTGTCTTTGGAGCTATGTAGAGAAGAATTCCAGGCAATATTCAAGACAGTCAGTGCTTATAAAACCAGGGAACATGGGGAATGAGAGACTATTCCCTACACAGAAAGTGATCAGAGCAACCCCTTTTTCTAATTCAAAATGTTCACATTTTTGTAATTCATGGGACTTTTCTTTGTCCATAAAATTTAGCAGCTTTGAGCAAAAATGAGAAAATGCTGGGGAAAATTCTGCAGTGCTGTTTTGTCTACAGAACAATAAAGGGAAATAATAGCTGAGAGGCGGCAAGAAATGACTAGTCTCTGCTATAAAGGAATTAGCTTGGTAAATGTATTCTTTTTTAAATTAAAAAGAAATTGCCTCAATTAACTGCTTTTAGGGGGAGAAGGGGCATAGCAGTGTTTTAAAAACAAAGCTTCCTGGGAATTGCAGGTATTTATTTTAAATCAACTTGGTTAAGAACCTTAACTTGCTCTACAGATCACTGACTAAATGATACCATAGTAAGAAAACAGAGATGATGATTTTTTTCCTTCATGATCTTCCTCCCCTCTCAGGAAAGGGAGATAGTCTTTGTCGAGTCAAGCCTCACTGAATCTGAATATTGGCTAACTATTTATTGAATGTGTATCTGATTAGACCCACACTGATCTACTGTTAGTCCTTGCATCTGCTACACCTCTGCCGAATATATGTGGGAGAAGGGATACTGATGTTGTCCAAGCTAAAAACAAATTTCCAATGCATTCCAGAGCATCCTGGCTGTGTCTGTCTGTTTTGGTCCTGACTTTCTCATTGTTCATGAGTGCTGTATTGTGAGCACCTCTTGTGCTCACAATATAGCACCCTTCTGAGCCACCCGATCAATATGGAATAGAGACCCAGGACATAAGGTCGAAGGGACAGCATCATTGTTCTTCCTTTACCTAAACACTATGGACTCTAGGCATTGCTCTGTTCACTAGAGAGGCAAAAATTCATGTGTAGAAAAATTATCTCATGGTCATACTTCTGTGTGAAACATAATGAAGTCAAAGGCAGGGGTAGGGAGTCAGCAGGAATGGAGAAAATGGTTAGAGGTGCCAAACTGCAATGTCCTGGGTGAGATTACAATTCTAGTGTATGGCATGATGTTATAATTAAAAGCATACTTTATTCGGAATGCTTCCTAAGAAAACTGATGTGGGGATAAAGATGTTAATTAATATGACTATAGTCATCAACTTACATATGTGAGTCAAAACATCTTGTATAACTTAACTACATGCATTTTAAAATATTTATCTATTTCTTCCTTTTAATTGAGTGTGTGTGTGTGTGTGTGTGTGAGTGTGTGTGTGTGCGCGTGTATGCTCATTTATGTGTATGCATGTGCATGCCAATATCCTCAGAGGTTCAAAGAGGTAATCTGGTCCCCTAAAACTTGATTGATTGGCTGTTGTGGTCTTCATAATGTGGGTGGCTTGGAACCAAATAAATAAGCAGACTGATTTTAGGTATCATGAGTAATAGGAGTTGGGGTAGGCTTTACTTTAGGTTGATATTAAGATCAATCTAAATATTTTGGAAAACAGCCTCCTCTTAGAAGCATCTAGACAGAGAACTTTAGGTGCAGAGAAAATTATAAAAGGATTTGGCTGAGGTTGAACGTGTAGACTCATAACCTCAGGTCCTCAGAAGGCTGAGACAGGGAAGGTAGGGTAACAAATTTTAACATCAGCCCAGACTTAGTGAGACTGGTACAAAGAGCTGGGAATCTTGTTCACATGTAGAATGCTTGCCTAGATCTTGGGACAGTCAATCAGATGCCCCATTGGGAGACTTAAACTTTTGCCTGTTGTCAGGCAAGGATGGTGTCAATCTGAATTCAAACTTAAGATTTTTTTTTTCAGAGACAGAGTCTCTCTGTGTGGTCCTAGTTGTCCCAGAACTTGCTTTGTAGACCAGGCTGACTTCTTCTACCTCTGCCTCCCAAGTTCTAGGATTTAAGGTGTGCGCTACCACCACACTGCTCGAAACACAGGTTCTTAACAGCATTACAAAGAGAATGTACATGCCATTTTGAACTGTGCATATTTAAGAAGATTGAACAAGGGCAAGTATGTAGTCATTTTGAAATAATAATTTTTGGCTTCAAGATCCATGGCAAGCATGAAGACAGTCCAAGTTTGGACATACTTCCTTATAGAAGCATTTGCTGTGGAAGGTTGTAATGTTCCTTGTGACAGATGTTTACAGGCTAGCTCTTGTTAGCAAGCATACATGCATGTTATTTCTTCACAACTTTCTGGTATTGTCACTCTTCTTTACTTGGATGAGATTGCTCTGAGTGTGGCTTGGTCTCTCTGAAACTTACTTTGAACTTTAATTCCCATTGTGAGGCCTTAGGAGGGAAGGGCTGTTGGGTCTTTGGAAAAGCAATTAGGGCTTTCCTTTCAAGATTAGATTAGTTAATTTGTGCAATTAAGGTACTAGTGGGTCATCTTGGGGTAGATCTACAAAAGCCAGTGTGTCTGTTTCATGCACCTGATGCTCTGGCTCAGGACCATGAGTCACAATAAACCTTTCTTTATAACTAACCCACTCTAGTATTGTTATTTGCAACAGAAAACTGATTAAGGAAGGGGCTGACAGAACCAGTGTCTTTGATTCTGACAGTGTTCACAGTAGCCAAATCTTCCTTTCAGGTCTGTGGTCTATCTTCACCCTGTTGCTATGAGCTCCAACTCTGCTAACCTTGTGTCAACAGGACTGCTTCCCTAGGCTTCTGAGGGGAGTTCAGTGAACTACTGATCACTCATTTTATTTTATTTTATTTTATTTTATTTTATTTTATTTTACATTTTCCAAATAGGTCTCTGTGAGCTGGATACCTTTTCTTTTTTGACTTATTTTATCAGATATTTTCTTCATTTACATTTCAAATGCTATCCCGAATGTCCCCTATAACCTCACCCACCCTGCTCCCCTGCCCACCAACTCCCACTTCTTGGCCCTGGGTTCCCCTGTATGGGGCATATAAAGTTTGCAAGACCAAGGGGCATTTCTTCCTAACGATGTCTGACTAGGCCATCTTCTGTTATATATGCAGCTAGAGACACGATGACACCTGGTTCTGGTGGGATCTTGCCTCATAGAGATCATTTATGGAGGAGGATGTGGCTTTTAAAAGTAGAAAACCACTCTAACTTTTAAAACTTTAAGTCAGGTTTATTGAAGCATAGTTTATATACAGCAAAATGTATTGCCTATGGAGTTTTATGACTTTTGAGAAAGCATATGGTTAAATGATCACACATAATCAAGATTTAGAGTTTCTCTCACCGTTGGAGGGTTTTTAATGGGGAATGTGAAGAGATTCTTGGTCTACACACACACACACACACACACACACACACACACACACACACACCCCACACCAACCTTACTCAAACTTGAAGAAGGTCAATGAAGGGCACTTTGCAAAGTTAAGTTAGGAGGTTATTCTGGTGATCTGGGCACTATATTGGCCAATCAGGGGTAACAGCAAGTGCCCTTTACTGTTACCCGATTACAGTTGATGAGGATAAAATCAGAAAAGTGTGGGGGTTCTAGGTGATGCATTGATATATGGGGCTGTGAGGGTTGCCAAGGGAAGAACACACAGGATTAAAAACACACAGAGTCTGCCCTCCTGTGACCTCTCTGACATAATTAGTGCTTTTGGCTCAAGCTAGGATTACCCTCAAGAGGGCTGATGCCATCTGCACTCTGAGAGGGGGGTCAAAGGCTTTGAATTTTCTAAATCCCACTGGTTTAAGGTCCGAATTGCCTCGTTTGAAATGGAGGATGAATGTGAGAAGAGGAATCCACCACCACAGATGGTATTGGTGCCTTCAGGCAGTTTTCATAACACACAGCACACAGAGATAAGATTAGAGCCTGCTCTCTGCTGAGAGTGGCCTAAGTAGGCCATCTTGTCATATAGTTCCCATCCAGCCTCCTTGAGGGCAGAGGACTAGCAACACATTGCAAGCTATTTGGTTAGAAATGCTCACAGAGTCTCCCCCCCTAACTGATAAGCTCTCACAGGATAAAAGAGAAAAGCAGCTGAAGATGTTACCGAAGCACGTTTCTGGAGCAAGACCTTTCTGAGCCTCATTTGCTTCATTTGCAAAATGTTATTAACATCTTCCTTCTCTTGGCACCAAGCGTTTTCTCAAATATCAGTTGTGGTAAAATCCCGAGTGACAGGGAGCAAACAAGGGCCTTAAGGCTGATCATGAACTTGATGTCTATCGCTGTGAGTTGCTGGTCACTAATCCCACTGTCAGGACTCAGCTCGGGAAGACTGTGATAACAGGGGAGCCCTGACTGGCCCTGGACCACTGACTATCTCTACCCACCCATCATCCTCATTCGTCAGTTTCAGTACTGCAGCTCTGAGTAACTCCACCATCAAGTTCATGGATGACAGAGATACCACTGGAATGATTTTAAGTCATTGAACTATGTCTTGAAGAGGGGTTGAATGCCAGTCTTTTGTTGTCAAATACTCCCCTGGTTTTATATTTTCAGGTTTAAAAATCATATTTTCCCTGCATTTATAGATTTACCTGAAATGGCATGTTAAAAGTGTACAATGATTATCAAGATGTTCTATTTTTAATAGGCAAATAAATATCTGCCTGAATACTTGAGAGAGAAATGATGTCATCCTTACAAAATAATGTATCCGTGGAAAACTCAGGCAGGAACAAAATAGTGGTTTGCTGATTTCAAATCACTGGAATGGCAATGACAGTGAATACAATACTAAATATAGAACTAATCTTAAAAGGTGACCTGCATTGCTTGAGACTCTGATGGTTTATGTAGGTACAGGGGGGAATAGGCCCCAGGAGGGCTGCCCAACAGGGTCCAGGGCAGCCAGCAAAGATCAAATACAGATTTAGTAAGTGTCAGCTCAGGAATACCAGAGAGGAGTGTGTGTTAGCCACATGGAGTAATGGAGTGGGGTTCAGTTGAAAAGGATGAAGAACAGAGTCTCATTGTTGGAGGCTGCAAACAGATTATTAATGAAGTTGATTTGAGTTTTGTTGTATGTATTCTGCATTAGACAGCATGCAGAACAGTCTACATGGATTATTTTGCTGAATACTAGCATCCTCCAGGAGCCTAGCATTATTGATCTCACTAAATAAGCAGTAAGAGAAATACAACTCAAAACCTCAGTTGCTCAGCCAGAAGGAGGCCAGAGAAGCGATCAAGGAACTACTAGAAGACATGAGCCTTTGGGAAACAATTTTGCTAGTATGAATTTCTTCATTTCTATATCTACATTTAGAATAGAATTTGGGCATCATGGTGTTTTGCAAACTTTTTACATTGATTTCCAAAGTGTCCAATGATTTGCTCGCTCACTAGCATAGAATAAGAGAGTTCCAGCTCTCTGATATCCTCACCTGTACATGCAGTAGTGTGTTCTTTAAATTTTTAGACCTTCTTATTGTGTTTGGTGGTAACTCATTATGGTTTTAGATTTTATATTTCTAATGACACATTTGGCATTTTGAAGCATTTATTTAATGTAGTATTCATATGTTGTTTCTGTAAACTGTCTTTCTAGTTTTGAACATTGAACCTTAAATTATCTACTTACAATTTTGCTATAGTTCTACCTATTTTCTTTATTTTTTTTTACACTAGTAGTTATTTAATAAATTACAGTGACATATAAATTATACAAACAAAATAAAGCCCCATGCAAACACCATTCAGATAGATATCCACCACCTCAGAATGTTCTGTTTGGTGACATTTTTTCCTTCTGTGAACAGCCATGTTTCAGATAATACTCGTTGTGTTGACTAGACTAATGTCTAGATCCTGGACTTATCCTCTTGCCTCAGGTTCCTGCATGCTTGGATCACAGACAGAATCACCTTTTCTGTTTAGATATCTTTGCCTCATTTTTTTTTTCACTGTTCAGGATTGAGCCCAATGACTCAACTCAGTAGTATGTGGGTTTCAGATTATGTGCTTCACTCCTAGGCACAACACTGACTGTGCTAACAGCCTGAGTCCCACAGCCTGAGTCCCACAGCCTGAGTCCCACAGCCTGAGTCCCA
>NC_034592.1:106414135-106436125 GCF_900095145.1 Mus pahari
TATAGGGTTGCAGCCCCCTTCAGCTCCTTGGGTACTTTCTCTAGCTCCTCCATTGGGGGCCCTGTGTTCCATCCAATAGCTGACTGTGAGCATTCTGCCTGTTTTCTAACAGGTGTTGACAAACTTTCTTTAGGCGAAGGGAAGGGGAATATGGGGGAGGAACTTGGAGAGGGAGGGACCTTCGGGGGACAGCATATAGGATGTAAATAAATAAATTAATTAAAAACAGAGATACAGCTGGGCGTGGTGGCGCGCGCCTTTAATCCCAGCACTCGGGAGGCAGAGGCAGGATTTCTGAGTTCGAGGCCATCCTGGTCTACAAAGTGACTTCCAGGACAGCTAGGGCTATACAGAGAAACCCTGTCTCAAAAAAAAAAAAAAATAAAAAATAAAAACAGACACACAGAGATAGAGATACACCAAGAGACAGAGAGGTACACACAGAGACAGAGGTAGAGAGAGACAGACACACATATACATACATACATACATACAGACAGACAGACAGACAGAGCTATGGGTGAGGGAGACAGAGATGGTATTTAGGTTCATCATAAGGTCGGTCTACCCAGTTTATAAATAATCCCTTTGCCAACAAACTCCTACACTATCATTGGTGTATCTGAGTCATAGCCCACCTGCCCAAGTATCCAGGTTCTTGTGTGCCACGGCAAAGAACTAGATCAAGAATGGGTGGTTAATAAGAGCAGAGGCATTTTATGAAGTAAGAAAAATGCATCTCTGAAAGAGGAAGTGGGCTAGTGAGCACCAGTCTTGAGCATGCTCTGTGTTGTGTGAAGCACAATAGGCTTCCAGTCTTTTTTCTGCCAAGTGGCTTCTTTCATTTGTTAAACGTAATATAGCCTCTTCTAGTCTGTGTTCTCTTCTGTCAAGATTATTTCCCAAGATCTGTGGTGTCAAAACCCTTTTTGGGGAATAGTAGCTGATGATCAGCGGTTTGACTATTAATTCTTTCCGTGCTGATGAGGGATGTGGTCCTTAAGAGAGATCTTAGGACTCTCTCTATTGTATCCACTGGTTGGAGAGAAAGCATTGGATTTTCTGTAGTAGGAGTTGGGCTGGGATCTCTGCATTATGGATCATTTAGTTAAGACATTGTCACATATTCTAGAAGACACTTTTTTTTTTTTACAAGATTAACATACAATGTTGAGTAAGAATAACATGATTTTGTCAGTCAGTGATCACAGATAGGGTAAGCCAAGGAAGATGTGGCTGTGTTCATTTCAGGAGAGAGAGCTTTCGTAGCTTATTGTAGGGCTGTGTGATTCCCCTAGACTGTTAAAACATATTTATGGTTTTATATTAAGGGTGTTGTAAGGCAGAAGAGAAAAAAAATATAAGGAAGAGACTTAGGGCAATAGATAAAAGGTAGGTGGGGGGACAGTGTGAGGTTGAATGCCTGTAGTGATCAAGGAAAAATAATGAAGGCATGATGTAAGATTACAATACAGATAGATTCTGGTGAATCTATTATATCTCAATAGATTTACAAATATGGTCTATCATTGTATAATAGCCAAAGTGACTGTGATCATTTTACGGCAAAGTGGAAGCCCACACTCAGGACTTAATATGAAGACCTGGGTAACAGTTTGTTTCTTTTTAAACTTTAATCTACTTAAAAATTATCTGTGTAAAATGTAAGTTCTTAAATTCCCCTTTCCTATCAATTGCTCTTATGTGTCCTCTCCTCCCTCTTCCCGGCTTCTTTTTTAAAATTAAAAAGTTAAAACGTTTAAATTTAATTTTTTTTTTAACTTTTAAAAATGTAAGTGTCTGAAAAAGACTGAGTTGGTCATTTGGATAAAGCTTGACACTTTAAAGAGTCAGCTGCTTTTTTCTTGGAAGCCTGATACAAATTAGAAACTGTAAGTGATCATATTGATAAAGTATGGGATATTTTAATCTCTAGGCATTTTAGTTACTTAAGGAAAGTTACACTTACAGGGTTGAGTCACAGCCTCAATCTTTGGCTTCCAAGAATAGCAGACCCTGGCAGATCCTCCTCCAGGCTTGTTTAAACGTTTTTGCTTTTTTTTTTTTTTTCTCTCTCTCATTTAGTCCACATAGGCCTTCAGCCTATGGAGTGTGACTGCCAGCATTCAAGATAGATCTTTCCTCATTTAATCACCTCTAGAAACAGCTTCACACTCACACCTAGCAGTGTGCAGTTTTTATCTCCCAAGTCTTCTCAATTTAATCAAGTTAGCATCCAAGATTAACCTCGCAGCAGGGATGTCTCTCTTAATCCCAGTGGCTCCTTTCTTAGTAGCCAGAGCTTGGACCCTCATCCATATGATCCCTTACTTTGGCCAATGAGGTGTGAAATTTAAAGACTAACTCTGAAGCGTCTGCTCTGTCCATCCCTGCTTTACTGCCTCTGAAACCCCATCTTAGTTTCTTGTTAGTGAAAAAAGATTTGAGATCGTTCATTTTGGAATAGCCAGAAGAAGCAGCTTATAAGAGAACAAAGCAATCTTGAAAAGAGGAGATAAAAGAACCTTATCCTTGGAACACAAATTGATCTCTGCTCCACAGAAAACCCTACCTCCTAGCTCTGAATGTTTTTCAGAATATTGATTATATGAAATCCTCAGATCCTCCTTGAAGGAGAGAAAGGTAGAAACCAGCTCTCCTTGTTCCAACTATGTCAGGTAAAATAGGAACCATTATCAGTAGAATCAAAGAGACTGGTAACTGAAGATAAGACAAAACAAAACAGAACATAAGAAAACAGAAAACCTGCATTCTTGCAGGCCTTTGGAATAAGTACAGAACTTGTTATAAGTTAGTGGACATGCTGTTATTGTATTCTACAAGGGGTGACTGGGAACAAGAGACAATGGGGGCTTAAAAAGAGGACTACATGAGACAAAGCAAGAGGAAGAGAGGAGTATCCTGTGGATCATATGCATGGTTTACCTTTGTAAATACAGGTCAATGATGCATAGTTAAGCTCAGTTTTCATAAAGCATCTGTAGATGCTGTGATTCCATGTTAGTAGAGTTAAGTTGTTGTGACATGGTAAGTGCCCACTAAAGTCTGAAATAAACCCTTTAAAGAAAATAAGAGATTGTTGACTCCTGGATAAAAAGGAAAGGAACACGAAGTAGGAGAAATCAGTTAATGAATTACTCACAGGTTGTCATCTGCCAATGAAAATTCCAGGAAAGGATACTGTCAGTGCCCTGTGGAGATGTCCCAGTTGCTGTGAATGGAGCCAGCCATCACAGATGTCCCTTACTAAGCACGAACACTAGATACTTTGGCAAGTGTGTATAAGAGCTTCCATCTTCTCTCAATGAACCACTAGATTGGTGGTGTGGCTTTTGCTCACAGTTTCCTCAGGGGTTAGACTGAAGCTGGTCTCCAGCTAAGAACCCACTCTTGCTTGGCTCTGTTTCTCTGCCCAATCCTGTTTTTCTTATGCTGAAAAGACACTCCACTCCAGTAGAATACCAAATGCAGAATAGGATCTCATCCTTAAGCACTGCTTCTGTAAGCACTAATGAAAGATACACTATTTAATGCCAAGATCTATAGACAGTGAAATCTTTAATAAAAATAAATGTAAGCCTCCAAAGTTTACACTGAAGTTCATATTTAATATATACAAATATGATTGTTAAGAATTCTCACTAATAAAACTAAGTTACTGATTATGGCTTGAGAAGTAGAGAAAAGTAATATACTGCATCTTGTTATTCTTAGCCATAACACTGGGCTTGCTTGAGCAGGTAGCAGATGCAATCATGTGTATCTGAAGCTTTTTATCATGATGTAGGAGGTGTTCTAGGCAGGCATCTGTGATTGGATAGGGACCTTCTAACAAGCCATACCATTATAGATCCACAAAACTCTTTCTATGGCATAATATAGGTGAAGCCCTTTTTGTCCTGACCTAACCCCTCAAAATGCTCTGGGTTCTGAAGCAGCAAAGAGGCCTCTGTCCTGTCATCATTGAATTACATCTCTATTGTTCCTTTTCAATAAGGAAAGTGCAGCAGGAAGTCAATGCACTGCACATCCCTCTCATAGCTTTATCTGTAGTGGGAGTCTACAGGTATCTGTAAGTCAATCACGGATCGCAGTGGTAAATCTACTGCTCTATGAAGTCTGTTTTTCCCTCTCTTGTCCCTCTGAGTCTCCATGTGCCCTCACCCTCCATTATATGGACAGCTGTTATCTACTTGAAGCCAATAGGTGGGAACATGGCACATTAATGTATACTCCTATTAGTACTGCAGCCCTGGGATTTTGGGAAAAGCAAGAGACACTAGAGTTAGGAAACATTGACTCCGAGGCTGCTCTGCTTGAAGTGCATTCTTGTTTCTAACCATCAACATTTTCAAAAACACTGACTACTCCTTGAAGTCTTAGTTCTTGTTTTTCAATTATTTAAAAAAAAAAAAACCACAACCATTCTTATAACATTTACCTCCAATTTCTCAGAATCCCTCCAAATCTACCACCTCTACACTCCCTAAAATTTTATATTTTCTTTACCTTTTAAATAGCACATTGAATCCATGCATGCTGCTGCTATTAATCCCGAGTGTAAGTCTGATTACTGGAATGTGGCTAATCATCACCAGGATCCACACTCTTTTTTTTATTAGATATTTTCTTCATTGATATTTCAAATGATATCCCCAAAGCCCCCTATGCCCTCTTCCCTACCTTGCTCCCCAACACACCCACTCCAGCTTCCTGGCCCTGGCATTCCCCTGTATTGGGGAATACAATCTTCATAATACCAGTCCTCCATTGATGGCCTACTAGGCTATCCTCTACTATATAAGCAACTAGAGACACAGCTCTGGAGGGTACTGGTTAGCACATATCGTTCCTATTATACAGTTGCAGACCCCTTTAGCTCCTTGGGTACTTTCTCTAGCTCCTTCATTAGGGGCCATGTGTTCCATCCAATAGATGACTGTGAGCATCCTCTTTTGTATTTGCCAGGCATTGGCATAGACTCACAAGAGAGAGCTATTTTAGGGTCCTGTAAACAAAATCTTTCTGGCATATGCAATAGTGTCTGGGTTTGGTGGTTGTATATGGGATGGATCCCCGGGTGGGGCAGTCTCTGGATGGTCTTTTCTTCTGTCTTAGCTCTGAACTTTGTCTCTGTAACTCCTTCCATGGGTATTTTGTTGCCCATTCTAAGAAGGAACCAAGTATCCACACTTTGGTCTTCCTTCTTATTGAGTTTCATGGTTTTGCAAGTTGTATCTTGGATATTCTAAGTTTTTGGGCTAATATCCACTTATCAGTGAGTGCATACCATGTATGTTCTTTTGTGATTGGGTTACCTCACTCAGGATGATATCCTCCAGATGCATCCATTTGCCTAAGAATTTCATGAATTCATTGTTTTTAATTGCTGAGTAGTACTTTGTTGTGTAAATGTACCACATTTTCTGTATCCATTCCTGTTGGGGCCTCCCAGCTCTCTGTTACCACTGGACCACCTGTGGTGATGGTCTTCTGATCAACCAAGCTTGTCTTACTGTTTATACTAATAGCTGTCATTCAAAGCCCAGCCCCCTGCAGTTGCAAAGATCCACCAGTGGAAATCTTCAGATATGCCAGAGCTGCTCTACTGTTGCTGTGTCTCCATCGCCTGTTGAGAAGACCGTTTGATGTCCCAGAAGACAACATCCTATGGACCCGCCTACGGACATTCACTTGTGCCCTGATGTCCCAGAGACAACATCCTTCGGACCCGCCTAGGGATGCTCACTGTGCCTGCAAAGACTGGTGCTGGGGACTGGGGTTTTTCCCATGCTATATAAACTGAGCTCTTTCATTAAACTTTGGGCCTTGATCAGAATAATTTGTCCTGGCCTCAAATTTCTCTCACCCATCTATTTCCTTTCAGCCCTGCCCTTCAGGATGAACCCAGACTGAAGTGAGTTTCTGCAGGCAGAAACTCACACATTCCTCCATTGAGGGACATCTGGGTTCTTTCCAGCTTCTGGCTATTATAAATAAGGCTGCTATGAGCATAGTGGAGCATGTGTCCTTATTACAAGTTGGAACATCTTCTGGATATATGCCCAGGAGGGGAATTGTTGGATCTTCAGGTAGTACTATGTCCAATTTTCTGAGGAAACTCAAGATTGATTTCCAGAGTGGTTGTACCAGCTTGCAATCCCACCAACAATGGAGGTGTCCCTCTTTTTCCACATCCTTGCCAGCATCTGCTGTCACCTGAATATCCAAGATATATATATATATCTTGGATATTAGTCCCTGTATTAGTTAGGGTTTTACTGCTGTGAACAGACACCATGACCAAGGCAAGTCTTATAATAAAAACAACATTTAATTGGGGCTGGCTTACAGGTTCAGAGGTTCAGTCCATTATCATCAAGGCAGGAGCATGGCAGTATCCAGGCAGGCATGGTGCAGGAGGAGCTGAGAGTTCTACATCTTCATCCAAAGGCTGCTACTGGAAGACTGACTTCCAGGCAACTGGGGTGAGAGTCTTAAGCCCACACCCACAATGACACACCTACTCCAACCAGGTCACACCTATTCCAACCAGGCCACACCTCCAGATGGTGCCACTCCCTGGTCCAAGAATATACAAACCATTACAGTCCCCTATCTTATTTAGGATTGGTAAAGATCCTTTCCCAATCTGTTGGTGGTCTTTTTGTCTTATTGACAGTGTCTTTTGCCTTACGGAAGCTTTGTAATTTTATGAGGTCCATTTGTCAATTCTCGATCTTATAGCACAAGCCATTGCTGTTCTGTTCAAGATTCTTTTGGTTTGCCTTTCACCATCTGGTAATCTCTGGTGTTAGATTTTGTAGCTGTCTCTGGCTGGAGCTTGTTCCTCTTGTGACTCTTTAGCCTCTGTAAGCACTCCTGGGAGACCAGCTCTCTCCTGGGTCCCAGTGGTCAGAACACTCTCTGCAGGCAAGCCCTCCTCTGGCAGAGAAGGTTCCCAGAAGTCTGGAGACTGATCCACCTCCTGATTCCTGGGGACAGAGCCCTCCCTGGAGGCCAACTCTCTTCTCACTGGGAAGGTGTCCAGGGTTCTGGGTCTCAGCTCTGTCTCCTGGCTGAGGTTGAAGGACTGAAGGGACCCATTCCAAGAAGCTCTGTTGCTTTTGCCGCCCATGTGCTCTTCTGCATAGACTGGACTCAGTGATCCCAAGATTCTTGGTGGGCTAGGGCCTGCCTTTGTCCTTTGACCCTGTTGCTGCTAGCACAAGACCCTCTGGGATTTTTGGAACTGATGTTGTGTTCCACTCACCAATGATCTCAAGGACCTGGGTGTGCTGGGTTGCCTGCAGTGTGGAGAGTCCTCTGGGGACCTTAGGACCCTCCTCTGAGATCGTGCTCAGAAGATCCAGGATCCACACTCTTAAAGGGCATTGATGTTCTTTCCTCTAGAAGTCATCAGCTATCCCTAACTCCTCAGTAAGGGGCAGGGACTTGTGAATCTCTTTCCATCCCTTAGAATATTGACTGTTTCGACCTTTTAAAAGTCTTGAGCAGGTAATGATAGCTATTGTGAGTCCAGGAAGGTAATGCTTTTATCATGTCCATAGGATATTGTTGGTCTCTGATGTCCAGGTCTTACAGTATTTACAATCCATTTTGTGATGTGCCCAGGACCTTGGAGGTGAGAGTGAAGCAATAAGATAGAAATTTTATTTGTGGGTGAGGGCCCCACTGATACTCCCTGCAATTAGACCCGTTGTGAATTTTTGCCTTCACCCAATGAAGTATACAGTAAAAAACTTCTCTATAGATTAATACAGAGATATGAATTTGAGAGGTAGTTTGATTTTATATCCATTTGGCAGAATAATGGTCGTATGTTCATCCCCAGGCCCTATGAGGTTCCTAACCATGGATTCTTGTATTGATTTACAGTATAAGATGGATTTTCTTTTGTGGTGTTGACTTAAATCCAAGCCAATTAGAAAGTAGTTAATTACTCGTATAATATTCACACCACTATTTCAGTCATGGGCATATCTTGCCATATTGGTCAGATTATAGATCATAGGGTTCACAGATAGATAAGAATGTCAATGGCCACTCCTCCAACTGCCCACCGCACCTGCAGCTATGAATGCTAGCTTTTCTGTGAAAGCTAGCAAGCAGAGAGGAACATAATCAATTTCCTGATTTCAGTTGCTCACCTCTGACCAACACCTCTAGGTGAGGAATCTTACACTTGGCACCGAGATTTACCCATCAATCATCTGTCATCTGTCTGTCTCTCTTAATTAGGGCTTTTATTGCTGTGAAGAAACACCATGAACACAGCAACTATTAATAAGAAAAACAAAGCCACACCTACTCTAACATGGACATACCTTCTTATAGTGCTACTCCTTATGGGGGCCATTTTCATTCAAACCACCACACTATCTATGTACCATCTATCTATCTATCTATCTATCTATCTATCTATCTATCTATCTATCTATCTATCTATCTATCTCTCCATAGATCTATCTTCCTATCTCTCTATGAAGCTTATAAAATAGTAGGATTCCATAAATCCTTTTCAAACACCATTAATGTTTATTCTCTCTCTCCTTACCCCTTCTTCTGCCCCCCCATTCCCACCCCTTCCTCTAGTAAACTTTCCTTCTCATTATTTCCCCCTTCCCTTATATCACCATGTTCTACTATCCTCCCTCCCTTAAGGTTCTACTACACCCCTTCCTTTCTTCTCCCACCAATGGTCTCATTCTAGCTTCCTGGATTCTATAAGTACTCCAAATTGGACACACAGATTTGAATAGTAAATGCTAAGGTTCACATATAATTAAGAATTTGGAACATTTGTTTTTTGAAGACTGGGTTATCTCACTCAGGATAATTATCATTTCCGGCCCCATCCGTTTACCTGCAAATTTCATTTTTCTTAAAGGGTGAACAAAATTTCATTGACTGTAGGTTCAACATTTTCATTTTCCATCTAACACTTGATGAGCATCTAGTTTGTTTCCATGTCCTGGCTATTGTGACACAGAACAGAAATGAACATTGATGAACGTGTGTCTCTGTAGTAGGAAGTGGAGTCCTTTGGGTATATGTTTAGAAAATACATTAGTAAGTATTATTGCAGCTTAGTTGCTTAGTTTCAGTCATTGGCACATTCACTCTTGTGATCACTGGTGACAGGCATTTAGGGAATCTAGATTTGTTGAATTTGTTTGTGGGTGAAGCTAGTTTTTCTTTCTGGGTGGTAAATTTGACCAGCACTCTTGTGGGAGAATCCCTCTGCATATGCATTATAGTGTATAAAATAATTACTTTCTATGAACAACTGACAATCTAGCTTAATTATGTAGGTGCTATGCCTCAAAGTATGTATCCCTTCAAAAGTAGCTGCAAACATATGGTAATAGATTTACTCATCTTGTGTCAAATACACTTAAATAAACAAACTTAAATCATGTCCACACATAAAACATTATTATGATTTAGTATGGGGCTTGCACATTATAAAGATTCTTGTGATTGTGAAACCCTGGGTAGATATCTATTTAATTTAATATACTGTGACTCTAGACAAGGTCAAAGAAAGTAATGGTTACTAGTTGAAACCAACAATTTATTTAATTTATTCCAGATGATTTAAAGCTAGTTTCTATCCCTGAACAGCTCAAGTTCACCCTAAACTTTCTATTCAGTAAAAAAAATGATTTGTAAAAATTCAGTGAATGTCTGGTTAGTTCTACAATGGTTCAACAAGGAGACAAGACAGAGCTTTAGCAAATGTTGAGCCAACAGTTGCAATGGTGTTGGGGACTCTGCACAGAAAACTCATGAGTGATTTTCTATGCAAACTCTGTGTTCAGAGGCTGTCCCGTCAGAACCATTAAAACCTGTTGCAGCATGGAACTCTACATTTGTGAAGTTAATAATATATAGTGGGTTTATACTAAAGGGTAAGCTAAAGTTTCCAGGCAGACTTGCTGTAAATGGAAATTTATATTACATTGAATATTAAGCACTATGTTAGCTCTTGAACAGATAAAACAAAACAAAAATATTTGATCTCTGTCAGCATGTGTCACTGACCACTATATGCTGAAACAAAATTATTAAAAATATTTTTCAGGATGAAAAGAAAGTTTCCCTTGATCAAATATAATTCATTCAACTTACTATATAATACAAGTTGTATATAAAAGACACCATACAAAATAAAAAGATTGGTTTGAAATGATTGGCTCTTAAGTTTATGAAGGAAAGAGAGAAGCACACTCACAGGAGAGGGCACAGTTTGTCAGACATCGGGGGAAACTCTTCAACTCTCACCTGAGGGAGTTTAGGTATAATAAAGTCATGAGCTAAGAGGTGAACATAACTCTGGTGCAGTGAACAGCTAGCCCAGTGACAGGAATGGGGTGGGACCAAGGGTATTATTGAGTAATATAGTCCATACATTGAGACTCAGCTCAGGGTCGAATGGTGTGTGGCTGCCAGGTAGACAGGGTCTGTAGTGTTCAAAGCTATATCAGATATACAAAGTATTGAAATATTTGTTTGAAGAGCCACAGAGATTATTAAAGTATTTTAACAAGCCACTAGAATCCCGTTTTGACAAGATTATACTCAGATTTCTCAGTTGAAAGGAATCATAAAGGAGTCACTGTGGTGCTGCTTGTGCCCAGGACAGCTCTCTGCCTGATCGGGGTGAGTTGGTGCAGAGTCAAAGACACAGACTCCAGGAGTAGATGAGAAATGCTGCATGCAGCAAGCTCATCTGAGCACTGCTCCAAGCTCCTTTAATACCCTCCATCCATGCTCCCATTGGTCCTAAGAAAGCCTCTCTTCCAAACAGCACTTCCTGATTGGCTGGCATTATTTGCACCAGCAATCCTTGCTTTCTCAGGCAGTCCTCAATTAGGTCCTCCTGCAGGAGATGCTTTTGCAGCTGCATGGCCCCCAGCGTTTACATAGAGGAAGCCCTGTTGTTGTTCCTGCTACACTTCGGGTGTAGAGGTGAGAAAGTGGGACTCATTGTAGGATACCAGAGAGAAGTGATGGTGACTTTGATTAGAAATATTTAAAATACCAGAGGCATTTCATCAGTCTCTCCTCTGAATTAATGGAAAAATAAAGATATGATAAAATGTTTTCCAGGAGGCAAATTATGACTTATGGATTATCCATGATACTCCCCTCACCAGATTTAGTCAAAGATATGGCTAGTGAATGCTGGAATCAGCAATCCTGAACTGGGGGTGCAGTCTAGACTGATATGGAAGGCCAACCTTTGCAGCTGTGAGTTTGCAAAGGGTCTTCACTTGGCTGAGCTAATCAGGTCTAATCAGAACAAAGGAAAGGATACAGTAAACTCAGAAAGCCCCTTTATGATGCTTCCCATCTGTTCTGCCATTTCTCATGAATTCACAATGAATGTATAAACACTGAGTGTAGACCTGGAGGGGATGTGAGAGGTCACCTACCAGAGTGGTTCTTCACGCACACTCTGGAGACTTCTATTTTGGAAAGCAAGCAGGGTCCCCTGCTTGTGAGCATGGGTGCGTACATGTGTGTCTATCCTTCCCCTAGTTTATCCTATTAACTATAACCAAACTCTCTGAAAGTTTTATACTTTTAAATTTTTTTCTTGAGGGTTTTTATTAAATTTTTAAGCTTTCATTTTTATTTTTTATTAACCTTTCCATTTGTTTACATCTCAAATAATATCCCACTCCCCAGTTACCCTTCCACTAACTCCCATCCCATATCCACTCCCATTTGCCTCCACAAGGGTGCTCCCCCACCCCTACCCTCTCCTGCCCCACAATTCCAGCATCCCCCTACACTGGGGCATCAAACTTCCACAGGACCAAGGGCCTCCTCTCCCATTACTGTCAGGCAAGGCCATCCTCTGCGACATATGTATCTGGAGTCATGGCTCCTTCCCTGTACACTCCTTGGTTGGTGTTCTAGTCTCTGGGAGCACTGGGCAGTCTAGCCAGCCAATGTTATTCTTCCTATGGGGTTGCAATTCACCTCTGCTCCTCCAGTCCTTTTGCCAACTCCCTCTGCTCCATTTTCCCCCCCTTTCATCCTTTGGACAGGAACATTTCTGGCTTAAAAACTTTGAGATGAGTGTGTGCCCCCATCCCTTGACAGGGAGGCATGCCTATCTGCTCTACAGGTTCTATCTCTCACTTCGTTGCACATTTTGGCTAAAGTCATCCCTGTTGGGTCCTGGGAGCTTCTCTTTTCCCTAGTGTCTGGGACCCTCCAGAGGTTATCCCTAGTTCCTCATCACCCCTGCTACAGATTTTTATTCAATTTCCTAACCCTCTGTACCTATCTCCCATTGCCTCCAGTACCTGATAATGCCCCCTTTTTTCCTGCCGGCCATCACTCTTTCCCAGGTCCCCTCTCCTTCCATCTCCCACGATTATCCTATTTCTCCTTCAAGATAGGACTGAAGCATCTACATCCTGGTCTTCCTTCCTCCTAAGCTCCATATGGTTTATGGGTTGAATCATGGGCATTGTGAGCTTTTGGGCTATTATCTGCTTAACAGTGAGTACATACCATGTGTGTTCTTTTAAGACCAGGTTACCTCACTCAGGATGATTATTTTTTAGTTCCATTCATTTGCTTGTGAATTTCATGAAGTCATTGTTTTTAATCACTAAGTAGTACTCCATTGTGTAAACGTACCACATTTTCTGTATCCTTTAGTCTGTTGAGGGTCCTCTGGGTTCTTTCCAGCTTCTGGCTTTTATAAATAAGACTGCTATAAACATTGCGTCCTTGTTATATGTTGAAACACTTTTTTGGTATACGCCCAATAGCTGGGTCTTCAGTTAGAACTATTTCCAGTTTTCTCAGAACCACCAGACTGATGTCCAAAGTGGTTTAATCAGTTTGCAGTACCACCAACAATGGAGGAGTATTCCTCTTTCTCTACATCTTTGCCAACATCTGCTGTCACCTGAGTTTTTTTTTTTTTTTTTTTTATCTTAGCCATTCTGATTGGTGGGAGGTGGAATCTCAGGGTCATTTTGATTTGCATTTCCCTGATGACTAAGGATGTTGAACATTTCTTTAAGTGCTTCTTAGCCATTCGAGATTCCTTGGTTGAGAATTCTCTGTTTAGCTCCTTACTCCATTTTTTAATAGGGTTCTCTGGAGTCTAACTCTTGAGTTCTTTGTATATATTGGATATTAGTCCTCTATTAGATGTAGTGTTGGTAAAGATTTTTTTTCCCATTCTGAGGGTTGCCATTTTGTACTACTGATAGTGTCATTTGCCTTACAGAAGCTTTGCGATTTTATGAGGTCTCATTTGTCAATTGTTGATCTTAACCCATAAACCATTGTTGTTCTGTTCAGGAAGTTTTTCCCTGTGCCCAAGTATTTGAGGCTCTTCCCTACTTTTTCTTCTATTAGATTTAGCATATATTGTTTTATGTGAAGGTCTTTGATCCACTTGGACTTGAGCTTTGTACAGGAGATAAAAATGGATCGATTTGCATTCTTCTACATGCAGAGTGCCAGTTGAGCCAGCACCATTTGTTGAAAATGCTGTCTTTCTTCCACTGGATGATTTTAGCTTCTTTGTCAACGATCAAGTGACCATAGGTATATGAGTTCACTTCTGGACCTTCAATCTATTCCATTGATCTACCTGCCTATCTCTGTACCAATACCATGCAGTTTTTATAACAATTGCTCTATAGTATAGCTTGAGATCAAGGATGGTGATTCTGCCAGAAGTTCTTTTATTGTTGAGAATAGTTTTCGCAATTATGGGGTTTTGTTTATTCCAAATGAATTTGCAAATTTCTCTTTCTAATTCTATGAAGAATTGAATTAGAATTTTGATGGGGATTGTATTGAACCTGTAGGTTGCTTTTTGGTAAAATGGCTATTTTTACTATATAAATCCTGCCAATCCTTGAGCATGGAAGTTCTTTCCATCTTCTCGTGTCTTCTTCAATTTCTTTCTTCAGATACTAGAAGTTCTTGTCATATAAATCTTTCACTTGCTTGGTTAGAGTCACACCAAGATATTTTACATTATTTGTGACTATTGTAAAGGGTGTTGTTTCCCTAATTTTTTTCTCTTCCTGTTTATCCTTTGAGTAGAGGAAGGCCACTGATTTGTGTGAGTTATTTTTATATTCAGGCACTTTGCTGAAGTTGTTTATCAGTTGTAAGAGCTCTCTGGTAGAATTTTTGGGGTTGCTTATGTATACTATCATATCATCTGTAAATAATGATGACTTGACTTTTTCCTTCCCAAATTGTATCCCTTTGATCTCCTTTTGTTGTCTAATTGCTCTGGCTAGGACTTTGAGTACTATATTGAATAGGTAGGGAGAGAGTGGTTAGCTTCATCTTGTCCCTGATTTTAATGAGATTACTATGAGTTTCTCTCCATTTAGTTTGATGTTTGCTATTGGTTTGCTGTATATTGCTTTTATTATACTTAGGTATGAAATCCTGATCTCTCCAATACTTTTAACATGAATGGGTGTTGTATTTTGTTAAAGGCCATTTCAACATCTAATGAGATGAACATGTGTTTTTTTTTTCTTTGAGTTTGTTTATATAGTGGATTGCATTGATGGATTTCCATATATTGAACCATCTCTACATTCACGGGATAAAGCCTACTTGATCATGATGGATGATCGTTTTGATGTGTTCTTGGATTTGGTTTGTGAGAATTTTATTGAGTATATTTGCGTCTATATTCTCGAGGGAAATTGGCCTGAAGTTCTCTGTCTCTGTTGGGTCTTTGGGTTTAGGTATCAGTGTAATTGTGGCTTCATAGAAAGAATTAGGTAGTGTTTCTATTTTATGGAATAGTTTTGAGAAGTACTGGTGTTAAGTCTTCTTTGAAGATGTGATAGACTTCTAATAACTGCTTCTATTTCTTTGGGGATTATAGAACTGTTTAGATGGTTTATCTGATTCTGATTTAGCTTTGGTACCTGGTATCCATCTAGAAAACCACCCATTTAATCTAGATTTCCAGTTTTGTTGAATATAGAGT
Source organism: Mus pahari (assembly GCF_900095145.1). NCBI lineage: Eukaryota > Metazoa > Chordata > Mammalia > Rodentia > Muridae > Mus > Mus pahari. Next base: position 106,429,185 of record NC_034592.1, read on the forward strand.
TTTGTAGTAGGATCTGATTTTTTTTTTTTTTTATTTCCTCAGTTTCTGTTGTTAAGTTTCCCTTTTCAATTCTGTTTTTGTTTATTTGGATACTGTTTCTGTGCCCTCTAGTTTGGCTAAGGGTTTGTCTATCTTGTTGATTTTTCAAAGAACCATCTCCTAGTTTTGTTGATTGTTTGTATAGTTGTCTTTGTTTCTACTTGGTTGATTCCAGTCCTGTGTTTGATCATTTCCTGCCATCTACTCCTCTTGGGTGTATTTGCTTCTTTTTGTTCTAGAACTTTTAGATGTGGTGTTAAGCTGCTAGTATATGATCCCCCCAATTTCTTTATGGAAGAATTCAGGGCTATGAGTTTAGCACTGTTTTCATTGTGTTCTGTAAATTTGAAAATGTTGATTTTCATTAAATTCTAAAAAGTCCCATAATTTCTTTCTTTATTTCTTCCATGACCAAGTTATCATTGAGTAGATAGCTGTTCAGCTTCCACATGTATGTGGTCTTTCTGTTCTTTTTGTTGTTATTGTAGACCAGCCTTTGTCCGTGGTGGTCTCATAGAATACATGGGATTAAGTCAATGTTCTTGTATCTGTTGAGATTGTTTTGTGTCTGATTATATGGTAGATTTTTGAGAAAGTACCATGAGGTGCTGATAAGAAGGTATGTTATTTTGTTTTAAGGTGAAATGTTAAGTAGATATCTGTTAAATCCATTTAGTCCATAACTACTTTTAGTTCCACTGTGTCTCTATTTACTTGTCTCCACGATCTGCTCACTGGGGAGAGTCGGGTGTTGAAATCTCCTACTATTATTGTGTGAGGTTCAATGTGTGCTTTGAGCTTCAGTAATGTTTCTTTTACAAATGTGGGTACCCTTGCCTTTGGGGCATAGATATTCAGAATTGAGAGTTCATGTTGGTAGATTTTTCCTTTGATGAATATGTAGTGACCTTCCCCATCTTTTAAAATAACTTTTGGTTGAAAGTCTATTTTATTGCACATTAGAATGGCTACTCCAGCTTGTTTCTTGGGACATTTGCTTGGAAAGATTTTTCCAGTCTTTTACTTTGAGGTAGTGTCTGTCTTTGTCACTGAGGTATGTTTCCTGTATGCAGCAAAATGCTGGGTCCTGTTTATGTATCAAATCTGTTTGCCTATGGCTTTTTATTGGGGAATTGAATCTATTGATGTTGAGAGATATTAGGGACCCATGATTGTTGCTTCCTGTTATTTTTGTTGTTAGAATTGGAATTATGTTTGTGGGTTTCTCTTGTTTTTGGTTTGTTGTGGAAAGATTAATTTCTTTCTTTTTCTTTGGTATAATTTACCTCATTATTTTGGACTTTTCCTTCTATTATTCTCTGTAGGGCTAGATTAGTAGAAAGATATTGTTTAAATTTGGTTTTTGTCTTGGAATACCTTGGTTTCTCCATCTATAGTAATTGAGAGTTTTGCTGGGTATAGTAGCCTGAGCTGGCATTTTTGTTTTCTTAGGGTCTGTATGACATCTTCCCAAGATATTCTGTCTTTTAAAGTCTCTGTAGAGAAGTCTGGTGTAATTCTGATATGTCAGCCTTTGTATGTAATGTAACCATTTTCCCTACTGCTTTCAATGTTTCAATACTCTTTCTTTGTTTTGTGCAGTTTGTATTTTAATTATTATGTGATGGGAGGAATTTCTTTTCTGGACCTATCTGTTCAGTGTTCTGTAGGTTTCTTGTATGTTAATGGGTATTTCTTTCTTTAGTTTAGGGAAATCTTCTATAATTTTGTTGAAGATGTTTCCTGGCCCTTTGAATTGGGATTCTTTACATTCTTCTATACTTATTATTCTTAAGTCTGGTCTTTTCATTGTGCCCTGGATTTCTTAAATGTTTTGAGTTAAGAACATTTTGCCTTTTGTATTTTCCTTGACTATTGTGTCAATGTCTTCTATGGCATCTTCTATACCTAAGATTCTCTCTTCTATCTCTTGTATTCTATTGGTGATGCTTGCATGTCTTACTCCTGCTCTCTTCTCTAGGTTTTCTAACTCCAGGGCTGTCTCCCTTTGTGTTTTCTTTAATGTTTCTATTTCAATTTTTAGATCATGTGCTTCAGACTGGCCCCTCAATCTGATGGAGAATCAGAATCCCAGTATAGGTGGGCAGGGAGTCAGGAAAAAGTGACAAACAGATGTGAACACAAGGGAGTGTTGTATCTGAATGTAATTTGTCAAGGTGAGCATCAATCATATATTACAGAAAACAAAGTTCAGTGATACATTAAGGTTATCCAAGGTACACTGAAGTTATCTGATACAAAACAAAAGAAAAATGCATAGAAAAAGACTAGCAGGAACCAGGCAATGTTTACAATTGAGATAAACTTTATGGAAAGTCAGCTATTCACAGGAGCCAGGTGAAAGGTCTGATGCACTAGTAGTCTATTGTTAAGCCCACCACCAGGGGTCCCTTAGTAAATACCTACTTATGCTATTCCTCTGGGCTGAGTGAAACACATGCACCAGGGGAGTTCAGTACTACTAATCCTTATATGAATAATACAATACTCTAGTTCCTCCTAAAACTACAACCTTCCTTCTTCCTAGGCTATTGTAAATTCCTGTGTTTGGGAGTGACTCGACTATTGTTCTAAGTATTTAATATGTAGACTAGCCCTGAGATTTCTAGATCTATTCAAGTAAATTGTAATGCCTGATTTCTTTCACTGTCTCTCTTACAATACTAGATGTAATTCTTAATGTTACTGAATAGGTAACATTCTTACTAAATTCCAAGCCCAGGGTTGGCTCAAGGTCTGCCTAGGACATTGGAAAACTGGTAGAGGCTAATCTAACTTAGCTATATGTCAAAATCAATCCTTAAAGGCACGTATAATAAAAACAATATTGAAGGAAAGCACACAGATCTGTTCACCGACTAAAGCAAGAACAGATTTGAAACATTCATTTTACAGGATGCCACAGTGTCAGGAGACTAAGTTTTCATGAACTTTTCACCTCGGGACTGTTTCCAAGCTTTTGGGCCTATCACAGTGGAGTGGGTATGGCAATCTTGGACAGTTTTGTTCAATTCCTTCACCTGTTTGATTATGTCCTCCTGTATTTCTTTAAGGGATTCATGTGTTTTCTCTTTAAGGGATTTTACTTGTTTACTTGTGTTCTCCTGTATTTCTATAAGGGAGTTATTTATGTTCTTCTTAAAGTCTTCTATCATCTTCATGAAATGATAATTTAGATCTGAATCTTGCCTTATAGGTGTGTTGGGGGTATCCAGGGCTTGTTGTGGTGAGAGAATTGGGTTCTGATGTTGCCAAGTCATATTGGTTTTTGTTGCTTATGTTCTTTAGCTTGTCTCTCGCCATTTGGTTATCTCTGTTATTAACTGGCCTTGCTGTGTCTCTAACTGGAGCCTGTCCTTCCTTTGATCCTGTGATCCTGTGGTTCTAGATGTGTCAGGACCCTTGGGAAATCGAGCTGCAACTGGGGTGTGGGCTGTATGTGTTTGGATCCATAACAGAGGCTCTGCCCCAGGCACTGGTGTAAACCAGAAGGCACGCAGATCTCTGGCTGGGTCTAAGCTTTTATTTTTAATTGACAATTATTTATTTTTAGGGAATAAATGGGACTCTACAGGGGACAAATACGTGCATTTTAAATCCTTGTAGTGGTTTTCTAATGCCATTTGCATGTTTACTATGATGAACCACTCAGACCCGAAACTCAAGTTTATAGCTGCAGTGTCAAGGTGCAGGGCCTGGACCAGCTGTTTTTCCATCACTGTAGAGGTCGCTTTCTCAGTGGATCTCTGCCATGGACCTACTGGTGAAGGAACCCAAAAGTCTGCATTATAACAGCTCTCCAAGGTGGTTCTGATGTGTACTAGTTTGAGAGCTACTGCTATGATTTGACAGAGGATACAGCCTCCTGAAAAGCACAGAATCTCATTGTGTAAAATTAATTCAAAACCAGAGAAACTATGTCAAAGGCAAAACTGAAGTCTTTCAAGAACCATGTATACAAAGCCAGTAATTCTCCTGCTTGGTAAAGTGAAAGACAAAGTTCAAGGGAATCAAGAAAGCTATTCTTCTAAAAGAGCAAGCAGGCAAACAACCTCTGAGATGCCACCTATCCCATACATTTGATTATCATTTTCTGCCTTCAACTTTCTCTGTTATCACTGAAGAAGAACACAAGTCAGTTGAGAAAGAATCTATCCTGTCTCTTCCACAAGGAAGTGGTTCTGGAAGGAGGCATTCATCCAGAGTTCTCCTCAGTTTTACATCTCTCAATTCTCTGAGGTTAGAGTCAGCTGAGTCTCCAAGAACCACATTAATGGAGACTACATGACCTGGTGGCAACCCCAGGTGTGCACACCCTCAGAGGGCTGTGTACTGCAGATGGCTTCGTGAAATGTCACATTTCTTTGACCAAGATTACTTGCCACTTTCAGTTATCGTTAGTTGATGGGCCTGATGAGCCACAGGCCAGACTCATTTGTATCTTTACTTCCTCTTTCTCACACTATAACCCAGGGTCTTAGCTTCATGTATATAACAGGTGTTCAGCTAATCATGCTGATTGAGAGATCTGCTGAAAGCAAACATTTTAGGAATGATTTGATGCTTAACAAGAATATGGCATGCACATGAATTATAAGCAAGCTGAATCTATTGACAAGGCCAAATATATCTAACCAACCATAAGCCTGTAATCAACATGCTGTTCTAGGAGGATAACAGGAAAATGTTCAAGAATTTTTAAATCTTCCCCCAAAAGAGCCCTCTGCTCCCCTATAAAATTGAAGGCAGGTGGAGTTAGATACCTATTTGCTCTTAACAAGTGCTGCCTCAGTTTCTAACTTAATAATTCTACTAATAAGTTTTGCTGAGACTCAGACCCTGTCATGAACAGCATTGAGAGGCTGGGCTAGGTTGCACTGTTTTTTACCAAACAGTCAATGGAACATCTTTCTTGGTTAGTCCACTCCTTCTTACATATCCCAGCACTACCTCTAATCCTTCATGTCCTTCTGCCCAATGTAGATCCTTATGTAGGTGGCTTTCTCAGAAATAGCCACTGCCTTTTCAGATAGCAAATGTGGCCTGATGTGAGTGTTTCCAGGCATTCCTTGCATTGGCAAGCACCTCTGGCTACCAACAATTGGCCAACTATCTGCTCTACCTTAGAAATAGAATACACCAGAGACCTGGGAGGTGAGAGACTCCCAGGACTCAAAGGTAGGGACCTTAGATGAAATGCCCAACAGTAGGGAGAGAAAACTTATAGAGCCCACCTCCAGTAGGAAGACAGGCCATTAAGTGAGGAATGGGGTTGCCACCCCACAGTCACATCTCTGACCCATAACTGTTTCTGTCTGAAAGAATTACAGGGATGGAAATGGAGAGGAGCCTGAGGAAAAAAAAGGCACAGAGTGGGATCCAGCTCAAGGGGAGGTGCCAAGGCCTGACACTGTTACTGAGGCTATGGAGCGCTCACAAAAAGGGACCTATCATGACTGCCCGCCAAAAGACCCAACAAGCAGCTGAAAGAGTCAGATGCAGATATTTGCACCCAACCAATGGTCAGAAGCAGCTGACTCCTGTTGTTGAATTAGGAAAGGCTGAAAGAAGCTGAGGAGAAGGCTGGGCAATCTTCTAGGAAGACCAGCAGTCTCAATTAATCTGGACCCTTGAGATCTCTCAAACACTGGACAACCAAACAGACAATATACACCAGCTGATATGAGGCCCCCAAAATATACCTTAGAGGACTTCTGGGTTTGTGTTTATTCAGAGATGATCCACCTAACCCTCAAGAGACTGGAGGCCCCAGGGAGTTTAGAGTTCAGGTGGGGTGGGGGAGTGGGGGCATCCACGTGGAGATGGTGTGGGGGTGGGGACGAGGTGTGGGATGTGGAACAGATGGAGAGTGGAGGGGGGGGAAGAATGGAATATGGAGTGTAAAAAAATAAATTAAAAATAAAATACAATTGAAAACAAAAGAAATATTCCTTAGTAAGTCTACTCAGTAACATCTTGTTCCAAAACCAGCCCCACCATTCTCTGGTGAGTAAATTTTGGAATCTTCGGTATTCTATAATATAGGATTATATGCTCATCAAAGGCAGGTGGGTATGGGATAGAGTTGATCTCAGAGGAGTTGGAGGTGGATATAATCAAAACACATTATGAAAAATTTTTGAAGTATAAAACATAAGAAACTTAACAATTATAAAACCTGTAGAAAAATGTACACACATATTGAATGTGCCAAAGAGGATATTTTATAACATGGGCCTGCACCTTTATGTTCATATCCTGAATTAGGGCACCCTTCCCTGCAGCTGTTGCTAAGACAGACGGTTAAGATGCAGTCTGTACTGTGACCTGATAGCTCACAGCCTATGTACCAGCACCACCATGTTCCCTGCTATATATATTATGCTGAACTAATTCACATGATGTGAAATTTCCTGTCACCTATAAATGTTCGTGAAAAACAGATCTTTGTTTTGGTACAGTAGTTTGACACTCCTCAGGAAGTTTGTTCAGTTAATAGCTTCTGGTGTACCAGATTATGTTTCTTACCACTACTCATTCCACACACACCCCTCTCCACCATTTATCTATCATCTATCTGTCTGTCTGTCTATCTATCGATCGATCTGTTCTTCCTTCCTTCCTTCCTTCCTTCCTTCCTTCCTTCCTTCCTTCCTTCCTTCCTTCCTTCCTTCCTCTTTCTTTCTTTCTTTTTCCTTATTTTGTTTTTCGAGACAGTGTTTCTCTGTGCAGTTCTGGATATCCTGGAACTCACTCTGTAGACCAGGCTGGCCTCAAATTCAGAAATCCACCTGCCCCTGCCTCCCGAGTGGTGGAATTAAAGGTGTGTGCCTCACTGCTTGGCTGCTTAAGTCTTGAAGCATATTAATTTTATACTCTGC
>NC_034592.1:106436190-106437505 GCF_900095145.1 Mus pahari
CACACACACACACACACACACACACACACACAAACAAACAAACAAAACAAAACAATTCTTTCTCTCATTGTGCTTCCTTTCAGGCTTTAAAGGGAAGCCTCACTTTCCCTTTAAGGTCCCATCATATTTAGATCTCTGTATATCACATCATTTACATTTAATGTTCTCCCTTTCATTACAAGGTCCACATGTGGCCTTGAGGCCCTTGTATTATAATAAAACCCTCTGAAGGGAATTTTCTTGCAGCTTGCTCTGGAGACCAACAGCTGCTGTTGCCTTTTTACTTTTTTTTTAAAACAACTCAAGGAAATACTGTCACTGTTTCATAACCTGAATGTTAGCAGTTTGTAAAAAAAAAAAAAAAATTACCACCTGCACTAGAATCATACTAGGCAGAAATTAAAAGCAAATTCCTGGGGCATCCTGAGCTATACCCTGGACTTCTAGCTATAAGTTTTTCTTTTTTAATTCTGTAAGTATACAATACAAGTTTTGTTGTTTTGCTCTGTTTAAAATGAACTGTTTATTTGGGTTCTTAACCTTAACTGAAGATTCGGAACAGAGGTGAGGAGTAAGGAAGTCAGAAGGTTCCATTCAGAGGTACATCACACATCAACATGAGAACTTCTGAATGGAGGGACTAGGTGTTGGCGTTTTACAAAAGCCCCAGAGTAAATCCATATAGTGAATCCATACTTGGAAAGAGTTGTTTCTTAGGTGAGTCCAGATGGGTGGAATGCATGCTCTGTAAAAGCAAGACTGCGTTAATCAGGGCACTCCTTTAATAGTGGTGTGTGAAACCTCCCTGTCTCTGGTTCATGCTACTAAAATTACTTTTTTGTACCTTGTGGTGTCATGTCCCCTTGCTATTGCTTTTGCTTCTGACTGAGTGAAGAAATAAGCAAAGGAAAAAGATAGAAAGCTAGCTTTCAAGTCTATGGCCCACAGCTGAAACTGGTCCGTTAGGTCAGTTTTACTGTATACATACAGTGCTCTAAAAACTTTCAGCTAAAGATAAAAAATTCAGGGGACAGCAGATGCTGGAGAGGATGTGGAGAAAGAGGAACACTCGTCCATTGTTGGTGAGATTGCAAGCTTGTACAACCACTCTGGAAATCAGTCTGGCAGTTCCTTAGAAAACTGGACATAGTATTACCGGAAGATCCAGCAATACCTCTTCTAGGTATATACCCAGAAGATNTTCCAACTGGTAATAAGGACACATGCTCCACTATGTTTATGATTGCCCTATTTATAATAGCCAGAAGCTGGAAAGAATTCAGATGTCCCTCAACAGAGGAATGGATACAGAAAA
>NC_034592.1:106438435-106487214 GCF_900095145.1 Mus pahari
ATAGGGGACATTCAGGATAGCATTTGAAATGTAAATGAAGAAAATATCTAATAAAATAAGTTAAAAAAACAACAAAAAAACCTTTCAGCTAATAGTTTAAAATGAGCATGTTTCCACATAAAAATGTAGAAATTTTCCACCAAGGGAAAAGGCTTCACCCCTCGACCTGCAATCTTAGGTGTCATTTGGGTAGAATTAAGCTGGGTAGGTGGTGCCAGGATACTGTGTTCCGGTTGCTATTAGACCTCCTGTCTCCCATATATACCTGTCTCCTTAGGCATTCACAACTGATCTTTGGGATGAAAGAGTGGAATTAATCAACCAGCATTTGTGCACGTCCTAAGCATTATGTACTACATGATAAAAGCTTTTCTTATCCTATAAAAAATCTATGAAACATGAATTACTTTACAGAGAACATGGAGACTTAGCTTGGATGAGCCAGAATGACCAGGACCTAGGTCAGGACTCCATTCCACGCCCGCATGCTGCCAAAGCATCTCCAGATCCAAATGGCAGCCACAACTATAGAACTTTGGCCTGGTTCCATATCTGAGATTAGACAGCTGGAACTTTGGGGGCCACCTGGGGACTATTTTGCATTCTATTAAGGCTCCCTCACCTGCAGTGGAGAGTACAGAAGTCCGTCAGAGGATCTGGGGAGGGTTTGTTCTAATTAACTTTCAGAGTAAAGGCAGAAAGAAGCTTTTTGGGCAATTTAGGACAAGTTTGCAATCTATCAAGTAGATGCAATCATGTATTTAACCAAACACTTCTAAGGGAGTTGGTAATGACTTCTCTGGCACCTGGGGGACCCAAACAGAAAGAACATTTGTTCAACACAGTTGGTTATCTGAGCGTTTTTTTAAAAGCTAAAGTTTGAGAAAACAAAGTTAGACTTTTGATGAAGTAAGTCCTCAACTCGAGTAATGCCTTCAACTTGACAGTGGTGACTTTGGCTCTGGCTGCTATACCTTAGCAGTAGATGTCAGTTCATGTTGTAAACTAAGGATGTATATAACCCTTACTAGACTGTTACTTTGTTAAATGACACTTTATACTCTTTGTGTGATTTCTGACAGCAACTAAGGAAAGAATTATTCTTACAGAAACAAATCATCCTCTGACCTCTACATGTGTGCTGAGGAACATACATACCTGCACTATCTCTCATATGTGTGCATCGTATACATTGGATGTATACATTGAATACAAAGTAACAATAAATAAAATATATTTAAAAGCATTCATAATTAGTAATCAAATGTGTGCATTAACCTTTGCGATTTTGTTGGTTCTGTATTGTTTGAGATTTTCCAATTCATCTTTTACTTAACTACTCGTAGCATGGTTCATTCCTTTCTGTAACTTCATGGCTACATTTATCTTTCTACTCAATCCAAATGGTTCCTCAAGGTAGTTTCTTTAGATCTGGCCTTGTGATCAGGAATCCCTTTATGCTTTATTCATGTTTTTGTTTCTTTTTAAATTGTGACAGATATTTTTGCTAGGTATAGTAGTCTGGGTTGAAAGTTACTGTCTCTTAGACACTATTAAAATACATGATTTCAAGGTTCTGGCTTTTCAAGTTTCTGTTGAGAAATCTGCTGTTATTCTGATGTGCCTGCCTTTATACAAGATGTGGCACCTCTCTTTTGTAGCTTTCAATACACTTTCTTTGTTCTATACACTTTTTGCTTTAACTATTTCATGAGGTGTTCAGATTCTTTTCTATTTTTAATATTTGATATTCTTAAAGTCTTTTCCTCCTGGAAGGACAGCTCTTTTCTAGATTTGGGAAAATTTCTGATATGACTTTATTGAAACATCTTTCTGTGCTCTTATCATGAAATCATTCTCCTATGCACCCGTGACTTCCAGATTTGGCATTTCCAAAGAATCCAAAAGACCTATCACAGCATGTTCTAATCACTCACCTTACTTATTTTATCTTTGCCATTGTCTCAGATTTCTAGTTCATCTACCTTGACTTCAGGCCCTGATTATATGTCTTCTTTGTGATCAGTTCTCTTAGGGAGGCATTCCATGGGGTTATTCATTTGAGCTATTAAACTTTGCTGTATTTTGGGGATTATTTTTGTCTTATGTATCTCATTATTGAACTTTATAGTCATAACCTACATTGAGTTTCTTATTTAATTGAACTGTGCATTCTTAGAGCTTATTTAGTAGTTTATTTGTGACATTTAAAATTTCTTTGAACAATACTTTGAATCAGTGTTTGAATTCTTTGTCTGGAAACTTATCTAATAACTTTCTCATTGGTTTTGCTTTCATGTTTTCTGAGATTTTTGTTGCTGCTTATACACCTGGAATTAGGTCATTGGTTGGATTTTATAAAATAATCCTTATTTTTCCTGTGAGAATGTTTGCATTGTTCAGCAGGGACAAGAAAATGCTCAATTTTGAATCCAATGTGAATATATGACTTCTCCCTTAGTCTTTCTCTCTCTCTATCTTTTTTGTTTTTGTAGTCACATATGATCTTTGAATCCCACACACATTCTCTATTCAGTTTTGTCTTTAATAGAACTTCTTTAATAATTCTTAGTGGTTTGATATCCTTATAGATATATTTTAAATATTCTAGGTTCCCAGACTGGTCCTTTGAAAATTCTTGCCTGATGATGTCATTCTAATATTTTTTAAAAAATTCCTTCAGTGAATCGCTTTATTTATACCCTGTATATGCAGGGCCTGAGAAGTCATAGAGCTTTAACTTTTGCTTTTATTTTTTTCTAGTGTTTCTTGTATACTGAATCCTTCCTTCAGTCTACCCATTTGCTATCTATTCTTCCTGTAATAATACATCTGAGAAATATGTATGGTCAGGTTCTTCTGTTGTACCAGGAAGCAATTGTGAACCCCAAAAGACTAGCAAGGAGTCATTTCTGATGCAATCACATTAGGGTCTCTTTATTATAAACTTGAATTTGGGCTCACTCACTGCAGACCCACAGGACAGGTTTGGTGAAGCAGCCCTAAACTCTCATCAAGAGAAGGTTTTAATAGGAAATGGATGTAAGTCAGGGGTGGGAATCTAGCCTGGCAAGCATCTAACTGAATGTTTATTGTAAGCTGATAGGTGGGTGCTCTGAAGCAAGACTATATACAATCAGTCATGGTCTGAAAGTACATCTGAAACAATCAGACTAATTTTTGATTAGCTGTTGCTAGGAAGTAGCTAGGGTCTTTCCTGGTATTTGGGTGTAGCTTGGGTTTAGCTGTGTGCCACAGTCTCAGGTTGTTTTGTTTTCTTAAGATAGAGGCCAGTTCTAAGACAGAATAAGACTTTCACTTCAATTCAATTCTTTTAGATCTTGAATCAGAAGGCACCCTTAGAATGAGGGTTTTCATTCCTGTTTTTCCTGAAAGTTTAAACACCCTGTTGAGATTTTTTTTACCTAAGCTCCTCCTTATTTTTCCTGTTTAGCATAATTACTCTGTAACATAACATTTAATTCATTTTTTGTTTATTACTTGTCTTTCCCATGAAAGTGTAAGGTTCATGAGGAAATAGGCTTGTCCCTAGTCTGTATTTCGTGTGGCTAGCAAAGTTCCTGATTAAACAATTAGTGATAAATACTTCAGTGCTAACAGTCCCTTGTCACTGGTAATACTAGTTTTGTCTGCAGTATTCTAATATTGATTCATTCATTCAATATATAGTTGAATTTAAATATAAACACTCCTGCAACTGGAATGGAAAGGACCTCCAGTGATGCACTGATTATGCACACACAGCCACATCTCTGCCTTCTACTCATTTTCAAGGCAGAAATGAGCTGATCTATAGCTTGCTTCAAACACAGACTATCATAAACCCAGTTTTGTCATATTTAATTCCGACCAATGCCAGTATATCCTGGCACAATGAATTGATCAGATGCTGCTGCCTATGCACATTTGTCAAGGCTGAGAAACATGCACTTTCTCTTTCTCGGGTTCTTGAGACACTTCCTCAATCAGCATCATGTTGCTATGGCAACCCCTTCCTCCTCAAATATTTTTCCCAGAGGGATTTCAGTAGACCTATCTTGGCAGAGAACAGTGAGTCCACCATAGTTACATTAATGACAAAATTTCACAACTTAAAAAAAAAATTGTTTGGGGATCTCTTAGGAACAAGTCTTGAGCAAAATTGCTATACATTTGAAGTTTGGGACTCATAAAGGCTGATTCACTGCCCATGCAGAGATAAAATGCAAAAGGAAAAATCTGTGGCTTTAGAACTTTCAGAAATGAAGCCAGAGATACTTATAAGTGTCCTGGACATATTTCTAATCCTCCTTAGGAAAGGACAGGATAAGACTGTCTGGATTAGGACTTCTAATCCTGTTTCGAAACAGTGCTACCGAGCACTTAAAGGCCAGGCAGGTGAAAGGCTCGGCAGAACACAAACAGTCTTGGAGAGGAGGCTAAAATAAGCACTGACTCATTTAGGTTAGTGAATTGAATTTAGTTTAATTTCTAATAGCACCTTTAAGGCACTCAGGTATTGAGCTAGACTTGCTCTGAACTCCCCAAAGGCTTGCTATCTCCTTTAGACCTTTCTGATATTTTTGATAAGAACTGGAGGTGAAGTGAAAGAAATGAAGTCTCGGGAGGGGAGATTAATGGCAAGAGGGGAGATGATTTTAAAGTCTTACTTTCAAGTCTGAGTTATTGATCTCTGTGGTATGTGTGGATAGACCAGAGAGACATGAAAGGACAAAAGCATCAGAGTGTTGTTGTGTCCCACAAAAATGTCATTCTAGTTAACTTTGGCAATTACAACTGATTATTGCTGCTTTATTTTAGTCACCCATCTTGTTCCAAGGTGCAGATGAAAACATCAGCCTGCTCACTCATTACATTTCTCATTGTTTGATATCTTCATCCTGTGATTGATTTATAGACCTTTCCTTTTAAGTGATGTGAAGTAGAACTAACAGAAGCTGAGTCAATACACATAAACTGCCTTCACTTTTAACTAAAACTTCTAGGACATGTATCCCTAAGAAGCCACTGAACAAAAGCTTTGAAAAGTTTCTCTGAATTATATGAAGAGTGAAGAACAGTTTTATAATGAAAATGGTTTATACTATTGACAAGTATATTCACATTATTCCAAAGAAAACTTGTACTATCACCTTGAGGAAAAATTTCTTGTCATTATACAAACATAGCATCAGTGAAGAAATTGAGAAAATAACATCATCAGCTTACCTGTCAGAACCATCAATTCTTATTGGAAATTAATGTGATTAAATACAACATGACACATGAGTGTAGACTGCTTCCTTGACTTGCAGGTTTATAATTTAGATATCTTATAACAACATATAGTTATTATTTTGGTATTGTACTAGATGCAATGTGTATAAAGGAATTTTATTTCTCAGGAAATAAAATTAAGTTCACCCATCAAAGTGAGTATTTTATAAATGCAATAGTTACTGTTTAAAATTAAGCCTTGATCTAGGTCAATCACATTTCAGATTATATTTAAGAATTTATGTGCATGTGTGTGCATGCACATGCACATACAGAGTATGCATATAGATCAGAGGAAAACACACACACACACACACACACACACACACACACACACGTACTCTATATTGGGAGACTGAAAATTCAGTGTGACCTTTATAAAAAATTAAAGTGCCCTATTTTGGTATTTTGTTTCAAACACTAAGTTTTCTACTCTCCAAATGTTGCTTTTCAGGAGAAAAGATAAAATGGTTCTGGTTCAGTTAGCTCCCTGGTATAGTGAATTATGAGAGACCCAGGCATGATTTACTGAGTCAGAACTGCTGCTTTGAGTTCTGGAATGGTGAATGTACTCAGAAAACATCAGAGGTAATCACAAAAGACCCCATCAATCTTAAACACTTCACTGAAGAGTATGTCTGAACTACAGCATTCACTATATCCTACTGTTTCAAGGTAGGAGAAGGAAGCTCCTGGAGTTGTCCAGGTGAACTGATTTCCCAAGACTAACTGGCAAAATTAACCCATAGCCAAAAATCCTTCAACAAAAGTAGAAACCTGGATCTCATGGTTGCTTATGGTTCTGGTGGGTGTCTGAGATTTGAAAGTATCCCATGCTTGAAATTCATCCCAAGAATTTACTGGCATGGGAAGGGATTAAAAGGCTGTCTTTCATTGAGTCATACTGACCAACCTAGATCCCTGTTTATAAATGTCTTTGTTTACAACAGGCAATTAGAAGGGGTATTTTTTTGGGGGGGGGCAAAACTTCTATCTCATAATTTAAATTTCTTTAAATGTCAAAAAATAACATGTTCCCATAGAAGCAAACAATTCTGATTACCCCTATATCAGTGGTCTTTTTGACTTGTTTTCTAGGAATTTCATTGATTGATTAACTGATTGACTATTCAACTGGAGGTTGAATGAAGGACTCATATAAGGAGGAAGAAAAGTGTTGTACTATTAATCTGTATCACCAGGCCTCTTTTTCATTTTTATACAGGTTTTTACCATGTTGCCTAGACTGTTTTTGAACTTGCAGTCCCTCTTCTTCAGCATCCTAAGTAAGAGCTGTGATTACATCTGTGTTTTTCCAGGCCTGGGGTCCCACTCACTGTATATACTCATAGTGCCTTGCTTATGCATACATGTTCTATATGTTCTTGTTATTGATGTGTGCCTTATTCATTTATGTGAACTATATAAGAGGGATCACTCTGTCTTTGTTGCTGTATATTTTGAGATGGTACAAGATAGACAGACATTCACTGGCTGGGTAATGAGACAAATTCTTGTGCATGGGCTTCAGGGTTGTTATAGTTTACATGGGAACATAAAACCCATAAATAAATCAATACTCTATATAGAATATACCAGAAAAAAATAGGTAGCCCAGTTTCCCACAAGCATACTTCAAGAAACGATCAGTTTACAAAGGAATACATAGTAATGGTGTCTATTTTATATGTAGGAGGCCCTTAGAGTACAACATTTTGAAGCAAGGAAAATCCCATCTGAATTATTGAGCCTTTCTCATGAATAGGTGACAGAAAACCCACCTCAAGCTGTGTTTTCACAAGAGGAGAAAATATATCACCAATAATATGTGTAGTTATTTTTCACATTTAAAACACATATATTAGATTAAAAATACTCTGCAATGAAGACATCTCAGATAAAGATGGAACAGCTTATAGTAAGTCTCTTGATCAAGTTGAGACTCAAAGGACCAGTCTACTGAGCCAGGGAGATCCAGACTTAAATCATGTTTTGATGTTTACTCCTAGGGAACTAAGGGGAGATTGCCTGTGCTGAAGAGAGCTAGGAGATACAAAGAATCGGAGTTGTTGAACAATTCGGATTTCACACAAGGAGAGTGCGTGGGTGGGGAGACAACAGTGGCTCTCTCCACTGAAATATGATGATTACTTTATGTTTTGAATTTGTATTTTGGAAGGTGTACTGACTCTTTTCAAAGTAAGGCTGTGAGTAATGCTCTGTAGTTTGGGTGGGAGAAAAAGGAAAACACAATTCTTGTTTTATTTTGTATACTTAAAGAACATATGTTTGCTAGATGCTAGTGAGTGTGGACACACACACACACACACACACACACACAGAGTAAAACTAAGCAATTTTTTCATCATTGAACTTTACTTCAATACTGAAAGCAGAGCAAGGGTGGGGAGGCAGAAGTGGGTGGGTGGGTAGAGGAACACCCTCATAGAAGCGGGGGGGGGATAGGGGGTTTCCAGGAGTGGGGAAGACTGGGTAAGGGGATAACTCTTGAAATGTAAATAAATTTAAAAATAAATAATAAATATAAAAAAGAAAAAAGAGCATTAATGAGCAAAAGATTTCTTTAGGTGTTTGAAAGAAGTTTTTAAGTGCATTTGTCTAATTTCATTCAGCCTACACCCCCAAACAGGATGGGGAGAAATAGGGATTCTTGTTGGTCTACATTCATTAAATGTTTTTGAATTTATAAAATTATGACTCACTAAAGCTTTTAGTCAACTCTTAAAGTATAAATATTCTTAAATTTTACTTTTGGATTGAGGATTTGCTTCTCAGTAAGTAATGTGATTTCTATGTATGCATGAGGATCTGAGTTCATGTGCACCTATATAAAACTGCTTGGTTTTACTCTGTGTGTGTGTGTGTGTATGTGTGTGTGTATGTGTGTGTGCCCACACTCACTAGCATCTAGCACACATATGCTCTGAGTTCATGTGCACAGGAAGATGATTCATGGAACTTATTGGGCATTAGTCTAGTGAGCTCCAATGTTGGTAAGCCAATGTCTCCCAAATAAAAGAGAACAGTAGGAAAAGATACCTCAGGCTTCTACCTGCCTAGGCCTATGTGCACCTATACTTTCACATGTTCTGCTTTCTGATTAAATACAAATGCATATAGATTGGAGGACACAAATGTTGTCTATAGTAACTAGAGACCTTTAGGGAAAGATGAAGCATTGGTTAGCAATTTCTTCTGCTGGCCTCGAAGAACAAAGCTGTCATGATATGAAGCGAGCCAAGGACTATAAGATCCTCCAAGGGCTAGAGTGATCTAAACAACTAGCAAGCTAAAATAAACTATGTAAGCAAGCAGACAAATCAAACTGAAGTCTCAGTCACAGCCATTGAGAGAGAAACTCAATCTACAATCAAGGGACTCAGAAGTGGGTAGTTTTCTGCTCAAGAATCCAGATGGGGGATGTGTCCAACTGACACCTTGATCCCTACCTTACTAGCCTCTAAACAGAAGGACTCTGCTAAAACATGCCAGGACCCTGAAGATGACTTCATGCTGTTTACAGTAGCGTAGTCAGTTAGACTTTGTTTTAGTGCTGCATAATGCCAACATATGAGACAAACTTGACTGTGTGGGGTGTGACCTCCAGAGTGACTTAGTGTACTTAGAAGTACAAGGTGTTCCATGTTGGTCAGTGAACCAATGAGAAAGATGGGAGGAAGATGAACACAAGTCCCATGACTTCTCTTTCAGTGGACTATTCTGATTATATGTGTATCCTCCCTACAGCAGCTCCCATGGTCAAGGAAGAACATCTTTAGTTTGGCTTGGTTTGTTAGTTCCCAGCTAGTGAGCAGTAACCCACCTTAGTAACGAATCACATCACACTTAGGTCATTTCTTCCATTTTTGTCCTCCTTGCCTTGTTCCTGAAACACCCAAATAGGATACTGTAAGATTGGAACCCATCTTACAAGTCTTGCTTTCTGAAGACACTGGGCTAAGTCAGTCTTGTGACTAGTAGCAGATACAAACTTTGTGTCCAAGTCTACTTGCCAAAGCATGTATTGATTTCAGCATACCTTATTTCATTAGGAGGTAATTGAATTGAAAATGTGGAAAGTATCTACACAATAGAGTCAGCATGTAATTTCTTCTCTAATGACCACTCAGGAGGACATGGACAAAGAGTTTCAGATTATCTTGTTCTTTAAATCAGAGTTGATCTAACTACTAGAAGGATCATTTGTTTTTCCCTCTTCCAATGTGTTTAATTAACCACATATGCACTTGGAATTAAGGGACTCTAGAGTGTAAAGGACTCCCAGTTCCTGTAGCATTCCTTGCATAAGCACATCTCGAGGCAATGAAATCATAAAATGTTTACCTGCTCTTTCCAGAGTAAACACAGAAATTCAGGCCCATCTTTTTTATTTTTCATTTTTTAAGGATTGTCGATCTATTTCCTAAACATGGAATTTTGCCTTGAACTGCTTCTGCGATGCTCCTTTTGTTGATCAGTGTTCAATGAGCCTGAGGCAGAGTTTGAGGCAAATAAACAGAAACAATACCCAAGTGCATTTTTAACTCCAGGTTCCGTTACAGAGTGAAAACATTCCTTTCAGATTGGTTAAGATGTTCAGTGCATGAGGGCCTAATGGGGCAGGCATCACACTGAACGGGATTAACAATAAAACTCTGAGAGTGGGTCGACCTTCACTGCCAATTTATTGTCTACTTATGAATTTGTGTCTAAGAAACTTGTTGGATCTGCCTACATAATGAAGACACTGCTTGGAGATATTCTCTTTGAGGATTCTATTACAGATTCTTTGGGGAGATCTGTGACAGGTTGTCTGCACTTTCTCCTAAAACCCTGAACAGGCCCTTTGGCAGTCATAGCCATATGCTCAGTAGCCCCTGCATCACAGGGGATTGAGAACTGTGTTCCTGATGGGAGCTGGAGCAAACACTCTTTTTCAGGAATCGGTGCTAGAGATGGAGACAACCAATGATTTAGAATTTATCTCTTGACTAAGTGAAATATAGACATGAAATCAGGTATGCATTTGTGTGTGTGTGTGTCTGTGTGATCATCCTGCTATGTAGAAAGAGAAGCTAAGAAAGCCATTGTGTGTATGCATGTATGTGTGTGTGTATGTATGTATGTATGTATGTGTGTGTGCATGCATGTGTTTTTTCTCACTTGTCTCATTTTATAGAAATGCTCTGTAAAGGAAAAATGTCAACAAGGACTTTTTTTTTTTTTTAATTTTTACCTCTGACATCACTCTTCATCTTTATCCTCCATGCTTGGTTTCCAAGAATTTATTTGAATCAATTATTTCCATGGCTCTGGCTTCTAGTGGTACTAGCCAGTGGGAGGAATCATTAGAAGATTAAGATTAAAAATGAGGCAAGAGTAGTTATTTCTTGCCTTCTCCTTCTTAGTCTAGAGATTCTCAGGGACTCTGTCTCTGGATCAAAGCCATGGCTTCTAGAAGAGGTTTCTTCTTTGTTATGGCTAAAGATCTCACTATGTTTAGGAATAGGCAGACTCTATTACTACCCTTTGAGAAAAAGGAACAAGAGAAAAGATCATAACTTTATATTTTAATCTTCTCTTAACTCAGTTCTGCGGCCTTCTTAAATGTTATGGTCATGTTTTCAGAGAGTGCTATTTGTTTCTTGATGAGATGGTGACTAATCCATATGTCCTCATGTTCCTGGAATATTAATGGCCTTTCTGGTTCCTGACTGTGGACAGAAGAGTGAACTGATAATAAAATAACCAGGGTCATCACTCATGGTGGTTTGTTGAATTACACATATGCATACCTGGACAACATCTCTCAGCAGAACTATACATTTCATAAACAAAGCACAAGCATTCTTATTATATACAGGTTACCAAGGTTACAGTGGTATGTCATGTGATTGGCTTTAAACTTGAAGGACCCATGGACTTTTCTCCTGAAATTAAGTGTGAAGTTGCAAATAGGATATAAAGAGGAAGATGAACAGATGCTTGTAATACCAGGAAGGCTGTGCAAAAAATCTAACTACAAAAGGAAAGCATGGGGGTGGCTCACAGAAGGAAGGTGGCTCCCTAGGGCTGGGCTATGGAGGGACAGGTGTGTCTTCACAGATGTAGCTTTGGAACCAAGACAACTAATTTGGCAAGAAGGATGAGATAGCTGAAATAACACTGTGGCCATATTGAAGGGTGGGTGATAACGTACTGGAAATACAGCTAGTTTACAAAGCTGGATATATAAATATATTTCTTTTTCTAGATAAGGCAAAGTAGAAGAGTTTTGACTAAAGATATGAAAATTAGTTTGATTTTATCAAAGATTGCTTTCCTTTGGATAGCTCTCAGACTCTCTGTACTTGGCTAAAATAAAATTCTTGCCTCTGTGGGTAGTAGAATCAGGGCATCTAAAAGATTTTCTTTATTATCAGTTTGTGGGCATAAAAAAGCCACCTACTGTGTCTGTACTGTCATGTGTGGTACTTTTGCCTTTTAACTAGACACAGTGATTTTTTTTTTTTATTATAGTGAAATTAATCTGGTCTGCCCACTGTTACTTGATACGATTGGAAGAAATTTAGGATCACTTAGACAATTGAAAAGTTGTCTAGGCAAGGCTGTCTAGGTGAGGTTGCTTAGACAAGTGGTTTTGAAATTCATGTAAGATGCTTGGAAGATTCTGTGATATTCATTCAGGTTGAAGCTGTAGAATCATGTAGCTGGTTGTGGAAAGTAGGAGTTCTTAAAGTTGGTTGACTCAGGAGTTTAGAATAAAGGTACTGCCAATAATTTCATAGTAGAAACTGGTTTAAGTCAGGGTGGATAGGTACCAGAATGGATTTGGAAGATTAAGACTCAAAATACGTTCAAATTTGATAGAGGAATTGATGCTAAAATTAAGAAAACTACTTAGAGGATGGTAGAAATTTTATTCACCAGAGACCATTTTAACCACTAAAGAGGTTAAAACTTTTCTCCAAATGCATGTGATGCCCCTTAAAACTTTTTAAATAAAAATTTTAAATGTTGACATGTGAGCAAGGTATTGCAATGACTTTTTTTTTTTTTTTTTTTTTTTTGCCATTAGCCTCTTCTGTCACCCCTGACTCCAGCTCCTTTCTCACTTTGTAAAGAGAAATCTTGTTTTAGGACTTGGACACAAATGCTAAAATGTGTCTCAGAACATTGACTGATGGTTAAAACAATCCTAGGATTGATGCTAAAATGTGAAGCTATAAAGTGTGGGGAGGTTATTTGGGTTTGTATTCCTTGCTCTTTATTTTAGCAGGGGGTAGGGAGGGTAGGCACCTGAAGAGAATGCTCCCAGAGTTTCCTGTTTGATCCAGTATGAACAAATTCCCTGCAATTTTTCTTATGACCTTCTCCTCTTTTTCCCACTCTCTGGTGAGTGGGCCTCAGGAGAAATAAACTCATTAAAAAATGTAGGTTCATAATGAGATAATAAATAATGCAGAAATCTCACTCTAGCTAACGATACTCCAACACCTCTCTTGATTTTGGCATTTATATAAAAATCTTCAGAGATGAACCTTCTGTGTATGGTTTTTGGCAAGATTTAGTAGATTTCTTCCTTACCTGAGATGCATTTAAAGTAAAAATAACATTTAATCTTAGTTGATTGATTTCCTCACATACATTTCAAGGATATTTCAGCAAAGAATATAACTGTGTTTGCACTGGCACAAAAGGGATGCTCCTTATAGGAGATGTTGATACCAACAGTACCGATGTCAACAATGATACTCACCAAATGCTGTCAAGGCTACACACCTTTGAGCCTACGTGAAATGCCATTTTTTAAACCCCCATGATGTATGAACTATGCTATCTACTCAAGGTCTAGCTCTACCTTAGATTTCTAGTTTCTATTGGTAAGTCCAAAAATCACACTAAATGACATCAACAGGCTTTTTCTTACCTAGGTGAGGAGGGCTAGAGATTATCTAACAGAAGCATGGCTGGCTTGGGATCCAGAGAGAGAGTTCCAGTTTGAATACAGTAAATGTTGTTTTTATTTCCTTAGATGATCAGATGAGCACACACCCAAGATGTGTGAATATACAGTTTGGGCTGAACTCAGAATGTTTCTTTCTCTAGTCCAACTATCCTTAGGCCTAGGCTTGGAAGATTCCAAGCTTCTAAACTGACTGATTCAATCTGGCTTCTCTTGGCTTCTGACTAAATTGGTCTGCTTGGCCTCTCACACTAACTTTGGGAATATGATCTAATCTTCTGGCTCCTTCTCACCTGTTCATTCTATCTTCACCTGTGTCTAGCTTGTTCTCCCTGCAAGCTTTCTCTGTAAAATGTCCCAATAAAATTGCCATACACACACCATGCCACCTTCTTTCTCTTACTGCTCTTAAGTAGCCTCTCCTGTTCTGTTTTTCTTTGAGTTATGCATATCCTATCTCTGACTCCTTTTGTCAAATCTTTCTCTGATTTATCACTTTGTGTGACCCTCAAGTAGAGGTAACTTTAAAATATGTCTGCTTCCTTCTACAAACTAATTTTAAATTCATTGTTAGGGATTAAAGGTGTTTACTAAAGGCATTTCTGTATTCCAGCCAGATCATAAGGTCTAGAAGTGATGTAATCCCTTACCAGAGCATCCATGTTGCTGGATTAAAATTCCTCTACAGAATATATTTACGGCATAATTACTACTTGCACATAAATTATGGAACCTTTCTTTCACCTTTACAGGTAAGTAAAGAAAGTCTCAAATTGATGCCTAGTATATAGTTTCACAGACAGGAAGACAGCAGATGTCTAGGTCTTTTCTTTCTCACAGGAAGTGTATTTCAGCACAATTTTATGGCAATTGTGTTGAGAAAAATTTCAAATTGCCATACTTTAGTGCATAGTAGGATTAACCATCAGTGGCCCTTTGGTTTTGTTTTGATTTTGTTTCTGAGAGGGTCTCATGTCGTCAGAGATGACCTCAGCCACCCAAAGAACTCATGATCCTGGTGTCTCTGCCTCTAGGTGCTGGAGTGACAGGCATGCTCTACCACATCTTGCCCAATGGCCTTTTGAATGTCAGATGTCAGCAAATACTGAGATCAAGATCCAGCTTGCTTTATTCCCATATTGTTAACAGTTTCTTGATCCATCCCTGTACTTTTCCTTCTACATAATGGGAATAACATTTATTCCAACTATAATACAAACCTAAGAAAATAGAGCATATTGTTTTTGGAGCACTAATGGATGTGACCTAAGGGAGAGTACCTGTCAAAGGCATAGCTTTTATGCAGCTTTTGTGCTCCTATCAAACATCAAATCCATTTGTTAGAAATGCAATTGGAAAATTCCTTTGTAAGCCATAGCTTCTCTACTACCTGACAGCTATGTATGTGGCAGGTGATGCCTTAGTCTTTGTATTATCTAGATTTAGCAATGATTTGTACATAGTGTAAGGACAGTAGATATTACTTAATGAATGTAACTCTAGTCCCCTTTCTTTTCTCCTAAAGATAGATTCATTTTTTCATAGTATTTATATTTTAATATATTTTAGGCTTTGTGTTGTGTATTTAATAGGGTATTTTATATATTTCTCATAAGCTAACCTAATTACTTCCTCTCTCCCCCACCCTGTAATATATGCATGTGTATGATCACAAGTATGCAGGTGCATTCACCTGTGCTCTTACATGCAGAGGCCTTAGGTCAGCATCAGAAGTCTTTTTCAATTGCTTTCCTCCTTATTTTTTTGATACTAGTTATTGCATTGAGCCTATATACTGCCATTAGAGGTAGCCTGGTTTGGTGGCAATCTCCCAGAATGTATCTGTCACTACCCTCTCTCTGTCAGTGGTGGGGCATGCTTGGGTTACAGGGATGTGTTGCTATGCCAAGCTTTTATTTACATGCTGCGTATCTGAACTCAGGTCCTCATGCTTGTGCAATAAGCACTGAGCCCTGTCTCTATCCCTTATTTTATTTTTTTGTGTAATCCAAGTAAGCTTGGTGAATGAAGAAAAAGTATTGCAAACTCTTGAACAAGTTAATTAAGTTGAACAATGTTTTTAATAGAGAGAAATCATTTCTTTTCAATACAAAGTGATCTGGAGGTGAGGACTACTGTTTTCTTCCTCCAGTCTTATTACCAGATATTGTCATTTAATCATCCCCTGGTGTCCATATCCACAGGATGTTGGTCCTGGTTCTGGGATCTCTCTCTCTCTCTCTCTCTCTCTCTCTCTCTCTCTCTCTCTCTCTCTCTCTCTCTCTCTCTCAGATATCAAATCTGCATATGCTCATCCTTTATGTAAGATGGAATATTTGCATGTAGCCTGTGCATAATCTTCCATATGCTTTAAACCATGTCTGTATTACTTGCACATGTTCTCCCATATATTTTAATCCTTTCTAGATTATTCATAACAACTAAGTGCAATCTAAATACCATGAAAATTGTCCTTAAATTGTACTTCTCAGCACAAGAAAAAAGATGCATCTTGACTATATTGCCGTCTGTGCACAGTCCACAATATAAAGGGCAGTCTGTATCTAAAATAGCCTGTAGCATATGATTAGTTTTGTCAAACAAACAAACAACCCCCCCCCCCAAAAAAAAACCCACACACAGCATATTTTTTATGAGGCTAAAGCACAGAACACATGGGAGGATACTGGGAGGTCAGGATGTACAGAAGAGCTGGAACAAGAGGAAAGCTGTAACTTGTGTCAAAAGCATGGCGTGCTAAGCAAAGAACAGCGAAACCCAAACCGTAGCGAGAGGAAGCTTCTCGAGGGACAGGGATCATAGCAGCCATATCCATCTCCTCCTTGATGTCTAGAAGAACTGTGAAGATGTTACAGCACTTAGTGAAATTTAGATAAACGATGAAGTCCCATATTTCTTAGATACGACCTAATAGGCAGTGATTTTAGTAGCATTTACAGTCAGTAAATGCTGAGAACTCTTGGTTCCTGGGGATAAACTTCTGAAGTATGACCTTGTACTTCATATAACTTTGTTCTTCAAAAATTGCTGCTGTATAATACTTTTGTAAATTAGTTAGAAATGCATTTGGTTAATGGCATATGTAATTAGCTATCTTATCTTGGTTGGGAAGGTACCTAACAAGAGGTAAAATGAGCTCTTTTCAATGATTGTAAAACTACCAAGCCACAGAGAAGGAGGTCAAGACCCTTTAAAGGCTCAAAGAAAGTGGAGGGGAAAGAAGAACAGCTCACCACCACAGACTGAACATATCCCACAGGTCTGCACTGGGCCCTCTGCAAACATACTGCAGTTTTTATCTTCAGGTTACTGTGGGGACTCTTAATGGGGAGAGGTGTCTCTGACTCTTTTGCTTACCTCATGGGACTCTACTGAGTTTCCTTGTCCAGCCTTGATATTAGGGTTTGTGCCTAGTCTTATTGCATCTTGTTATGCTGTGTTTGTTTGGGAGGCCTGCTTTTTTTTTTTTTTTTCTGAAGGGAAATAGAGAATTGGGTGGAGAGGGGAGGTATGAAGGGAACTGGAGGAGGGGAGGGAGGAAGGAAGCATGATTAGGTTGTATTGTATGAGAGAAGAATAAAGAAGAAAAAGAAAAGAAAGTATCCCACAGAAGGAGAAAGTTTAAGTCTGAGTTTAGGGAACTTTATGACTTTCTCAATCATTTTCCAAGTTCTATTTCCCTATTAAGATAATCACTGATCCAAATTAGATAATAACTTACTTTGGTAAATCTATTGTTTATATTATCAAACAAAAACCTAATTATTAATTAAAATTTAGACTCTAGTTTCGTAAAAGAGGAACATTAATAGAAGAAAAAAAACCTTTATTCTGCGTTTACAATGGAATAGGCAGTCTCTGATATTCTCAAACTTTTCATTAATTTGTACAACAATAACAGAACAGAATAGCTGGTTGATCTCACAGTAGTAAAAAAGCAATTATTTCTTCTATCTACTTGGTTAATGTTTCTAGAGTTGTGTTGTTATGTACAAGCAATTCCTAGTTATATTTTTTCCAATTAAAATTAATTAAAATTTGGCCATTGAGATGGGTCAGAGAGTAAGGTCCATCCTGCTAAGCCTGAAGAGCTGAGTTCAAGCCCTAGAACCTACAGGAAGGAAGGGAAGAACTGACTTTCACAACTAATTGACCTCTACATGTGTGCCATGGCATGTGTACATAAACACACTCATGAAAAACACAAATAAATGTTAGGCAAATGACACGTATTTAGAACTCAACAAAATGAAAATTTGAGTCCCTTGGTTACACTAGCCTCATTCCAACTGCCAAATAACTACAAATGACTAGCAGCTACCATATTGTACAGGTCAGATATAGGGCATCGCCAGGACTACAAAGCTTTAAGTTAGGCAGTAATGTTCTAGAAAGATATAGCAAATCTTTTATAAAGCATAGGACACAGAATTAGACAACTATAATATCATTTTGTCCTATCTCTTCATTATTTACACTTGAAAAATGACTTGCCAAAATAGGTAAACAAATTAAGAACATAGATATAAATGAAAGATTCTGGGATTACACTTCACAGCTTCACTAATTGCACATTCTCCTGTGTCACACCTCTGTTTGCTCAGAAGGAGGACAATTAGGACACAGTTCTGACCTTGGCCTTGACCACAAGCACTTCTGCTATTGGAAATCCAAGGAGGTGTTTGTAAAGGCAGGGCAGTGAGAAGACCCAGCTCTGGATGTGTGTGCTCTAGTTAGTATCTTTCTCTTGGACACAAAATCCCTGCTCAGGTGACAGTGAACAATGGGTGCCCTAGGGTATGGGGCAGACTGAGAGACAGAAGAATAAAACCAAGTCTTTCCTTCAAGGTTTAGGGAAGATTTAAAGGATTGGAAGAAATATCTTCACATGAAGATCTGATCCAGTATGAAGTATGACGCGAGATAGAAAGCAAATTACTTGAATCCAGTGGGTGTGCCATCCACAGCATAAGCATTCATAAAATATTTAAAAAATACACAAATCAGCTGTAGTCGTGAGTGGTGGGTTGTGCAGTCTCTGAGCCTCATTTTCAAATTTGGCCTTGCTCCTTGGTTCAGAGGAGACTTGCAGGACCCCAGGAGCATCCTGCCTCTCCATGGAAATCTTTGGGGCCCCCAAACTAACCAGCTTGGAACCCTGCCTGACTATCCATCCTTTGGGATCCACCCACCATCCCATCGGTCCTTCTGGGACAGCCCTGCAGAGGAACCTGTGGGACTCCTAGACCATCCTGCCTCATTGTTAAAAGCTTTGGGGCCCAAAACTAACCAGCCTGGAACACTGACTGACCACTTATCCTAGTCAGATCTGCTCACTACACCAGCTGGGTCTGAATGGGACACAGCCTCAAGAATAGGGTTGACCCATGACACAGCCTACAGAGCAGGATACCCTGACCTCCATTGTATGCCCCATGGCTTCCCTAATCTTCCAGAGAAGTCCTGCTGCAATCAAGATTATCCAGCCAACCAGGGAAAATCAAATGCCTAAAGGATAGTCTAAGAAGACAATCAACAAGAATCAGGGCAAAATGGCACCACTAGAACCCAGCTATTCTGGTACAATGAATCCTAGATAGTCTAATGAAACTGAAGCGCAAGAAGAGAATCTCAAATCCAGTCTTATAAAGATGATAGAGGCTTTTAAAGAGGACATGGATAAATTCCTTTAAGAATACAGGAAAATATAGCAAAAGGCAGAGGCATTAAAAGAGGAAGCAAATAAATATAAAGAAATACAGGTTCCTTCTTGCCTGCGCCTAATCCTGGGACAGATCATCTGCCTGTTTGCCTCCATGGAAACCCTATAGTTTGAAGGCTTCCAAGGAGATCTGCTATACCCAGGGCAACAGGTACAGGACTCTCCCAAATAACTGCAGCAGCTGGGACTGCCCCAAGGAGCCCAGTGGACTTGGGACTAATCCCTTCTGCTTGAACCCTACCTTCCCTGTGGCCTGTGACTTCCTCCATGGCAGATAATCAGTGTGTCTGCCCCTCTGAATACCCCATGGTCTGAAGGCCTCCCAGGAGATCTACTGCACCCAGGGTAACAGAGCCCCACAGTCTAAAGGCCTCCTAGGAGATCTGCTGCAGCCAGGGTTACAGGTCTTCCAGGAGATCTGTAGCAACCCGGGGACACAGGAAGCAGGCTCCAGACAGAGATACCCAGGTCAGTGGACACTAGAGATAACCAGATGGTGAAAGGCAGGCACAAGGCCATAAGAAACAGAAGCCAGTAAACTGGCATCATCAAAACCAAGTTCTTCCACAACAGCAAGTCTGGGATACCCCAACACATCTGAAAACCAGAATGCTGACCTAAAATCCTATCTCAAGAAGAGAATAGAGTCCCTTAAGGAGGATATCACTAACTCACTGAAAGAAATACAGGAAAATACAGGCAAACAGGTAGAAGCCTTTAAAGAGCAAACAAATAAATCCCTTAAAGAAATATAAAATAATACAATAAAACAGGTGAAGGATTTGAACAAAGCAGTCATTACCTAAAAATGGCAGTAAAAACGATAAAGAAAACACAAATTGAGGCAATCATGGAAATGGAAAACCTAGGAAAAAGGTCACAAACTACAGATGCAAGCATCAACAACAGAGTACAAGAGATAGAAGAGATAATCTCAGGCATAGAAGATACCATAGGAGATACTGATACAACAGTCAAAGAAAAGTCAAAACATAAAAAAAAACCCTAGTCCAAAACATCCAGGAAATCCAGGACACAATGAAAACACCAAACCTAAGAATATTAGGAATAGACGAGAGTGAAGATTCCCAGCTCAATGGATCAGAAAATGTCTTCAACAAAATCATAGAAGAACACTTTCCCAACCTAAAGAAAGTGATGGTCATAAACATACAAGAAACCTATAGAACCCCAAAGGAATCTCACAAGGCTGAGAAGCACTTAAAGAAATGTTCAAAGTCCTTAGTCATCAGGGAAATGCAAATCAAAAAGACCCTGAGATTCCACCTCACACCAATGAGAATGGCTAAGATTGAAACCTCATTTTCATGAGGATGTGGAGAAGGAGCAACACTCCTCCATTGCTGGTGGGAGAGCAAACTTGTACAACCACTCTGGAAATCAATCTGGAGTTTCCTCAGAAAATTGGAAATAGACCTACCTGAAGACCCAGCTATACTACTCTTGATCATATACCCATAAGATGCCCCACCATACCACTAGGTTACATGCTCCACTATGTTCATAGCAGCCTTATCTGTGATATCCAGAAGCTGGAAACAACCCAGATGTCCCACAACAGAAGAATGGATATAGAAAATGTGCTTCATTTACACAATGGAATACTACTNAGCTACTAAGAATGAAGACATCATGAGTTTTGCAGGCAAATGGATGGAACTAGAAAATATCCTAGTGAGTGGGGTAACTCAGACCCAAAAAGACATACATGCTATATACTCACTAATAAGTGGATATTAGCCAAAAAGTATAGAATACCTAGAATACAATCCACAGAACTCAAGAATTAACAAGCAGAAGGACCCAAGTGAGGATGCTTCAAACCCACTTGGGAGAGAGAAGAAAGCCATCAAGGTAGGTCGAGGGATGGAGGTACCTTGGTGGGAGAGGGGAAGGGGAGGAGAAAATGAAAGCCTGATAAGGTATGGGGCTGGGGGAATCAGGAGAGAAGCCCTGAAGGCCAGCAGAATGAATGAAACTATGCAAGCCTTGGGGGTGGGGTGTTTCTAGAAAGTGCCAGAGACCTGGGAGGTAAGAGACTCTCAGAACTCATAGGGAGCGGCCTTGGATGAAATGTCCAATACTGGGGAGAGGGGACTTGTAGAGCCCACCTTCAGGGATGAGCAGCCATCCTATACCCAGAAACTCTGACCCAGAATTGTTCTAGTATAAAAGATCTGCAGGGACAAAATTGGAGAAGTGACTGGGGGAAAGGCTGTTCATTGGCTAGTCCATCTTGGGATCCATCTCAAGGAGAGGCTCTAAGGCCTGATGCAACTACTTATGCTATGGTGTGCTTATGGGCAGGAGCCTAGCATGCCTGTCTTCAGAGAGGCCCATCAGGCAGCAGACTGAGACAGATGCAGTTACTTACACTCAACCAATAGCCTGAAGTTGGGAACTCCTGTGGTTGAACTAGGGAAAGTCTGGAAGAAGCTGAGGAGGAAGATGACCATATTGGAAGACAAGCAGCCTCAACCAAACCAGAACCCTGAGATCTTTGACACCAAGCCACTAACCAGTCAGCAAACATGAGCTAGTCTGAGTCCCCTCTCCTCACCCCCAACACATATACAAGCAGAGGACTGCTTGGTCTGACCTCAGTGGGAGAAGTAGCACCTAATTCTAGAAAGACTTGAGATCCTACACAGTGAGAATGCCTGGTGGTTGCTGGGTGGGGAGGGGATGGGGACATCCTCTTGGAGACAGGAGGAGGAGGAGGAGGAGGAGGAGGAGGAGGAGGAGGAGGAGAAGGAGGAGGAGGAGGAGGAGGAGGAATGGAAGGAGGAACTGTGGGAGTGCAGACTGGGAGGGATAACAGAATCAAACTGGTGAAAAATATGAGTGAAACTGTACAAGACCTGAAAAGGGAAATGGAAGCAATAAAGAAAACAGAAATTGGAAAACCTAGGAAATAGAACAGGAACTGTAGACACAAACATCACTAACAGAATACATGAAAAGGACAAGAAAATCTCAGGTATAAAAGATATGATGGGATAAATCAATATCTCAATTGATGAAAATACAAAATCTAAAAAATTCATGACATAAAACATCCAGGAAATTCAGGACACTATGAAAAGACCAAACTTATGAATAATAAGAATAGAGGAGGAAGAGGAAGAGGAGGAGAAGGAGGAGGAGGAGGAGGAGGAGGAGGAGGAGGAGGAGGAAGAAGAAACATCTTCAACATAATCATAGAAGAAAATTTCCCTAACCTAAAGAAAGGAACGCCTATAATGTACAAGTGGCGTACAGAAAACACCAAAGAGATTAGACAAGGACAGAAAATCCTCTCACCAAAAATAATCAAAACACTAAATATGCAGAACAAAGAAAGAATATATAACCAGCAAGGAAAATGGTCAAGTAACATATAAAGGCAAACCTTACAGAATTATACCCAATTTCTCCTCTGAGACTCTAAAAGATAGAAGGGTCTGGGTAGAGCTTGCAGACCATAAGAGACCACAGATGTCAGCCTAGACTACTATACCCAGAAAACCTTTCAATCACCATAGATGAAGAAACCTAGATATTCCATGACAAAACCAAATTCAAATAATACCTTTCCACTAACCCAGTTCTACAGAGGGTACTAGAAGGAAAACACCAATCCAATGAAGCTATTTATACTCAAGAAAACACAAGAATAAATAATTTCACATTATTAAAACTAACAGAAAAGAAACACACACACACACACCATCACCACCACCACCAACATCAAAATAACAAGAAATAACAATCATTGTTCATTAATATGTCTCAGCATCAAAGAACTCAATTCCCCAGGAAAAAGACACAGGCTAGCAGAATGGATGTGTAAACAGAATCTATTATTCTGCTGTATACAATAAACACATTTAAGCAACAAAGATAGTTATTATCTCAGTATAAAGTGCTGGGAAAATGGTTTCTAAGCAAATGGACCCAAGAAACAATCTGGAATAGCCATTCTAATATCTAATAAAATAATCTTTGAACTGAAAGTAATCAAAACAAACAGGGAAAGAGAGTTCGTATTCATCAAAGGAAAAATCCACCACAAGGATATCTAAATTCTGTGCCCCAAGTGTGAGAGTACCCACATTTGTAAAAGCAAGATTACTAAAGTGTAAATCACAGACCAAATCCTACACACTCATAGTGGGAGACCTCAACACCCAACTCTCACCAATGGACAGGTCACTGAGACAAAACTAAACAGAGAAATAACAAAACTAACAGAGGTTATGATTCAAATGAACTAACATGTATTTATAGAACATTTTACCCAAACACAAAAAAACTACCTTTTTCTCCACACCTCACAGAACTTTGACCATATAATTGACCATATAACTGGCCACAAAGCAAACCTTAACAGATACAAGAAGATTGAAATAACCCCATTCATTTTATCAGATTACCATGGATTAAAGCTGGATTTTAACAACAGAAACAACAGAAAGCCTTCATGCTCATGGAGACTGAAACATCTCTCTACTCAATGATCACTGGGTCAGGGAAGAAATAGAGACAGAAATGAAATGTTATTTAGAATTCAATAAAAAGAAAGGCACACATGCCCAAATTATGGGTCACCATGTAAACAGTGCTAAGAGGGTAGTTCATAACTCTAAATGCCCTCTTAAAGAAGTTGGATATTTCTCATACTAAGGAATTAAAAGTATATCCAAAGTCTCTAGAAAAAAAAAAAACACAAGCAAAGGCACGAAGGATGAGTAGATGGCAGAAAATAGTCAAACTCAGGACTGAATCAATCGATTAGAAGCAAAGAGAACAATACAAAGAATCAACAAAAGCAAGAGCTGGTTCTTTGAGAAAATCTACAAGATAGACAAACCTTTAGACAAACTAACTTGAACACAGAGAAAGACTACTCAAATTAACAAAATCAGAAGACATAACAATAGACACTGAAGAAATTGAAAAAAAATCATTAGATCTTACTTCAAATGCCCTGAACTCCACAGAATTTGAAAATCTAAATGAATTGGCGGATTTTCTATACAGATACCAATTACTAAAGCTATATCAAGATCAGGTAAACTATCAGGATAGTCCTATAAGCCCAAGGAAATAGAAGCAGTCATTAAAACTCTCCTAGCCAAAAAAAAAAAAAAAAAAAAAAAAGTCCTGGGCCAGATGGTTTTAGTGTAGAATTCTACCAGACTCTTGAAGAAAACCTAATGCCAATGCTCCTAAAACTATTCCATAAAATAGAAACAGAATGAACACTGCCAATTTCATTCTATGAGGCACAGTCATCCTGGTACCTAAACCATACAAAGACTTAACCAAGAAAGAAAACTTCAGACCAATTCCCCTTATGACCATTGATGCAAACATACTCCATAAAATACTCTTAAACTGAAACCAAGAACACCTCAAAGACATCATCCACCATGATCAAGTAAACCTAATCCCAGGGATGTGGAGGCAGATCTATACATGAAAATCCATCAACATAATCCACCAAATAAAGAAACTGATAGAAAAAAACCCACATGATCATCATCTCACTAGATGCCAAAAGACATTTGACAAAATCCAACACTGTTTCAAGATAAAATTCTTGGAGAGAGCAGGAATACAGGGGCATACCTTAACACAATGAAGGCAATATACAGCAAGCCAATACCCAATGCCAAATGAAATGGAGAGAAACTTAAAGCATTTCCACTAGAATTGGAGATAAGACTAGGCTGTCCTTTCTCTCCAAATCTCTCCAATATAGTACTTGATGTTCTGGCTACAGCAATAAGACAACAAAAGAAGATTAAGGTGATTCAAATTGGAAAGAAAGAAGTCAAAGTATCACTATTCCCAGATGATATAATATTATACATGAGTGACTTCAAAAATTCTACCAGAGAACTCTTACAGCTGATAAACATCTTCAGCAAAGTGGTTGGATACAAAATTAACTCAAAGAAATTAGTATCCCTCCTATACACACACACAATAAATGGGCTGGGAAAGAATTAAGTGAAAAAGTATCCTTCACAATAGTCACAAATAACATAAAACACCTCAGTGTAGCCCTATCCAAGCAGGTGAGATCTGCATGATAAGAACTTCAAGTCTATGAAGAAAGAAATTGAAGATATTCCTTGCCCATGGAGCTGTAGGATTAACATAATAAAAATGAACTTCTTACCAAGAGCAATCTACAGATTCAATGCAATCCCTAAAAAAAAGTTCCAACACAAAGTTCCAACACAGTTTTTCACCAATCTTGAAAGAACAATTCTCAACTTCATGTGCAAAAACAAAAACTCAGGATAGTTAAAATGATCCTGAACAATAAAAGAACTTACAGATGTGTACCACTATCCCTGACTTCAATATATTCTATAATAGTAATAAAAACTGCATGATATTGTATAGAAACAGATAAGTGAATCAATGTAATCAAATCAAAGACTCCAGAAATAAGACCACATACCTATTGTCATTTGATTTTTGACAAAGAAGTCAAAACCATACAGTGGAAAAGGGTGAGCATCTTTAACAAATGGTGCTTGTCTAACTGCATGTCTGCATGTAGAAGAATGCAAAAAGATCCACATTTATCACCACACATAAAACTCAAATCCAAATGGATCAAAGCACTAAGCATAAAACCAGACACATTTAATCTAATAGAACAGAAAGTGCAGAATAGCCTAGAACTCATTGGTTCAGGAGTCAACTTCCTAAACAGAACATCAGTGGCTCAAGCACTAAGGTCAAGAATTAATGAATGGGAACTTATGAAGCTGAAAAGCTTCTGTGTGTCAAAGGATACAGTCATTCAGAAAAAACTCACAGCCTACAGATTGGGAAAAGTTCTTCACATAGCCTACATCCAACAGAAGGCTGATATCCAAAATATTTAAAGAACTGAAGAAACTGCACATCAATAAACAAAATAGCTAAATACTATTCTTTTAACTGAAAGACAAAGAAAAATATATCTACACAGTCTGTTGTATTCTTCCATGTATATAACTCTGCAGCAGGGCCCTGAACCTCAGCATGACTGGTGCCATGTTAGAGGCACTATCCTGATCTTAAAACCTAGTACATGTATCCCAACACCTGCCAAAACAGGAACAAAGACCTAGTCCATAGATAGAGGAAAGATCCTGAGTAAAAAAGATCCTAGCTATTTTATGATTTTCTATTGGATATTTTCTTTATTTAAGTTTCAAATGTTATCCTTTTCCCGGTTTCCCTCCCTCCCGGAAATACCCTATCCTATCCTCCCTACCCCTGCTTCTATGAGGGTGTTCCTCCACCCACCTACTCAATCACTCCCACCTCCCCACCCTTGATTCTCCTACATTGGGGCATCTATCAAGCCTTCATAGGACCAAGGACCTCTCCTCCCTTTGATGCCTGACAAGGCTGTCCTCCGCCACATAAGCAGCTGGAGCCATGTGTACTCCTTTGTTGATGGCTTAGTCCCTGGGAATTCTGGGGGGTATGGTTGGTTGATATTGTTGTTCTTCCTATGGGGTTGCAAACCCCTCAACTCCTTCAGTCCCTTCTCTAACTCCCCTATTAGGGACCCTGCTTAGTCTAATGGTTGGCTGCTAACATCTGCCTGTGTATTTGTAAGGCTCAGGCAGGGCCTCTCAGCATGCACTTCTTGGCATCCACATTACTGTCTGGGTTTGATAACTGCTAGGTTCTCAGGTAATACTATGTCCAATTTTCTAAGGAACTGCCAGACTGATTTCCAGAGTGGTTGTATCAACTTACATTCCCACCAGCAATGGAGGAGTGTTCCTCTTCACATCCACACCTGCTGTCACCTGAGTTTTTTGGTTTTAACCATTCTGACTGGTGTAAGATGGAATCTCAGGGTTGTTTTGATTTGCATTTCCCTGATGACAAAGGATGTTGAACATTTCTTTAGGTGCTTCTCAGCCATTCGATATTCCTCAGTTGAGAATTTTTTGTTTAGTTGTGTACCCCATTTTTAATAGGGTTATTTGATTCTCTGCAGTCTAACTTCTTCAGTTCTTTGTAAATATTGGATATTAGCCGTCTATTGGATGTAGGATTGGTAAAGATCTTTTCCCAATCTGTTGGTTGCCTTTTTGTCTTATTGACAGTGTCTTTTCTGTTACAGAAGCTTTGCAATTTTATGAGGTCCCATTTGTCAATTCTTGATCTTAGAGTATAAGCCATTGGTGTTCTGTTCAGGAATTTCCCCCCTGTGCTCATATGTTCGAGGCTCTTCCCCACACTCTCCTCTATAAGTTTCAGTGTCTCTGGTTTTATGTGGAGGTCCTTGATCCACTTGGACTTGAGCTTTGTACAAGGAGATAAGAATGGGTCAATTTGCATTCTGACTGCCAGTTGAACCAGCACCATTTGTTAAAAATGCTTTCTTTTTTTCTACTGGATGGTTTTAGCTCCTTTTTCAAAGATCAAGTGACCATATGTGTGTGGGTTCATTTCTGGGTCTATTAACCTTGTTTTTTTGTTCTGTCATTTCTTTTCTTGCTAACTGAAGAGTGACAACCAGAACGTGGGTTTTAGGCATAAAAGACAAAGAGCCAAAAGGCTTGTGCCTGCGTAATGTGGACAAGTTCTCCATGCAGCTACCTGATGGCAATAAAGGTTTTCTTTTTGGCTTAAAATTGTCTGGATGGGAGTCTCTGATGGGCTTACATCACAACATTCTGGACACCCTAGCAAGATCCCTAGAGACTGAGTCACCAGGGCATGGTAGGGGTTGTCTTAGATCCATTTTGAGGTAATAGCATGGGAAATGGACAGTTTTTAGGGGGCTCATACTCTGGGACATTCTGTGGTCTCATAGAACTTTCCTCTCTGCAGTACTAACATTTTACAGGATCCCGGTATCTCTATCATAAAATAAGAATTCACAGGAGGTCTTCTGAACGTCTCGTCTCCAGAGGTAAGTCTGTTTATGGAGCCTTCTGAATAAGACACTTAGGAAAGGACAGACACAGCCCCAATTCTGGGATGAGATGTCTCTGGTCCCCTGTTTAAGTCTCCATGTGGCCACTTCTGGTTGTCTTTACTGAGTGCCTGTATGTATTTCTGTATAAGTGTTTCTGTCAGTTTTGTTGTTTGGGGAAATAGATCTAAAATGGGAGGAAATGTGAGAAGCCCCAAGACACTGTTGAAGTGAGTATGAAAGTACCTCAAGGAGAGTTTTAAGAATGAGTCTGGCTAAAGTTTAACATTTTGAATATTGTCTTGTAATGATCCTGGATACTCTCCCCTCTAGACAGAATTGTTTTTATTTTCTTGTTTATTTGCTTATTGACATGTATGGATTATTTCAATGACATCTATTCCACTCCCTGTCCCCAAGTTTGGCCTCCAACATTTCTGCTTAGAAGGATCAGCATTAAGAATAATGCTTTGTTAGTGTTACTTTCTCACCTTTCAGTTTCAGCCAGTTTCTCTTTGTTGATCCTAGTGGATCCTTTATCTGGCTGTGTCTACCTGTATTACAGACATCTCTTAGTCTCTAATATATTCTGATTTCCCTAGTATTTCAAAGAAAATATGCTGGAGCACAAATAATTCCATAGTCTGAGTCTGTTCTGTGTTGGTCATTTTGCACAGTCTTTGAGGTTTGTTTCAACCCTTGAGATAGCTCCTCTCAGCCGTCTCTTTGCCTATAGTCTTTGATGAACTTCACACTTTATGAAACTTTAAAATAGTCAGATGGCATGGATTCTAGAGTTGTGTTTCCTAGAGAAAATGAAGAAACTCTGTGAGTGAAATTCACTGGAGAGACATTTAGAGGAGGACTTCTTTAGTTGTGGGATAGGTGGAGGGTGACTATGGTTCTTATTCAAGTGTGTGGAATACAAGCTAGGAGAAAGGATATCTGTTGCGGTAAATCTCCAACCCAAATATGCCCTGGCAAATGAAAACCCAACTCAATTAATATGTATACATGCTGTGCACCTAGATTGGGCAGATCTACTGCTACACTACCATCTTCTCCATCTATGATACTCCTTAGAACTTGTGGTTTCTCCAGGCCATGTGCTTCTGCTCTGCTTTTCTTCTTCCTCTTCCTCTGCATCCTCCTCCTCTTCCATTTTTTCCTTCTTCTCTCTCCCAACCTTCTGCTCCACCTTCCCAGGAGGCACTTCCTGGGAATTTCTGAGCTTGTTAGTCAATTTGTGAATTCCTAGGACTGAGCTGAAGTTTAATATGCAGCTAAGCTTCTGATATGAGGTGTTTCTCACAAGCATCCTCCTGCTCTGAGGCCATAAATTATGTCAAGTGAGCCTCAGGGATGATGTAGAAAGAGAACTTTGGAGTCTGGACTCACAGATTTATGGTGTCTTAAGCAGGTGGAATGAAAATGTAGTTTTTTTTTTTTTTTCATTGTCTCAGTTCTGGGCCACTGGGGATGTCACTCTAATCCATTCACAGCAGAGGTGGCTTTGGCAATTCGAAAGCCTTGAGTATCTGGTCTTGGTGGATAGTTTGCCAATGGTTGACTGTTTTTCGGGTAAGCTCTGAGGGTACAAGTTAGGCAACCAGGTAGTTTGTATGTACTCTTCTGTTATCTTATAGCAATAAAATGTAAGCCTCTTTGTTCCAGCAAACACTTTGTAAGGGTACTAGGGAATGAGCGTTTTTATGAGGCTTATTTTACAGATGAGAAAATTAAGAATCAGAGGAGCTGAGAAGCATTTATAGATCTTGATCAGGTATACATGAGCAAGTAGGGAGTGTAACTTCCAGATCAGTGGTGTTGACGGGTATACAACATTTTCTATGCAGAAGATCTTGGGGGAAGGACCCTGAGGAGACAATAGAAGGCAATTGTGAGGCAAAACTATTTTGGTACTTAGATCTATCTATCTATCTATCTATCTATCTATCTATCTATCTATCTATCTATCTATCTATCTATCTAATATCTACGTATGGAAAGTGTCTTTGGGGAATTATTTGCAATGTGCCAGTATTTTTTAATCTTAAAAATATTTATTTATTTTATTGTATGAATGCTTTACTTGTACATATGTATGTGTACCATGCGTACGACCGGTGCTTACACCATGTATATGACTGATGCTTGCAGAGATCAGGAGTTGGCACCAGATGCCCTGGAACTAGAGTTACAGATGGGTGTGAGCCACCATGTAGGTGTTGGCAACCAAACCCAGAGTCCTGTCAAAGAGCCACAAGTGTTCTCCAGCCTCTAGTGTTATATTTTTAAGTTTTTAAGATTTTTTGGTCATGTGGAACATAATATTTAGTAGACAAACAATTCTACTAAGAATGCTCTCATTAACATCAGCATTAAAAATTGTATATTTCTCTAACCACACATTTATTTATAAACATAATCTAACATAAAAAAGAGGTTGGCAGAAAATTAGATAATTTGTTTTGTTATGATTCTCATATACATCATGGGGAAAACACAATCTCTATATGTGGGTTAACATTCTTCACATTTCTACTCTTTTATTATTCACCTTTGAATAAAACAATTCTGCTACACTTCTCTCCATTTTATTGTTGACAGGTAACTTACAGTCTGTTGTATATGGCATAATGACTTTATTTGCATCTTTCTAAGGCAAACAAGTTGCCATAATTTGCCACAGAAAAATTGCATTTGGGATGTTTCAGAATGAAGTATTTGTTACATACCATCTGCCTAAGTTGTTTATTGAAACAAATTTCAACTGTGAGCTCTTTAAATATACTATTAGTCCAGACATTTCTTCTGTGCACTAGAACTGAGAGTGAATTAGCAACTTGATTCTTGAGATTGTAGTCCTGCCTGTGGTGGATGCTGGGATCAATTGTCCAGATCCCTGTTTAGGAACAGAGTACCACTTAACCTCACTGTGTGTAGGGGTGTTCACAGCTGTCAAGCTGTCAGCCCTTCTCTTGGACTGTCATGGCTGAAGAGAGATATCCCATCTGATGTCATGTGCTTCTTCAAGGTCTTCTTCTCCTGACAGTCTAGTCAGCTTACTCAAGTGGGCATCGTCCTTTCCGGGCATAGTGAGATTTTCATTGAGTCTGCATTGCCTGTTCAACTTCTCTTGCTTGTATTCTCTTTATCCTGAGTTGATTCCAGTGAATTTTGTTTTACTGATTCCAAATGAATAACCATTGCATACTAACCTCTACTTCAGAGTCAACTTTCTAAGAAAGTCAATTTGAGATATTGACAAATATTTAAAATATTCTATTCCAAACATCTCAACAAATTTCATGGAAGAGGATGAAGCCTCTTATTGCATTTGTTAGCCAGACCACAGCATCTCCATTTACCTTCAAGCTGGAGACCCAGGAGTTTTTCTAGATCCCCTTTCACTATTATTCTCTTTGATTGTCAGTCACATTGATTGTTTTCACATTTATTCCCAATTGTTTTCTCTTCTCTCCATCACCTCTACTGTTGTGGATTAGATACTCATTCTCATTTGATAAGGGCAGCAGCCTTATTATTTACTATTGGGTCACTTAACTATTATCTACTCATCAGTGTCCTGCTACATGCCCTTGACACTCACTGTTCCAATAAATGTCAAGATTTCTTACAGCAAACACCTTAAACTCCCTGTGCAGGGGTTTGTCCTGGCCCTTGGAGCCTAATAGTTTGTGCCAAAGGAAGATAGGTAGTGTTGAAGAGTTAGTCATGTCAGGGTCTACCTTCATCCATTGATAGAGAAATAGTGAGGTTGGTATTTCCTACATGGTCTCTTGGAAGTTAGTGGAAATTTGAACAGTAATTTGCTACACTTAGTAAGTTTCTTAACAATATCTTTCATTAATACCCTCCCCTTCTTCTTTATTGCTTTCCTTCCACATAAAATATTCTTTGATGTCATTGTTCATGTAAACTGGATTCTTAGGGCCTTGCATAGGCCCAGGTTTCTCTAGAAGCAGACCCCATGACATAGATATGAGTCAGGAAGAGTTAGCTGATAAAATATAAATGTGATCATTTCATCATCCTATTTAAAAATTTAGGTGCTACAGGATAAATCTTGGTGTCCTTCACAAGATATCCAAGGTCCTTCATGAGTTATGGAAGGATCTTTTCTGGTCTACTGAACTAGCAGATCAGGATCACAACCATCTTAAATAACCCCAATTCTCTCTCTTTCAGATAGAAGCTATGGCCTTAAGCTTCCAAAGCTCACTGGATTCCACTAAAATATAGGATGCACCCTAGAGCTCTGAGATCAGTTCAAGTATGATTTCACTGGTCAAGGAATAACATCATTTCTTTTGTAGACAAACAAAAATCAGAGTTTCCCAGTGAAATTCCATGCTAAATAACCCCACTTTAACCTACTGGAATGAGATGGGAGCTAAAGTATCTCATTAGTTTTCTAGCACTAAGCGTTTCTTACATAATGAAGATTAATGAAATTCTAGAGCTCACAGAGAAACAAGCATTTCTTGTTTGTGCCTTTAACTTTGCCTCTGGGATTCAGATAGAAATGAAAGCCAAAGCTAAATTTATTAAATTTGAAAACAAGGTCAAGTAAGAAATGCTGGAGAGGACCAGGAATTGTGGCTAGAAACAGAAAGGATGAGTTTGAATAGATGGCAGGTAGGCTTAAAATCCCCAAAGTTCTTGCCCAAGAGTTTGTTGAGCCTTTATGTAATTGTGTGAATATTTTGAGGTGTGTCTTCAAACACACACACACACACACACACACACACACACACACACACACGCATGCACACACTGACTTCAAAGTGATTATTTGACCAGCAGGCATATGTTTTAAATACTGTTCTTCCATGGACCACTTCCTTGTCCTACATTGTTTTCCAGCATGCCCTGGAGATTTGATCAAAACTATCACAGTGAGGTACGATTGTTCATGTTTACTTTCTTTCACTGCACTTCAAGAAAGACCAAATCTATGTTGTTTACTTCTGCATTGTTAGTACCCATCCCCGTGTCTGACATGCAGGTTAAATGCCAGTTAAATAATAAATACTCAAAGTAGCACTGATCTAATATTTGACTTTCACCTTTTCTCTTGTTTTCATTCACACTGCAGCATACTTTTAACATACTATAACTAGGGAGAAAACCTACCTCCCAGATACTTCCTTTTAAGAGGGTCTGGCTGGATTTGGTATATGCCTGTGCTTCAATGAGAAAATGTGCATCTCCCATCTCCAATGTCTCTACCCTTGATCTCTTATGGATTCTGTTTTCTGTTAGAGAACAGCTAAAGCTGTGTGAACAGTTGTTTGAACACACACAGCCAAAGGTGTCTCCAATAGGTTGAGTGGGTTGGACAAACTCTAAACTTTTTAAAAATAATCTTCATTTTATAGCTGATTTTGACTGGAGTTAAAGGGAGTTTTGGATATATATATAACCTACTAACTCAAACAAACAAAAAAATCTTGCCCCCAATGTCTGCCTCTACTGTGCCTTAAATCTCTCTACTGTCTCCCCAAATTATATGCTTATATGACAGAAAAGTCTGGAAAATTGTCTAGGTAATAGACTGATAGCCAAGGAAGTATGTATCCTCACATTTCTGAAGTTCCTATGATCCCTTGTAATCTTATCATACTTTTTTCTTCCCATGACATATCATTATACTTGTGTTCCTGATTTCTTCCTAAATTTTGACCTCAAGGATTTCATACTGTATGTTATTATTATTGTTATTGTTATTGTTATTATTATTATTATTATTATTATTATTATTATTTTGATGTTTGAATGATCTGGTGCCAGAATACAACAAACATTTTTTTTTAACCTGTATCCATCCCTTTGCAAAAATTACATAGAGGCTTTTTATTAATAGGAGAAAACACAATGTCTTAATTTCTTGAACCAGATTGACTTCTAGTTTGCAACACAGGAGACAATTTTTGAATGAAAGCTTCCAGAGGCCTTGCATGTTTTGTTTTCATTTTCACTAAATTAGCCTGGGCCTGTTTTCATAGCACTATTGGGGGTGTTAAATACTACTGAGACAATGTAGGAAAGAGTTGACACCATCCCAGATGAGGTGAAGGCCTGTTGACTCCCAGAGTAGTGAGAGAGCCAAGCCAAGATTAGCTGAACTTCCCATTCAAGCCATGTTAGCATTCTAACATCCACAAATCCACCAGTGTAGGCTTAGATTTTTCAAAATCTACTTTAATAAGTATACTTAAATGCTATAACTTCCCTTCTAGCACATCACCTACCAGAGGTAGAGGGATGGTTAATAGGGCCAAGGAGGCTGTGGATATTTTTAAAAATATTTCTTTGGGATGAATCCAATCAGGATATCAGCAATTCAGTTCTCATTAATCAGCATCAGTAGCTCGATCTACTTGCAAACACCATTCACAAACCAGCATTGGCAGTACAATCCAGAAGAAACTGTGAGGCTCTGCCAATTGGCCCGAGTCCACAGAAGTGACAAGAAGTCACCAGAACACCACCAGAAGTTTTTTGGTGCATTTCTTTCTATGATATTATAACCAACAATTATCAGCCAAGAAGGCAAGATGATTCATTATCACAGTTTTGCCACAGTGATGACCAGAGTCAGTAAGGCCCAATGAGATCATCAAAGAGTGGCAAGGCAAACCGATACCACTTAGCACCACCCACTCTCTGTTGGTTTATATTTATACCCTTTCCAAACGTCACATGTTCTCATTGTCTACTCTAGCAAAATATCACATGCCTTTTTTTCCTCAGGCAGTTTCCATTGAAAAATACCATGAGTCTGTTCTTAGTGAAACATCCTCCCACATGGTTGTTTCAGCATAAACATCCTCTCATACATAAGATATTCCCAGAAAAATATCACATGACACAACTGAGTCTCCAAAGAAACCAGAAATTTCTACTTCAAACAGGGAATAGAAAAAAATTCCTATACAGTCTGGAAATTAATTAATTAATTAATAAATAGCATGAAATGTGATGCTTTTCAATGAATGTGCTAGGAATGGCTTGTTACACAGCAGTAGCTTACTGATACTATGTTCAAAATGTTTTACACTGAAACCATCTCTTGTGAATGAACGAGTCTCTCTATCTTTGGCAGATGGGTTTAATAAGAAACTGCTTCAGCTTCCTTGTGATAAAATTAGCACAGCTATTGAATAATCTAGCTTAAAATAAAGAACTGATCAATATAAAAATAACCTTTAAAAAGCAAATATAAATATTATCTTTGAGGTATATTAGCTAAGAAAACAAGGTGGAGAAAATTCCACATAGAAAATAATTTTAAATTAGGTAATTTCCCTTCATGAATAAAAATGTTTGATGTGTCTGAGGAGAAGGGAGTAAAGCTCCAGAAGTCAATTTTACTCAAGGTTCCTTTCAAGTGCTCCTTTATTGTCATGCTAATTAAACCTGATTCATAAATAAAACATGAAGTTGAGAGGTAATTGGCAAATATGGTCTGTTAAGGAACTCTTAGGTGTCATAACTTTGCCCAGTTGGCTGAGTTCTTAACTCTGCATGGTTCTCTGCCAGGCCACGGAGTTTACTTTCACATTAAAGTAACAGGCATTGGCCAAAGAAGTCCAGTTTAGCTAGATCTTCATACATCTCTAAGCAAATCATCATGAGATCTCTTTGTACATCAATGATCTCAGAGCTCCCTGGATCATAACTTCATATTTTATGTGAGTGGGTCAGAATGTTAATCCAGCTAGGAATGTTTAAAAAAAAAAATTAGGCCATCACATTTGAAACCACTTACAGAAAAAAAAAAAAAAATCACTGTTTTACTTTAATCAGAACCTGAGCAGAGGTAGAGGAGGTGCACCTGGATAAATCAGCTTTGTGCAACTCTAATTAAGATGGGCCATAGCGCAGCTCAGTAAAGGGACCAGGAGTCGGTCTCATGCCCAATTCTGTTGTCACTGGAGTAAGATTATTCAAAGATTAAATGTGTGGAGGGCTGTCCTGTTCATGTTAGAATTTCAAGAGGTTAACGCTTGAGTGGTGCTACCTGAAACTCTGTGAGGTTTAGAGAAGAAACCTTCGGAGTACCTGGTCCTGGAACTAATTGCCATCCATTCATGGAGCTCGCAATTGCAGGCATCCTTACTGAAATTGTTGTTTGACATGCCCCCTTGCGGATTGGCTTTCTCCTCAATTCTAGGGAGTAAACACCCAAGAATGAAGCTGACTACATAGTAGGTAACATTGTGTCTACTGGGAAGCAGGGGCAAGGAATAAAAGGTTCCTACTATATTCCCATTTGGAAGTGTACTGTCTTTACATTGGAGGGAGACCTGAAAGACACTTAATATATGAATTTCTTTGTGCTGCCTGACTCACATATACCTCAATAAGGAACTCCCCTTAGTCTTTACACTAAAAACTAGACAGAATGGACAGAGGTTTTGTACAACTTGCCTAAGATTAAATATCTAATAATTGGAAAAGCAAGGATTAAAAATCAGCGCAATTACAAATCTCATATTCTTCTCATATAAGACACCATAAAAACCTGAGTAGTATACTCTTGTGTGTTTGTACTGTCAGTGAAAAGGTCTGTAAGCCTTGAGGTAACTGCCTTTTGGGGAGAGACCATCTCCACCATAATTACATCGTCTAGGCGGGTA
Source organism: Mus pahari (assembly GCF_900095145.1). Classification (NCBI taxonomy): domain Eukaryota; kingdom Metazoa; phylum Chordata; class Mammalia; order Rodentia; family Muridae; genus Mus; species Mus pahari. The sequence continues at coordinate 106,475,062 of NC_034592.1, forward strand.
GTCTTTATTCATAGCACATTCCTTCTATGTGAAAGCAACATATTAAAAACCAAAATCCAAACTGTATATCAGCTTCCCTTGTTGGAGGTACATGCATATCAACAGGGAAGAAAGTAAGGATTTTTTTTTTCAATTATAGTTTTATGGAGACTAAAAAGACAGCCTCACAGGCAGGAAGAACGAATGTGATTTTTTTCCCTAATGTTTTCTCACCACTTATGATACTGCCTCATGTATCATGTGTGTGCATTTTCTTCCATACACAGCAATTTATCAATAGACACCATGTCGCTGGTATGTTTAGTAATCCAGTCCCTTCCAAGCTAGTCTGATCATGTTGGGGTCAGTTAAGTGCAATACAGTAAAATCTAGTTCACTTTGGTGTAGTTCAGTTATGGCATCATTCTTTGAGAAAGTCTCCCATACCACAAGGATACCCCCCACAAAAAACTTCCAATGCAAAGTGCACTGTTCTTGATACTTCTGACCAACTAGCTGTGAGCTGGGAATATGATTGCTCTCAGGTTATAACCTAAAAAGCATGAATCATGGAACTCAGGGGAAAATTACTTACATTTCTAGTTAAGGAAGCAAGAAAGAACCCAGATGACAGACAGATGAAGGATGACTAAGGCTAGGGCAGTGAGCCTGTGGCACAGGAGTACCTGCCTCACTGGAGTTGGGATATGCCATTGTCTTGGAACATGATGACAGGTGAGGTGCTTCCCATCCTGGAAGCTTTGTGAATTACATCTTTATGTTTGTTTTTTTTTTCAAGACTTCATTTAATTATAACTGATTGCATCGTTGACCAACTGTTGATCCTCTCAATCCCAGTCCCTCTTCAGTCTCTAGGGTTTTAGCTGTGGAAAAATTCTAAGTGTCTAGTCATGTTTTTTAGTGATTATTCCCCCTTCCTGAAGTTGACTAGGGTCCTCTAGCCAATCATTTTATTAGTATGCCAAAGACACTAATCATGCCAAAGTTTCCAAGAAACTAGGACAAAGAACAAACAGTTATTTTCACAGGGCTACACATAAAAACTCCCTCAGGTAGGTATGTTTTTCTCCAGTCCCTTAGGGCTTGCTCAAGTGTGTTGCAGGCCAAAAGTATAATAATAATGGGACATGTAATTACTGAGGCCAGATTTCCAAGCAGAGGAAGCTTTTAATTTTCTCAGAACATCAGTCTCATGGGGGAGATTAAAAATAAATCTTTTGCTTCATTGGATTCTTGTCAGTTTAAATGTGGTTTCATGTATGTTCTCATTTTAAATAAACTTCTTTATGGAACTATAATTTATATGCTATAAAATGACTCATCTAACTTGTATGAGGTGAGGGGTTTTGAGTGTGTGTGTGTATGTGTGTGTGTGTGTGTGTGCGAGAGAGAGAGAGAGAGAGAGAGAGAGAGAGAGAGAGCATTCACAACTGTGAGATCATTACTGCAAGCTAAGTTTAAATTATTTCATTGTTTTCTAAAAATAAACAGTATATTAGATTTCAAAACATATTCTCAGGAGGTGAATATTTAAAATCTTGGTTTTGCTTTTGGGGCAGTATTTCTGTTAGGATAAGTGTAGAAGTTTTATGTGGATACATTTTTTTCTTTTCTTTAGACTCTAGGGAAATAGGCACATATGGTACCTGCCTAGGAGTGAAATTGATGGATGATGTGGTAACTCTGTTTAACATTCTTTAATGTTAACTACAAAGTTCTTCCAAATTGTTGCAGCATTTTATATTACAGCTAGCAATGGGTCCAGTGAGTGAAGGCTCTGCTTTCTCCACATGCCCATGTGAGGTGGTAACTCATTGAGCCTTTCATTGCATTTCAATGGCTAAAGGTGTGCAGTGTCTTTTCATGTGCCTAGTGCTGTTTATACATCATTTTTAGAGAAATGTCTACCCACAACCCTTGTCCATTTTTAAGTTGTGCTACATATCCTTTTATTAACGTGTTATAAAATGTTCCTTTTGTATCTCGTGCCTGCTTGTCAGATATATGTTTTCAAATGTTTGTCGTTATGTGCATGGACTTTACTCTCTTGATAAGATTCTTTGCATCACAAAAGCATTCTACTTTGGTATGCTGTTCTGTTGGCTTTATATAAGTTAACCCATTGTTTATGCTGGGCTATGTCTCACCTCCTGACATAATGTATAACATTGCCTACTTAAAGAGATATAGATTTGCTCCTAAGGTATTTTCTGTTAGGAATTTTATAATTTCAGCATTTGCATTTAGCTCATGGATGCATTTGAGACAATTTTTATGGTAGAAGGTGAGGATGTACCTTTACTTCTGTAGAGATATCTATTTGTTGGTATATCACTGGTTAAAATGGTTACACTTTTCCTGCTGTGTGGCCTTGCCACTTTGGATAATCAAGTTTCAGCAGGATCAGGATTTACATTTTAATTCTGGCCTTTCTAGTCACTTCTGTTTTTCTGTGTGTCTAATTTTAGCCCAGTGGCATACTGACGTGAATTATGAAGATCAGTTTCAAAAGTCTTCAAACTTGATTCTTTTAGGGTTTTTGGACTGTTTCAAATTGCCTACATTTGGTTAAGAATTTTATAGTCTGTTTACCAGTTTTGGACAAATAGAAAAGGCAAGTTAAAAATTTGATTGAGTATTGTGTTGGACAAGATCAATCAGTGTGAAGAATATTGCTTCTTTACACAATATGTTTTCAATCATGAACATTCTCAATCTGTGAACATAAAAAGCTTTCTCCTTTATTCACATTTCTTAATTTCTTTCTCTCTTCTGTGTTTTTTTTTGTTTGTTTGTTTGTTTTTTGTTTTTTGAAACTGGACTGGTATTAATTTGAAGACGTATAAAACTTCTGGACAAATTCTACTGACTTGGAAATAAAGGGTCAGGATTTTATTTATTAATCTCTGGACATCCCTACAGCCTGTAAGAATCTCTGCCAATACTCTTGGGTTTGAGGCTCCCTCCTATCCATCTGCTGTGAGTCTGCCACAGTTCAGGATTCCTTTGTTTCTCCCACAAAATTATAAAATTATAAGGGGCCCAGACTCCTGTTTATCGGCATGCTCAGTGAGACAGATGTCAAATTTTCAACTAATGACTCACAAGTTTTAATTAAGATGCTCCTACGGTGCAGTTTACATGCATAAATGCAAAGAACAGTTTAGACTTGCCATCATTTGGTGACTCTTTACTCTTATTCATCCAAGTTAGATTTCCCCTATCTCACATCTGTGACTAGTCCATAGCTCCAATTAAAGCTCTCCCACATCACTGAGGTTTTACAAGTCTGATTGGTACTTGAAAAGATTTTTAGGAAAGGATAGAATACCTACATTGTAGCAAGCAATTATATAGAAACACAAATGTTTCAAAGACCAAATTTATTAGAAGGCAGGCTTCCTTCAAGAGAACTCTGTGTGGCACCATGGGATTTGAAAGACAAAGACATCATGGAAATGCCAGCATCCCTAGTGTTAGAGATCTTGATTCTCAAGGAGGAACTTTGCAGCTCTGGTTCCAGTAATGGAGACCAGAGTTTGTTTCTTCAGATATATATGAGTCTCCCTCTCTTTCTCTTTCTCTCTCTCCTGCCCCCTTCACTCTCCCCCCTCCATGTGTTATGGCAAATGTTGATATTAAATTTGACAAAATAAGTAAAACATTTGGTATCTTACACTGGAAAATAAGAAAAATTCGACACAGGATAAGTGCTTCATAAGTTAGTTTAATTAAGTTATACATTCTTGAAATAGAGGTCAATATTCTCAGATTTATTTGGAAAGTTGTATTTAATGTGTAGTAAAATTTAATCAAACTTGCAATAGTTCAATATGCTTGCTCATTTCTGATGAAATTTCTAGTTAAAATGTTACTATGAGTTATTTTCAAACACTTCCAGAAGAGTTACTCTTCTTTCCATATCTATCATCTCTCCATCTACCCTTATCTGTATATTATCATCTATCTATCTATCTATCTATCTATCTATCTATCTATCTATCTATCTATCTATCTAATATCTATATTTATCTTTATCTCTATCTCTATCTAAATTTATTATCTATCATATATCTATCTCTATATCTATCATATATTTATCTTTATATCTATCTATCTATCTATCTATCTATCTATCTATCTATCTATCTATCATCTATTTATCTAGGAATTTATAGCAATCAAAGCAGGAAAGGCCACACACATCCAAATGTGTGATTTAGGGTTGAGTCTGGAGAAGTAACTGATGCATAAGAAATTCTGTTGATTGTATGGTTTTTTTTTTTTTTCCCACACTGATCACAGACAAGCTGTCAGTAGAGAGGAACAGAGGTGACTTCCCAAGGTCTGCCTGTGTGCAGTTTGCTGGTCTTGGATAACTACCTCTGAGATAACATTCTCAGTATTCCTAGAAGTCCTATTTCCTTTATAGATTAGGAGCTTTCCATTGTGAAACAGTTCTCTATCTTATCACTTATACATAAACAATGTTGCCTTTACATGCAGATCAAGTTAACATTCCTTTTCAACAGAACATTTGTTAAACAGATTATTTACTATAATATATGTGTCTATTCTTTTGACAAATGACCAGTGAAAGTGGACAGCAGGACTCCTAACTCTACTAACCCAGATCATAATTTACATCAGAATAAAATCACCTTGATGTCATCAGGATGTTTATTGGGACTGATAAATACAAAATGTAAAAATACAGCAGTTATTCTAATGCAGTACTTCGGGAATGTATGTACTGCAAAGATTCATTCATCTATTAGAAGGGAAATAACAAAGCAAAATCTTTTTAGATTTTGATAGTTTTAGACTTTGCATGAATAAGACATTGGAAATAAACCTGGAATAATAAAGAGGAAAAGAAGTGAGTCATCTGGAAGGGAGGGGCCTTTAGGCATAAACATAAAACTTCAGGTCTGACCCTTATGAAAGGATACAGGGCAGGGAGAGCTTAGCTGCAAACACAGCTCTCAGAAGTGGTCGGCCAGGCTGCACTAAAATGCACCCAAAGTCCTTTGGGATAAAATAAATGAACTCTGAGACTGAAAAGGGTAAGATTTAAATGTTCTGGGTAAATAGCCATTCATTGTATATTTCATATCTTAAATGCTAGTAGACATTTAATAACGGCAGTTCCACATCTGGGGTCATTTATATGTGAACCAAATGAAAGGAGATGTTCAAATAGCCTGGTGAACTGCCCATGTCATTATGTGTGTGCTCCTATTGGGCAATGCTTGTGCATTAATGAAGGATTTCTTGACTTTTCTGTGCTGAAATGGTTAACTAAACAGGCTAGTTTTATATAGTCACAGAATCAATGAATCTGACTCTTCATTTCCTGTTTTGTATCTTTTGTTGCTACTGTCTGGGGTGTCCATAGGCACAGGCAGGCACTCCCAAGAGTGCACATGTGAAGCATGACCTGGAAATGAAAGAGACTCAATGTTAAGGTGGTCAGGTGCCACCTTAACAAAATAAAAAAGGAATTGGTTAACAATGTCTCTTGTTTTGACCACTGGGTGGACAGCTCTAAAAGTTGTGTGTGTTAAATATCAGTTGTCTGCCATGCTAGTGAACCTCCCTCGTGTTGTCTTTTACCAAGCTCTTTCATCCTTCTGTCCTCACACACTCCTCCCTGGGACCAGATTTCTTTATTAATCTCTTATGCTCATGTTGTTGTGTCAGAACAATGCAGGCTAAGTCTTGAGGAAAAGATGTCACTGTTTAATGACAGCAGAATTTTAACATATATGGCTAGGACTGTGTGGATACAGATATAATCTTTATGGAACATTGAATATTTGGGGAAATGGGACATTGACAACATACACACACATATATGATTAACACACACACAGACACATACTCACACATACACATGCATGCATGTACAAATAATTAACCTCTTTTTAGAGGCATGTATTCACAACTGACTATCTAAGTGACAACACACCAGTCAATGGGGATTTGTCCCAGGGTTCATTTTTATTCTGCCTTTCTTCCTACAATTCTACGCTTGTATTTCTCTGTAACTTTTTCTTTTCTGAGTTTTCTTTTTTCTTTTTTTTCAATTTTTATTAGGTATTTACTTCATTTACATTTTAAATGCTATCCCCAAAGTCCCCTATACCCCGCGCCCCCCTGGCTCACCTACCCACCCACTCCCCCTTCTTGGCCCTGGTATTCCCCTGTACTGGGGTTATATAAAGTTTGCAAGACCAAGGGGCCTCTCTTCCCAATGATGGCTGACTAGGCCATCTTCTGCTACATATGCAGCTAGAGACATGAGCTCTGGGGGTGCTGGTTAGTTCATATTGTTGTTCCACCTATGGGGTTGCAGCCCCCTTCAGCTCCTTGGGTACATTCTCTAGCTCCTCCATTTGGGGCCCTGTGTTCCACCCAATAGCTGACTGTGAGAATCCATTTCTGTGTTTGCCAGGCACTGACATAGACTCACAAGAGACAGCTATATCAGGGTCCTTTCAGCAAAATCTTGCTGGTGTATGCAATGTCTGCATTTGGTGGGTGATTATGGGATGGACCCCTGGGTGGGGCAGTTTTTGGATGGTCCATCCTTTCGTCTCANCTTCAAACTTTATCTCTGTAACCCCTTCCATGGGGGTTTTGTTCCCAATTCTAAGAAGGGGCAAAGTCTCCACATTTTGGTCTTCCTTCTTCTTGAGTTTCTGTGTTTTTCAAATTGTATCTTGGGTATTCTAGGTTTCAGGGCTAATATCCACTTATCAGTGAGTGCTTATCATGTGAGTTCTTTTGTGATTTCTCTGTAACTTTTATCAACCGAGAGTCTTGACAAAGACCCCAGAGGTAGGCACCAAAGCCGAATTAAGGCAGAATGCTGCTTCAAGTGTGCTTTCTACACCTAGCTCAGCCTGCTTTCTTACACAACCCAGGACCACCTGCCTAGAGATGGCACAGTATGCAGGGCCTTCCTATATTAGTCATTAATCAAGAAAAAAATCCCACAGTTTTGCCTACAGGTAAGTCTTAAGGAAATATACTCTCAGTAAAATTTCTCTCTTCTCTAATAATGCCTAAGATTTTATTCAGTTGACAAAACCCAACCAGCACAGTAGAGTCTTTTGGTATGGAGGTACAGAGTTTGCAGTTCTTGATATCCTACAGAGTAACTTGTGGGAGTCTTCTAGAGATGTGATACTTAGATTAATTATAAAACATTATACAAATGGTATAAAATGTACCCTGTTAACACTTAGCCAACAGTAGTAAATTTAATATAAGGTGGATTGCATTTAACACAACGAAGAGGAATTTAATCTACAAAATAAATGGCAATTTGTCTTTATTATTATTCTATCCACAACTGGACATTTTCAATTCCACATTGGTACAAAAGCAATTAGTGTTAGCTACTGTGAATTTGGAAAGTAGCTGACACAGTCACTTTACAAACAGGAAAGTTTGATTGTGGCTCCTGGTTTTAGAGGTCTCCATGCATGATTGCCTCTGTTGCTTTTGATCCCAAGGTGAGACAGCACTTTTTGTGGAGGCATATGGCTGGGTCAAGCTGCTTCTTTCACCACCAGGAAGGGAACAAGAATAAACAAAGGGTTGGAGTCTCACTATTTCTCTGTAGGCATGCCCCACATGATTGGCATACCTCCATCAGATCACTTTAAAGGTCCCACAACCTTCTAATAGTGCCATTCTGAGTGACCACTGCTTAATTTATGGGTCTTCAGGAAACATTTCAAGTCTCAGCTATAGAAAAATCCACTAACGAATTAAAGCAAATTAAATAGTGCTAACATCAGAGCAAATGCTGTAACTCAAAGTAATGCTGAGTATTTAAAGTACTGCATACTATCATATTTTAATAAATATGGAAAATGAATATGTAATTAAAAGTGTGTGTTGCCCTGTGTGGTCACTTTTGCATAAATATCAGGGGCATTATGAAGAAGAGTCTGAATATTGACCTTTTTTGGACATAATCAGAGAGAAAGATTTTGATGTTGTTATGAATTTTCATTAAAGCTTTAGAGGTTTTTTCCCAGCAAAGTAGAATGACCAACATGGCAAAATAAAAAGTGCTTTTTTTTTTCTTTTTCAAGAATAACATAAAACAACACTTTAAAGTAGCACGAAACTTATTAACTGTCCCTAAGGCAGAAGAGCCCAGAGCCTCAGCATGTCAGCCAGAGTTACAATACTTATGGGAACTATGAACACAATGCACACTGCTGAGATGCTTGTAAAAATACTCACAACATGGGTACAAGCTTGCACAAACAGACGAGCTACAGGCAGTTTCCTCATTAAGGAGACATACTGGGCACTGTGAAAAAGCAGTTAATGTTGTGTACCTGTTGGCTAATAATCTACTTTTATACTTGGACAATACTCATTCAGTATATATGAGGCACTGTGAGGAAGAAGCACCATCATTTTTTATTTTATCACAAACAATCTTATTCTTGAGTTGTTGTATCAAAGAGGAATTTTCCCAATAATAAAGTGCAAAACAGTATATCAAGGTTAGTGTTGACAGTCTGCCCATCATGAGAATGAAAATGAACTCTATGCCCCAATGAAGTTGTAGTCCAAGTCTAAACATGCTGATGCTTCATTCAAGCTAGGATAATTAAGGAGGGTTTAATCCACAAGGAGGTATTTAAAGTATATGCTGGGGAAGTAAAGGAATATTGCATCAACTCTAGGCAGAGGAAGGGCCAGTTCATTGTAACACATTCGCTTTTTGTATTAATCTTACTGGCATCTATAATGATGTCGTGGACACTGTTCACACAAAGCTAATGGGTATTTCAAAATGTTTGTGCCAGAGCCTTCCCATGCAAAGTGCTTTGAGATTGCTGTGTCTTCTCTGATTTCAGAGACGTCTCTGGAACAGTTTAACCATCACTACGACCTGCTTTGAACCAGTATCACTCACCCAGCTTGCACTATTTATCTTTGGCTTCCGGCTTGAGTTTTCTTCTGTGGACATAGACTGGGTTGGAGAGTTTCTCTCTCTATGGGCTAAGGAACTGAAAGACAGAAACAGGTTAAAGAAGGGTAAAAGTGGAGGAGCTTATTAGCAAGTGTAGTTAAAGACTCCCTGAACAGAGAGGGGCCCGAGGACATGGAACTGCTGTGTGTCTAGGAACCTGAGTTAAGTACAGGTATTGCTCAGCCCTGGTGAGACCCCATTCTCATCTATCAGTCTCAAGTTGTTCACACATGCTTTATGTTATAGACTCTGGGTCTCTGTCTCTGTCTCTGTCCATGTGCATGGAAGTAACTGTAGTATGTTCCTCTGCCCTGGTGCATGCTCATAGAAGCAACTACAGTGTATGTGTGTATAGGGGGCATCTTTTCATCTTGGTGGGCAGGTATACAATCAGTTGTTAGTTGACTGGGGTGAGCCTGCCATCTCTCTATTCCCTTGTGGATTGGGAAAGAGAAATTCACTGCAGGTGAGAAGAAGTAAACTACTTTTATGAGGAAATGGAAGACAAATCTCAAAAGGGGGCCAAAATATTCCCTTCATTTTACCATAGAAGCCCATAGCCACAGCCTCAATGCTGTTAAGATGGGATCCTGTAATAGCCTGGTAGATATTTACATATTAGCTTTAGAAATGTGAGTGGTTGATGTCTTTATCAAATAGAGGATGAAAGCCAATGGATAAATGCTTATTTTAGAGCTTGGAGAACCAATTCCCACTGGTACTTTACCCATGCCATGGTCATTCCCACTATACTTAACACCAGCTTTTAATAAAAGTAAGTCTACTCAATAACCCATTCTTGTATTGATTTTCCTTTCCATGCTAGCGTAGACAGAGACCAGCAACATTCTCTAAGAAAGCAGTTATTCCTAAGCTCTGTGCCAAAGTGCTTGAATCCATGAGAGTACATCTATGCTGGTGAAAGATATTAAAATGTATGGAAGCACAATTATTATTCTGGGTTAGATTTCCACACATAAAATTGGAGTGGCTCTGCACATAGAGCCTAGATAGGTAATCTAAACATCTTTGTAGGCAATAATAACTTAATGGACACTGTGATTCTCATATGTACTAGCCCTGAAGATCAGTAGGTTTCACAGTCCACAGCATCCTCGCTGACACTTCTCAGGTTTTCTAGAAAAGTAGTGTTGGCTTCCAAAGTACTCCTGAGCTGAGTGCTGAAGAAGACAAGCAGGAGTTGGTGCCCTGGTGTTTTATGGAGTTGGGCTAACAAGCTCTTCATGTCACTTCTCTAAGAACTAACTGCTTTTCTTCTTCACAAGGAACTATAAGTGGTTTGTATTTTTGGATACACAGTTACTTGACAAGGTGGATTTAGTGTTTTCAATAACATCTTCCTCCGTTGCTCATTTTTTATGAAACCCTTGTTAACTTTAGATGTATAGTAGACTTGTCTCATTCTTTCTGCCTCAGGTATTGTATCAGTTACTTCTCTGTTGCTGGACTGAACAGCATAGGGGTTTATTTTTAGCTTACAGTTCAAGGGTACAATTGAAAATTGTTATTGGAAATTGGAAAATTGGTCACCTTGAATTTGCATCAGAAACCAGACAATGGCAAAACATTAATGCACAGTTCAGTTCAGTTCTCCTTTTTAATCCAATGAATATCCAGCCCACCAAGTGGTGGTGTTAGCATTTAAGGTGGGTCTTTCCATTTCCATTAACATACTCTAGATACTTCCTCACAGACGTGCAGAGGACTCTGTGTATGTTAGCACTAAATCCCATCAAGTTGACAATCAATGGATGATAAGCACAATAGTATCAATAATATACATATTTGAAGATTTAAAAAAATTCAACTTTAAATGATAGTATCTTTAATCTGGTTTTCTCTGGGGGAATGATTTAGGTTGAAATGAAATGACTTGTAAGGATTAGACATTTTATTTGGAGTATTGTAAGAATATTTATTTTAAACATAACCAATTCATTTGTTTATTTACTTAAGTTCATCTGATAATAGATATGTGGATATACTAATCTTTATTATCTACTTATTTCTCTTCTGCTTTCTCTTGGTAAAATTCTATTTCCTCTTCCATGTTAATACAAAATTAAAGACATTTAAAATTACGCTTTATAACAGTGTCTGTGCAATATATAATTGATTGTATTGCTATTTTCTTCTTGAGAGGAAACCAAAGGTAATGAAATCATCTCTTCTGTATTTTTCTGTACTTATTGGATCTTAATTATTTTATCATTGCCAATATTTCCTAAGTGTTGGCCTCACAATCAGTTTTGCATTCTATCTTTCACTGTTTTTATTTTATTTTATTTTATTTTATTTTATTTTATTTTATTTTATTTTATTTTATTTTATTTTATTTGCTGTGGAAACTACTTGAATTTATCTCAGTGTTCCATAGTGGAAGGATATGTAGTTCTTCTGTGTCTGAAATATCTGTCCCATCCTGTCCTGATCTGAGTAGAACTTTGGGTGTGTTATTTTTTTTTTTTTCCCACAACATTTTGATGGTCAAAGTTGTTTTCTTCCATGTTTTACTGGTTTGAGTTAATTTTATATCCAGCTACTTCACTGAAGCTGTTTATCATGTTTAGGAGTTCTCTGGTGGAATTTTTAGGGTCACTTATATATATTATCATATCATCTGCAAATAGTGATATTTTGACTTCTTCCTTTCCAATTTATATCCCCTTGATCTCCTTTTGTTGTCTAATTGCTCTGACTAGGACTTCAAGTACTATATTGATTAGGTAGGGAGAAAGTAGTCCCTGATTTTAGTGGGATTGTTTCAAGTTTCTCTCCATTTAGTTTGATGTTGGCTACTGGTTTGCTGTATATTGCTTCTACTATGTTTAGGTATGGGCCTTGAATTCCTGATCTTTCCAAGACTTTTATCATGAATGGGTGTTGGGTTTTGTCAAATGCTTTTTCAGCATCTAATGAGATGATCATGTAGCTTTTGTCTTTGAGTTTGTTTATATAGTGGATTATGTTGATGGATTTCCATATATTAAACCATCCATGCATCCCTGGGATGAAGCCTTCTTGATCATGATGAGTAATCATTTTGATGTGTTCTTGGATTTGGTTTGCAAGAAATTTATTGAGTATTTTTGCATCAATATTCATAAGGGAAATTGGTCTGAAGT
>NC_034592.1:106488164-106490016 GCF_900095145.1 Mus pahari
TTTCATTAAACTCTAAAGAGTCTTTAATTTCTTTCTCTATTTCTTCCTTGACCAAGTTATCATTGAGTGTTGTTCAGCTTCCACATGAATGTTGGCTTTCTATTATTTATGTTGTTATTGAAAATCAGCCTTAGTTGGTGGTGATCTGATAGGATGCATGGGATAATTTCAATTTCGGTAACTTTTGTATCTGTTGAGTGTTGAGGCCTCCCAGCTCTCTGTTGCCACTGGACCACCTGTGGTGGTGGTCTTCAGATCTGCCAAGCTTGCCTTACTGTCTATACTAATCCTGTCTTTCAAAGCCCAGCTCCCTGCAGTTGCTAAAATCCACCTGTGGTGATAATCTTCAAATATGCCAGAGCCGCTCTACTGTTGATGTTCTTCAAAGTGTCTCCATCGCCTGCTGAGCAAACCATTTGATGTCCCAGAAGACAACATCCTTTGGACCAGCCTACAGATGCTCACCTGTGCCTACAAAGACTGGGGCTGGGGACTGGGGTTTTTCTCAAGCTTTATAAACTGAGCTCCTTCATTAAACCTTGGGCTTCAATCAGAACAACGCTTTGTCGTGGCCCCATTTGTCTCACCATCTATTCCCTTTCAGGACAGCCTGCCCTTTCAGGATGAACCCAGACTGAAGTGAGTGTTACTGCAGGCAGAAACTCACAGTTGAGGCCTGTTTTGTGACCGATTATATGGTCAGTTTTGAACAAGGTACCATGAGGTGCTGAGAAGAAGGTATATCCTTTTGTTTTAGGATAAAATGTTCTGTATATATCTATTAAATCCATTTCTTTCATAACTTCTGTTAGTTTCACTGTGTCTCTGTTTAATTTCTGTTTCCAGGATCTGTCCATTGGTGAGAGTGGGGTGTTGAAGTCTCCCACTATTATTGTGTGAGGTGCAATGTGTACTTTGAATTATAAAGTTACCTAAATGAATGTGGCTGCCCTTGCATTTGGAGCGTAGATATTCAGAATTGAGAGTTCATCTTGGAAGATTTTACCTTTGATGAGTATGATATGCCCCTCCCTGTCTTTTTTGATAACTTTGGGTTGGAATTCAAGTTTATTCGATATTAGAATGGCTATTCCATCTTGTTTCTTCAGACTGTTTACTTGGAAAATTGTTTCCTAACCTTTTACTCTGAGGTACTGTCTGTCTTTGTCCCTGAGTTGGGTTTCCTGCATGCAGCAAAATGTTGGGTCCTGTTTATGTAGCCAGTCTGTTAGTCTGTGTCTTTTTATTGGGGTATTGAGTCCATGGATATTAAGAGATATTAAGGAAAAATAATTGTTACTTCCTGTTATTTTTGTTGTTAGAGTAGGGATTCTGTTCTTGAGGCTATCTTCTTTTAGGTTTGTTTAAGAATTCTGTATCTGGAAGATATCATCCTGAGTGAGGTAACCCAATCACAAAAGAACTCACTTGATATGCACTCACTGATAAGTGGATGTCTTAGTCAGGGTTTCTATTCCTGTACAAACATCATGGCCAAGAAGCAGTTGGGGAGGAAAGGGTTTATTCCGCTTACATTTTCCACAGTGATGTTTATCACCAAAGGAAGTCAGAACTGGAACTCAAGCAGGTCAGAAAGCAGGAGCTGATNCAGAAGCCATGGAGGGATGTTCTTTACTGGCTTGCTTGCTCTGGCTTGCTTAGCCTGCTTTCTTATAGAATCCAAGACTACCAGCCCAGAGATGGTTCCACCCACAAGGGGCCTCTCCCCCTTGATCACTAATTGAGGAAATGCCCCACAGCTGGATCTCATGGGAGCATTTCCCCAACTAAAGCTCCTTTCTCTGTGATAACTCCAGCTGTGTCAAATTGACACAAAGCTAGCCAGTACAGT